>NW_022437023.1:2139179-2154476 GCF_009761245.1 Sapajus apella
AATATATATATATATTTTTTGGAGACAGAAATATATATATTATATATACACATATATATCTTATACATATATACAGATAATATATATATATGCACGTATGTATGTATGTCTTGGAGAGTTCTTCACATCAGTACACACAGATACTTCTCATTGTTTCCTATAGGTGCATACTGTTCTGATATATGCATGTCCCAAAATGTATTTAACCAGGCCCTTGTTGATGGGCATTTAAGTTTACAGACTTTTGCTTTTTTTTTTCAAAGACTGCTTCAATGAGTAATCTTGTATACACATCATTTTGCACTCCTGTAACTATGTATAGGATAAATTCCTAGAAATGGAATTGCTGAGTTCCCAGGTCTATATATAGAGAATTTTCATAGACACGGTCAAATTGTCTTCAACAGGAACTGTTTCAATTTACGTATGTATGATGGTTCCTATTTACCTATAGTCATGGCTATTCAAAGTAATATCAATTTTTTGGATTTTTACTAATCCAGTAAGTGATAAATGGTATCTCAGTAACTTTTAATTTAAATTCATCTTATAGTGAGGATGAGTGTTTTCCAGATGTATAAAGGACATTTACATATATTTCCTTTTCATTCTTACTTTTCTATTGAGTTGGTAATTTTATTGTTATTTTGTAGGAGCTCTTTATATAATATATCCAACATCTTTTAAAAAGTCAGGCTAGTCCCAGCGTAGCAAGTTGTCTTAATCGATGGCTCCCAGTAAGTTACAGATCAAACTCCTTGTTCTACTTTTTTTTTTCTTTTCATAGAGAAGAGGTCTCCCTATGCTGCCCAGGCTGGTAACTCCTGGGCTCAAGTGATCCTCCCATGTCAATCTCCCAAAGTGCTGGAATTACAGCTGTGACCCACTGCACCTGGCTGTTCTACTCTTTCTTCCTTCCTCACTGCTTTGAGTACACTTAAATAAATAGGCTGGGGTGGTAGCTCATGCCTATGATCCCCAAAATTCAGAAAGTAGCTGGATGTCCGGCCAGGAATGATGGCTCACTCCTGTAATCCCAGCACTTTGGGAGGCCAAGGAAGGAGAACCACTTGAGCTCTCAAGACAAGCCTGGACAACACAGTGAAACCTCGTCTCTACGAATAATAAGAAAAGTTAGCTCGGCATGGTGACGTGTCTGTGGTCCCAGGTACTTGGGAGTCTGAGGTAGGGATATTCCTTGAGCCCAGGCAGTTGAGGCTGCAGTGAGCTGTGATACCACCACTGCACTCCAGCTTGGGCAACAGAGTGAGACCATGTCTCAAAAAAAGAGAAAAAATCCTAAAAACAAAAACAAATGTGGTGGTGTGACTGTAGTTTCAGCTGCTGCTCCTAGGGAGGCTGAGGCGGGAAGACTGTTTGAGCCCAGGAGTTCAAGGTTACAGTGAGCCATGGTCATGTAACCAGCCTGGGTGACAGAATGAGACCCTGCCTCTAAATCAGTACATGAATAAAAATAAAAAGTCAGGTTTAATGAGGATGTAATTTACATACAATAAGATACACCTGCCAGGTGTGGTGGCTCACTCCGTAAATAAAAAAAAAAAAGATATAAAAGACATACATTTTAGGGGAGTTATCCGTTTTATGTGGAAGGCATTCCAGCTGGGGGCTACATGCTGGTGATTTGAAGTCTATCTGAAAAAATGAGCTTCAGCCTTTGCAGCAAAGGAGTCACTTGGGGCAGGTTGCACTTGGGCCTGGATTGTGAAGGTCTCAGGCATACAGGCAGTGTGTTCAATGGGAAGTGGGTAAGCACTGGACTCTATTTGGGCTCAAATTATATTTTTCCCATGTATTAACTATGTAATTTTGTTCAGATTACATCATCTCCTTTAGTCTCAGTTTCCTTATCAGTAAAAAACTTCAAAATCAAATCCCATCAGATAACATAATAAAAGCACATTGCCTAGTGCTGACACCCACTAAGCGCTTAATAAATGCTAGTTTCACTTCTCTCCAAATGAAAGCCAAGCCACTAAAAGATAACATGCTGTAGGGCAGCAGAATGGCGTGTGTGTGTGTGTGTGTGTGTGTGTGTGTGTGTGTGTGTGTATGTGTCTCATTCCCAACCACAACCTCAGGTTCTGCTGGAGTATTCAGTCATATAGAGGCCACTCATGTTCCTGTTTCCAGCCTGACACTCCTAGAGTCAGACTGTAAGCTTCCTGTGCAAATAGAATAGTCTCTGACAAGAGATCGTTATCTAAGAAAAGACATTTCAAGAGTGAGTAATAGGGCTGGTGGGGTGGCTCATGCCTGTAATCCCAACACTTTGAGAGGCTGAGGCAGGCAGATAGCTTGAGCCCAGAAGTTCAAGACTAGCCTGGGCAATATTGTGGAACCCAGTCTCTTCAAAAAAAAAAAAAATACAAAAAGGTGTGGTGTTGTGCATCTGTAGTCCCAGCTACTTGGGAGGCTGAGGAGACAGGATCACTTGAGCCCAGGAGGTGGAGGTTGCAGTGAGCTGAGATCATACATTGCACTCCAGCCTGGGTGACAGATTGAGACCCTGTTTCAAAAAAAAAAAAAAAAAAAAAAGAAAGAAAGAAAAAGAAAAAAAAAGTGAGTAATAATACCTTCAGCTGCTACTCAAAACTACCCTGCCAAACCCGTTCTTCTGCCTTAGTGATTAGTGCCTGCCCAGCTTCCGCCTAACATCACAACATGTTGGTCCAACAGCTTTAGATTAATAAAGAGGCTCAACAAAGAATGTGTTCCCCAGGCCCTGGGACTTTGGCCTTCTCTATTTCCAGTAGTGAGCCCTCTATTTACTATGAGGGAGGCAAGACAATAACAGCAGAACTAATGAATAATTATTACCTTCCCACATAGCCAGGTAAAGAGGGATGGTGCCTGCCACCGCCTTGTAGGTGCCAGCTAGGCATCCTCATTGTAGTCTTAGTGTTGTTCTCATTTGCCTAGGCTAGGTGGAGAGTGTCTTGTCTCCAGATACCCATGGCCTTGGAAAGCAGCAGCTAGGTCACCTCCCAAGCCATTTCACTTGCAGGGTAGAGTGGGATGAAGATTGCCAGCCACAGCCATGAGTTCCCAGCCACAGCTATGTTTACACCTACCTGGGAGGCCTTACGTGAGCTTTTGCAACCCTACATCCCGATGTTATTTCCAAATAGAAAGATCCAGTTTTGCCTTCTGAGTCCACTACATGGACACAAGCTCTCAGTTTAAAATGGGAAGTTGGCAGGGAAGGCCACAATGGTATGCCCCTTCTCAGTGAGGCATCTGTCAACAGATCAACAGCCCTGGAAGTATAGCTCAGAGTACAGAGGCAAGTCTGTCTTTGGAATTCAGCCTCTCGCCTGCACTTGAGGCCCCTGAGGTTTGGGAATGGAACTAAGAATTGTAGATTCTGAAGAGTGCCTAACAGATGGAGGAGTCAGCAGCCAATGATGGCTACAAAGTGAAGCTGATATGATGGGAGCAGAAACAAGATGTAAAAACCAACGAAACAACAAAGTGAAGCTGAAATATCTTACTGGGAGAAGAAAAACGCCTGTCGAGTTCCACAACTCATCCCCTGTGTGGCTCTGAAGAGGCTTGGAGGGATTCCTGGACATGGAATTCAAGAGACCTGGGTTTTAGTTACTTATTCTTATTGACAGTCCCAACACTATCCATTAATTACTGCTGGCTTACCATGCAGTGCTAAGTGCTTTATAAGGTTGATCTTAATCAGCCCTCAAAGCCATGACCCTCTGAAACAGGTACTACTATCCTCTCCATCTTACAGATGAGAAAGCTAAGACAGAAAGGGGTTAAGCAACTTCCCCAAGATCAAAGCAACAGCTTGTAGTGGTACTGGGATTCAAAAATAGGCAGTCTGGATCTAGAGGTGTGCTCATGACAGTTGTGCTACTGCCTTTTGATAGAGCTGTCTTATTATAGTCCTTACCATACAATGCTGTGATTCTTTGTTTAAATGCTTATGTCCCATGCTGAACTTGATGGTGGGCACAGTGTGTTACTCATTTTCCTATTAACAGTGGCCAAAAGGCCGGGCGCGGTGGCTCACGCCTGTAATCCCAGCACTTTGGGAGGCCGAGGCAGGTGGATCACGAGGTCAAGAGATCGAGACCATCCTGGTCAACATGGTGAAACCCCGTCTCTACTAAATATACAAAACATTAGCTGGGCATGGTGGTGCGTGCCTGTAATCCCAGCTACTCAGGAGGCTGAGGCAGGAGAATTGCCTGAACCCAGCAGGCGGAGGTTGCGGTGAGCCAAGTTCGCGCCATTGCACTCCAGCCTGGGTAACATGAGTGAAACTCCGTCTCAAAAAAAAAAAAAAAAAAAGAAACAAAAAAAAACAACCAGTGGCCAAGGGAGACCTGAACACCAAGAGAATGCTCAGTAAACATTTGTTGAATAACTGAGTATTACTTTTTGGGTTTTGGCATTGCAGAAAGATACAGGAGAGTTGAGGAAGTTGTAGGTTACTGTGGAACTAAGGACTCAAGTCTTCTGGTAGTGACAATGGAAATTATCATCTTAAACTGGTACCTCGTTTGAGTTAGGCTTTGAAGCCTGGGTTAGGCATGACCAATGGCTGCAGTTGGACATACCATTTTGGGCCTAGGATTCTTTTTTATACTTCTTCTTTGACAACAGTACTCCCCCAAGTTTTGGGTGTTGCTCCTTCCCTCCCTGAGGTTTAAGTGGAACTAGCAAACACAATTTTCCACTCATCCCCAACCAAGGAGGACTCTTGACATAAGTGTGCGCATGTAGGTCCTTCCCTGGCTTTTGGCGTTATGTGCGAGAAGAACGGAAGTCTGAAGATATATGAGGCTGTCTCATCGGTGTGGAGGAAACCTGGTTGCAACATGGGATGATGAGGCCAATGTGCAAAGAGAAGCAGACAAGCAGAGATGAGAAATGGAGAAAGAGACCAAGTGACGTTATTTCAGGCCCTAGGTCAACCATACCTGAGGATAAATCTACCCTTCAATGTCCCAGCTTTCTGAGCCTCTATATCCTATTTGCCTAAGC
This sequence comes from Sapajus apella, assembly GCF_009761245.1. Classification (NCBI taxonomy): domain Eukaryota; kingdom Metazoa; phylum Chordata; class Mammalia; order Primates; family Cebidae; genus Sapajus; species Sapajus apella. The sequence goes on from NW_022437023.1 coordinate 2,144,208, forward strand.
AGGTTTAAGTAGGGTTTTGTCAAATGCAACTAGAAAATTTCTTTTTAACAGAGTAGCCTATAGTAGGGTTTCCAGGTTTAGAAAAAATAATTGCAGAGGACACATTTATACTAAAAATTATTGCATATCTGAAATTCAAATTTAACTGGATATTGTGTATTTATTTATTTATTTATTTATTTTTCAGCAGCATTGAGAGCTGAGACATTGTGTATTTAATTGGCAACTCTTCCCTCATGGGGTTACACAATATTGTACCAGCAGATGTGACAAAACCTACATGAATAAAACAAAAGTCAATTCTGCTGGAAGTTTTTTTTTTTTTTTTGAGACAGAGTCTCGCTCTGTCACCTAGGCTGGAGTGCAGTGGCACGACCTCGGCTCACAGCAACATCCACCTCCCAGGTTCAAATGATTCTCCTGCCTCAGCTTCCCCAGTAGCTGGTACTACAGGCATGCACCACCATGCCCTGCTAATTTTTCTGTATTTTTAGTAGAGATAGGGTTTCACCATTTGGCCAGGCTGGTCTCGAATTCCTGACCTCAGGTGATCCACCCACCTCGGCCTCCCAAAGTGCTGGGATTACAGGCATGAGCCACCGCACCTGGCCTACTGGAAGAATTTTTTAGGAAGGGATAAAGCTAAGTAACTCAAATGATTAATTTAAATAGATTGTTATATTAAAATAACAGATAAGATTTGAGTTGTAATAATTAAAACACTTGGTAGAGACACATCAATAGACCAACAAAACAGACCAGAAAGCCCAGAGATGAAATAGAATATATAGAGGAATTTAGTGTATAATAAAATACCATTTCGAATTAGTAGGAAAAATGATAGATTTTCAAAAACTGGTGCTAGGATAACTAGGTTGATGTTTATGAAAAGAAAAATGAGGATAGATCCCTCTTCCATACCTTACTTTAAAATAAATTCCAGATGGATAAAGGATGTAAACATAAAAAAATGAAATAATAAAATAATTAGAAAAAATGAGCTTAGCATAGTGGCTCATACCTACAATCCCAGCACTTTGGTAGGCCAGGGCTGGGGAATCACTTGAGCCCAGGAGTTCAAGACCAGCCTGGGTAACAAAGCAAGACCTTATATCTAAAAAAAAATTTTCAAATTATCCAGGCATGGTGGTATGTGCCTGTAGTATCAGCTACTTGGGAGGCTCAGGTGGGAGGATTGCTTGAGCCCAAGAAGCCAAGGCTGCAGTGAGCCATGACCGTACCACTGCACTCCAGCCTGGGTGACAGTGAAACTGTCTTTTTTTTTTCTCCTCTTTCAGTGAAATGAAATTAGAGGTCCTGTCTCAAAAGAAAAAAAACATGTGGGAGCATTTATTTTTAATTTTAACTTTTTATTTTTTTGAGACAGAGTCTTGATCTGTCACCCAGGCTGGAGTGCAGTGGCACAATCTCCACTCACTGCAGCATTTGCCTCTCAAGTTCAAGGGATTCTTGTGCCTCAGCCTCCTGAGTAGCTGGGACTACAGGCATGTGCCACCATGCCCAGCTAATTTTTGTATTTTTAGTAGAGATGGAGTTTTGCCATGTTGGCTAGGCTGGTCCCAAACTCCTGACCTCAGGTAATCCACCCACCTCGGCCTCCCAAAGTGCTGGGATTATAGGCGTGAGCCACCATGACCAGCCAATGTGTTAGAGTATTTAAACAAATAATCTCAGAAAGGTGAAGGCCTATCTACCTATGACATACAACCCAGAAGTCATAAAAGAAAAGATAAATAAATTTGACCAACATACAAATTAAAAGCTTTTTTAGGATTAAAAACTACCCAAAATAATGCCAAAGGCAAACAACAAATGAAAAAATATTTGCAAATCATGTAAGAGGCATAGAGTTAATTTCCTTAATATATGGCTGGGCATGGCGGCTCAGGCAGGGCATAGTGGCTTACACCTGTAATCCCAGCACTTTGGGAGGCTAAGGTGGGTGGATCACTTGAGGTCAGGAGTTTGAGACCCAGCTACTCAGGAGGCTGAGGCAGGAGAATCACTTTAATTCAGGAGGCGGTGGTTGCAGTGAGCCGAAATTGTGCCACTGCACTACAACCTGGGTGACAGAGCAAGACTCCATCTCAAAAAAAAAAAAATCCTTAATATATAAAGTACTATCTACAAATCAATAACAAAAAGATGAGACTAACGATATAACAGATAAAGGGGCAAAGAATATAAAAAGGCAGTTGGTCTGGGTGCAGTGGCTCACAGCTGTAATCCCAGCACTTTGGGAGGCTGAGGCGGCAGATTACCTGAGGTCAGGAGTTCAAGACCAGCTTGAACAACATGGTGAAACCTTGTCTCTACTGAAAATATAAAAATTAGCCGGGCATGGTGGCACATGCCTGTAATCTCAGCTACTAGGGAGGCTGAGGCTGAGAATTGCTTGAACCTGGGAGCTGGAGGTGGCAGTGAGCTGAGATCATGCCACTGCATTCCAGCCCAGGCAACAGTGTAAGACTTCCTCTCAAAAAAGAAAGAAGAAAGAAAGAAAGAAGGAAAGAAAAGAAAAGAAAAAGAAAGAAAGAAAAAGAAAGAAAGAAAGAAAGAAAGGAAAAAAAACTGGGAACAAGGGTGTGGCTCGGGAACATTTTTGTGGTTTTCTAATTTTCCACCATGTGTGTATACTACCTATTCAAATATAAGTAAATAAAATACATTTTAAGTGTAAAATACCTTAAGAACAACATAGATGTGTTATTAAGTGCATTACAAACATTGTGAATTTTTAAGACACCATATAAGAACACAAGAGTTCAAGGGCATTTCAAGCTCAGGTGGGCACTTGGGATTTTGGCTGTAGACCTAGAGGAATGAGGGTGACAAATGAACTCTCTCAGTTGGCTGGGACATTCAGAGAAAAAGTGTGAAAAGCACCGCTTTATAAGATAGCAGGGCCCATGGGCAGGACATGATGGAGATACCCCTTGGAACTTGGAGATAAGGTCACATCTGCAGAGAGATCCGCTGTTAGTAAAACGAAAAAGAAGATAAAAAAAGAGATAAGGTCACTAAGCATATATATATGTCAAGGTCCAACCTGGAAAACCATTCCAAGTCTTTAAAACACAGGGAACTTAGTCCAGGTATTTGGTTTATACAGGTGTTGGCAGAGACAAAAAGCCAAACAGAGAATAGTCAAATAGCCCAGACACAGATGAGTGACAGCAAGAAGCTACTGTCATCCTTACACTGGAGGGACAGAAGGACAACATTGTTCAACCAGAGCCCAGGGTGTGGGATCATCTGCTAAAAGTTAGATCCAAGGAGGTTGTAGGAGACAGCCTGATGTTGAGGGGTGGGAAAAGGATGGATACTCTGGCTTGGAGGTGGCATGGGGATAAAAGGTACTCTGACTTTTTCTTTGATCACTCTTATCTCCAGAAAATGCATCCGTCTGATGGAGCCCAGCAATTCAGCTTGGAAGTCAACCAGCACAGGAGTCCAGGCCATGCAGCCTTCATGGAGTCAGTCCACCAATGACTTTTTTATTTTTATTTTATTTTTATTTTTTTTGAGACGGAGTTTCACTCTTGTTACCCAGGCTGGAGTGCAATGGCGCGATCTCGGCTCACCGCAACCTCTGCCTCCTGGGTTCAGGTAATTCTCCTGCCTCAACCTCCTAAGTAGCTGAGATTACAGGCACGTGCCACCATGCCCAGCTAATGTTTTGTATTTTTAGTAGAGATGGGGTTTCACCATGTTGACCAGGATGGTCTCGATCTCTTGACCTCGTGATCCACCCGCCTCGGCCTCCCACAGTGCTGGGATTACAGGCTTGAGCCACTGCGCCCGGCCACTTTTTAATTTTTTTAAGACAGAGTCTCGCTCTGTTGCCAGGCTGGAGTGTAGTGGCATGATCTCATGATCTCAGCTCTCTGCAACCTCCGCCTCCTGTGTTCATGTAATTCTCCTGCCTCAGCCTCCCGAGTAGCTGGGACTACAGGCATGTGCCACCATGCCCAACTAATTTTTGTATTTTTAATAGAAAGGGTTTCACCATGTTGGCCAGGATAGTCTCGATCTCTTGACCTTGTGATCCGCCTGCCTCAGCCTCCCAAAGTGCTGGAATTACAGGTGTGCGGCACTGTGCCTGGCTTTTTTTTTTTTTTTTTTTAAATACAGACAGAGTCTTTCCCCATTGCCCAGGCTGAAGTGCAGGGGCCAGAACATAGCTCACTGTAGCCTCCAACTTCTGGGCTCAAGTGATCCTTCCACCTCAGCCTTCTGAATAGCTGGGATTATAGGTGTGACCTACTCCACCTGGCTTCCATTGCCATTTTTGAAAGCAGGGAAAAGAAGAAAAATAGACTTGAAGGCAAAAAAGGCCAGGATCAGCACAGAGAAATCAGGAAGAAATCAAAACATAATTGATAGGCTGTGCATGGTGGCTCATGCCTGTAATCCCAGCACTTTGGGAGGCTGAGAATGGCAGATCATTTGAGGTCAGGAGTTTGAGACCAGCCTGGCCAACATGGTGAAACCCTGTCTCTACTTAAAATACAAAAGAATGAGGAGGGCGTGGTGGCACGTGCCTATAATTCCAGCTACTTGGGAGGCTGAGGCATGAGAATCTCTTGAATCCAGGAAGCAGAGGTTACAGTGAACTGAGATAGCAGCACCGCTGCATTCCAGCCTGGGTGACAGAGTGAGACCCTGTCTCAAAAAAACCCCAAAACCAAACCAAAACAAACAACTTAATTGATGAATCCATTCCCTCGAGGAAAATCAACTGAGGGTACCTGGACAAAGGTGGGTTTCTGGAACTACAACATTAAGACCCAGGCATTTTCTGCAAAATGTCCTTTACAGCTGGTTTGTCTGAACTAGGATCTAGATCTAGATGATACACTACATCTGGTTGTTACGTCTCTTAATATTTAAATGTAGAAAAATACCTTTTCCTAAGTTGGTGAAGCAAAGACGCCAGTTGTCCTTACAATGTCCTACCTCTAGAATTTGCTGCCTTTTGCTTTCCTTTAGCTGATCCTGTAGCTTATCCTACTAACTTGATTACATCTAAGTCAGACATTTTTTAAAATTATTTTTAATCTTTGTGGGTACTAAACATTTTGATAATACATCATAGCTGCTGGGTGTAGTGGCCTACACGTGTAATCCCAGAACTTGGAGAGACTGAGGTGAGAGAATTGCTTGAAGTCAGGAGTTTGAGATCCTGCTTCTGCAAAAAATTAGAAAAATTAACAAGGGTATGGTGGCACGTGCCTGTAGTCCCAGCTACTTGGAAGGCTGAAGAGGCAGGATTGCTTGATCCTGGGAGGTTGAGGCTGAAGTGAGCTGTGATAGAACCACTGCATTCTATCTACACACTCTCTCTCAAAAAAAGTCATAGTTGATGGTATCTACTTAATGTTGTCATCCCAGCAGGAGACACATTATCTGGTTGTTCTACCATTAATCGTGTTAAGATTTACCATGGTATTAGGGTGATAAGAGCCTGAGAACTTCATTACTCAGTTAACTTTCTCCTTAGGACCACGAAGTAATCTTTGTGGTGCTTACTTCTTCTAAAGGTCAGTTTCCTCATCTGAAATGTGAATAAATAGGGTTATTGAATGGATTAAGTAAATTAATGCATTTAAAGAACCTATGACATAGTAAACATTTAAATAAACTAGCAATTATTACTATTATTTGGTTGCAATTCTACTCAGAGATTGTGTGCAGAAGAACAAAAACAAAAAGCTCCCTCTCCGCAGGTCCCAGCACTTCTTAATATTTCCTTTTTCTAAAAGGAGGAAGGCCATTTTTGAGTCTGATAGACCAGATTGGAAGTTTGGCCTTGTTGCTATAACAGGTGATATCTGTGGACAAGTTACTTCTATCAATTTCTTCCTATGTAGTAACTACCATTTGCGGAGGGCCTAGTGTGTACTTTGCATTAAACACTTTACAAGCATCTTCACATGTAATTCTTCCTTAAACCCTACAAGAATTATTACCCATAATTTTCAGATGAGGAAACTGAGGCTCAGAAACAGTAAATAACTTGCTCAAGTAGCATAGCTGAGGAAGCAGCAAGATGGGTCTTGAAACTGGTGATTTCTGGGGTTAATGAGATTAAAAAAAAAAAAAAAAAAAAAGCCGTGATATAGGCCCAGCGCCATGGCTCACGCCTGCAATCCCTGTACTTTGGGAGGCTGAGGCGGGTGGATCACGAGCTCGGGAGTTCAAGATCAGCCTGGCCAAGATGGCGAAACCGTCTCCGCTAAAAGTAAAAAAAAAAAAAAAAAAATTAGCCAGGTGTGGTGGCAGGCGCCTGCAATCCCAGCTACTGGGGAGGCTGAGGCAGAGAACTGCTTGAATCCGGGAGGTAGAGGTTGCAGTGAACTGAGATTGTGGCAGTGAACCAAGATTGTGCCACTTCACTCCAGCCTGGGCAACAAAGCGAGACTCTGCCTCAAAAAAAGAAAAAAAAAAATACATGATACATAGAGCCACTTGCACTTGGTTTTGGTTTTATTGCGCTAAAAAGAAAGGTAATTTCTCAGTTGTCATTTTGTAAAGACAACATTTCTCTTATTATTATTATTTTTTTACTTGACATGGTGATTGTAGTTAGCTGTGTAAAGATAACATTTCCCGCCGGGCGCGGTGGCTCAGGCCTGTAATCCCAGCACTTTGGGAGGCCGAGGCGGGTGGATCACAAGGTCAAGAGATCGAGACCATCCTGGTCAACATGGTGAAACCCCGTCTCTACTAAAACTACAAAAAATTAGCTGGGCATGGTGGTGCGTGCCTGTAATCCCAGCTACTCAGGAGGCTGAGGCAGGAGAATTGCCTGAACCCAGGAGGCGGAGGTTGCGGTGAGCCGAGATCGCGCCATTGCACTCCAGCCTGGGGAACAAGGGCAAAACTCCGTCTCAAAAAAAAAAAAAAAAAAGATAACATTTCCCAAAAACAAAAATGAAAAATAAATTTTAAAAAGACAAGCGATAACCTTTCTCTATCCTCTATAAAGTTGGACTCTCCTATTCTCTGCTTCACTTTGCTCCACCTAACCTACTACTATAAATATTTATTATTTTTTTGAGATAGGGTACCACTCTGTCACCCATCCTGGAGTGCAGGCGAGATCACGGCTCACTACAGCCACGACCTTCTGGGTTCAAGCGATCCTCCCATCTCAGTCTCCGAGTAGCTGGGACCACAGGCGTCCGGATAATTTATAAATTATTTGTAGAGACAAGGGTTTCGCTATGTTGCCCAGGGCTGCGGGCTCAAGGGATCCTTCCGCCTAAGCCTCCCCAGTACCTGAGATTCCAAGAGCGAGCCACGGCGCCGGCTATTGGTTTTAACAACTGTCTTGTTCCACTAGAATGTCAACTCCACGAGGACAATAATTTTTGTCTGTTTTGTTCACTTTTGTTTATTCAGCATTTATAGCAGCGCCAGGCGCGCAGCAAAGACTCATTAGATATTTATAGAAAGAATAAATAAGCTCTTCCGGAAACATCGAGAAACAAGATTAAATGGGCTTGGACTGAACCTCGTAGCGATCCGTAGTACTCCTCCTTCCCTCCCTCCTATAGGCGAAAGGAAGAAAAGGAAAAGCTCCGCCCCTCGCTCGGCTGTAGGAGGTTAGGGTTTCGAAGTCTTCGCGCTGGTCTCTTGGGGTTCCGCGGTGTCGGCGCTGGCTGTGTGCGTCATTTCCGTGCGTCACGGAACGGAGTGGCCAACGGCTTGCGGAGCAACATGCCCAAGTGAGTGGGGCCCTGAAATTTGAGGATGATGGTAGTGACTACTTGTGGCCCTCATGCAGGCTCGGAGAGCGGCGTCTGGTTTCTGAAACCTCGAGGGATAGGAGAGGATCTGGGGCGGGTGGACGAGGTAGGGAGATGGAGAGCGCTAGACACCCTTTTTTAGAATTGAGATGGATCCCGCTTAAGGCAACAAAAAAAGCCTGGGTTATGTGTCGACGCTTTGTTTGACACCTTTGAGTCGTGACGAGGTCGGGTTTTTTGTTTGTTTCTTTGTTTTTATCTTCCATGAACAGCGCTTCCGTGGATGGGTATCTAACTGGTTATCTCTTTTTCTCTTTCTTCCACCTCTTTTCAGGTTTTATTGTGACTACTGCGATACATACCTCACCCATGACTCTGTAAGTGTCGTATCTATTCAGTTTCAAAAAGCCTAATGTGTAATAATGAAATGAGTTTTGTGCTTTTTTTAAAGATGCAAGTTTGTGCTTTCCCACCTGCCGAGGTTTAAGGTCTACTGCTTGGAAAAAATATTGGAGGTTATTTTCCGACCTTTCCTATAACTTTGACCAAAAACTGCTTGACAAGTCGGGCAAAGTGATGTACCTGTAGTCCCAGCTATGCAAGAGGATGAGGTGAGAGAATCGCTTGAGGTCCAGGCTTAAGTGTGGCATGATCAGGCCACTGCATTCCAGCCTGGATAACAAACAAAAAAACTGCTTAACAAATAGTAACAGCAGCTAAAGTAGAATTTTTTTTTTTTGAGATGAAGTTTCACTCTTGTTGCCCAGGCTGGTGTGCAATGGTGTGATCTCGGCTCACCGCAACCACCGCTTCGCGGATTCAAGTGATTCTCCTGCCTAAGCCTCCTGAGTAGCTGGGATTACAGGCATGTGCCACCACGCCCAGCGAATTTTGTATTTTTAGTAGAGACAGGATTTCTCCATGTTGGCCAGGCTGGTCTGGAACTCCTGACCTCAGGTGGTCCTCCCGCCTCAGCCTCCCAAAGTGCTGGGATTACAGGCGTGAGCCACTGCACCCAGCTCCTTTATCTCATAAAAATTATTTCGAGATATATATATGTGTCTTTTTTTTGGGGGGGGGGGTTGGGGGCAGAGTCTCGCTCTGTCCCCTAGGCTGGAGTGCAGTGGCACAATCTCAGCTCACTGCAACCTCTGCCTCTTGGGTTCAAGTGATTCTCCTGCTTTCACCCTCCCAAGTAGTTGGAACTATAGGCACCTGGCACCACGCCTGGCTAATTTTGTTTGTGTTTTTAGTAGAGGCAGGGCTTAACCATGTTGGCCAGGCTGGTCTCAAACTCCTGATCTCAAATGAGCCACCCACCTTGGCCTCCCAAAGTGCTGGGATTACAGGCATGAGCCACTGTACGTGGCCGGTTATATGTATTTTTAAAATTGGGTTATGTGGGTTGTATCTGTCAATATTTTCTGTATTTGAAATTAAAATGTAAAACTTTGGCCAGGGATAGTGGCACATACCTGTAATCACAGAACTTTGGGAGGCTGAGGTGGGAGGATCACTTGAAACCACGAGTACAGACCAGCCTGGGTAACATAGCGAGTTGCTGTCTCTACAAACAAAGATATTAGCTGAGTGCGGTGGTGTGTACCTGTAGTCCCAGTTAATCTGGAGACTGAGGTGGGAAGATCTCTTGTGTCTAGGAATTTGAAGTTGTAGGGAGCTATGATTGTGCCACTGTACTCCAGCCTAGGTGACAGAGCGAGACCCTTCTTCAATGATAATAATAAACAGAAAAAAAATGCTTATTCTTCTAAAAGTAAGATTTTTACATGTAGTATAACATTTTAGACATGAAAAATAGCAATTTTTCACAACAAAATAGTACAAAGAATGGCATTGTTTTAACATTTTTGCAAAATGCTCATGTCTGACTTAGTGGAAAACAATTTCAGCATTAAATCTGTTGCAATATATTTTTTGATTGAAATAATGAAGAAAGTTCAATGTCACAGGGTGTATAGTTGAAAAAAGGAGTACATTAATAGCCTTGTTAGATATTTGTGGATATTTTTGTACTGCATCTCAACACATGGTTATTTGCAGTGTGGAATCTGAAATTGTATGAAACTTTTCATACGGTTACATTAAGTCCCAGCTACTTGGGAGGCTGTGGTGCAAGGATTACTTAAGTTTATTAATTTGAGACCAGCCTGGGCAATGTGTAGTGTAACCCTGTCTCTTAAAAAAAAGAAAAAAAAAGGCCGGGCGCGGTGGCTCAAGCCTGTAATCCCAGCACTTTGGGAGGCTGAGGCGGGTGGATCACGAGGTCAAGAGATTGAGACCATCCTGGTCAACATGGCGAAACCCCGTCTCTACTAAAAATACAAAAAATTAGCTGGGCATGGTGGCGCGTGCCTGTAATCCCAGCTACTCAGGAGGTTGAAGCAGGAGAATTGCCTGAACCCGGGAGGCAGAGGTTGCGGTGAGCCGAGATTGCGCCATTGCACTCCAGCCTGGGTAACAAGAGCGAAACTCC
>NW_022437023.1:2154576-2334581 GCF_009761245.1 Sapajus apella
AAAAAAAAAAAAAAAAAAAAAAAAATTTGGCCAGGCACAGTGGCTCAGGCCTGTAATCCCAGCACTTTGGGAGGCCGAGGTGGGCAGATCACGAGGTCAAGAGATCGAGATCATCCTGGCCAGCATGGTGACACCCCATCTCTACTAAAAATACGAAAATTAGCGCCTGTGGTCTCAGCTACTCTGGAGGCTGAGGTGGAAGAATCGAACCCAGGAGGTGGAGGTTGCAGTGAGCTGAGATTGCGCCACTGCATTCCAGTCTGGTGACAGAGCAAGACTCAGTCTTTAAAAAAAAAAAAAATTAGTGGTTTATCTTGCACTTGGGTAGATCTTTTACCATGCACGATTTTGTAATGTGCATTGGTTATTTGGAAAATGTTGATTGACTTGAGTTAGTGCCAGGCTTCGAATATGGATACATTTGATTAGGTAATGAAAACCCACATTAATAATGTCACAATTTAATCATAACCACCCTTAAATATTGGGAAGCTGTCAAGCTTATGGTGGCACATAAGATTTTCTGAAATTCTGACTTTTGTTTAATGCAATACTATCCATTGCTCCCTTGAAGTGACAGGCTCACTCCATTCTTTTTTTTGAGACTGAATCTTGCCCTTGTCACCCAGGCTGGAGTGCAGTGACGCAATCTTGTCTCACTGTAACCTCCACCTTCCAGGTTCAAGTAATTCTCCTGCCTTAGCCTCCCAAGTAGCTGGGATTACAGGCGTGAGCCATCATACCCAGCTAATTTTTGTATTTTTAGTAGGGACAGGGTTTTGCCTTGTTGGCCTGACTGGTCTCGAACTCCTGACATCTGGTGATCCACTTGCCTCTGCCTCCCAAAGTGCTGGGATTACAGGTGTGAGCCACCTCGCCTGGCTGTTAGTCATGATTTTGTTTTTAGGCTTAAGGCATCGTTGTTGTATTAATGTAAACAGTGGTTGGGAGGATAAGGAACAATTTTTTTTTGGAGATAGGATCTTGCTTTGTTATCCAGGCTGGAGTATAGTGGCACAATCTTGGCTCACTGTAACCTTGATCTCCTGGGCTCAAACATCCCTTCCACCTCAGCCTCCCAAGTAGCTGGGACCACAGATGTTAGCCACCATGACAGGCTTATTATTTTTCGAAGAGACGCTATGTTGCCCAGCTGGCAGAGCAGTAATTTGAAATGCAGACTGAAAAGACAATCTCTTTTCAGTGTCTGTTGCCTCTGAGGTAGTCATGTCAACAATGAGTGAGTATAGCAGTAGCAAGGTAGTTAGGCAGCAATGAGGATCATCTGAATGAGATCTGTGTTTCTTCAGGCAGGAAGATTGCTTGAGCCTGGACGGCTGAGGCTGCAGTGAGCTGTGTTCAGGCCACTGCATTCCAGCCTGGGTGTGAGATGCCATCCCCAACAATAAAATTAAAAAGATACAGTATGGAAGAAAAAAAAAAATTCTTCTTTAGAAAAAAAGAAAGAAGAAGGAAAAAAAAGATAACAGTATGTTTTTATCACTCCAGAAAGCTCTCCTGTGTTCCTTTGCAGTTAGGCTCCTGTACCCCTAACCTCCATTGATCTGGTTTTCTTTAGTAAAGATTAGTGTTACTGGTTTTCAAACTTCCTGGGAATGCAATCTGCAATATATAGTAGATACCTTTTTTTTTTTTTTGTGACAGAATCTCACTCTGTTGCCCAGGCTGGAGTACAGTGGTGCAATAATGGCTCACTGCAACTTCTGTCTCCCAGGTTCAAGCAGTTCTCCTGCCTCAGCTTCCTAACTGGGATTACAGGCATTCACCACCTTGCCCAGCTAATTTTTGTATTTTTAGTAGACAGTTTCACCATGTTGTCCAGACTAGTCTTGAACTTCTGACCTCAAGTGATACACCTGCCTCAGCCTCCCAAAGTGCTGGGATTAAAGGTGTGAGCCACAGTTCCTGGCCCTGTAGTTTTTATGTGTATGTGTGACTTCTATTACTCAGTATAATGTTTTTGAGAGTCATTCCTGTTGCATATGTCAGTGGTTTGTTCTTTCTGAATAGTAGTCTGTTGTGACATGCACATGTGATTTTCATGAAGATTGAGACACTGTAAAGTACATAGTGGGGTGCCTGACACATAGTCAGTGTTCAGTAAATGTTAACTTAAAAAAAGGTTGAATGTGGAGCTTATTGTATGTCAGTTATTCCCCAATAAAGCTATTAAAGAACAAAAGGACTAGTGGACTATCGACAAAGTTCTGTATGTGATTTGTATAGAGTTTATACTCTAGAACCCTAGTCACTGACAAGAACATATTTTCATAGTGTTATTTAACTATATGTAAGCTATCTTATTTTGCCATGGAATAACCTAAGAAAGGGCATTAAAATGGCCTTGTGTTCTAGATCAGTGACTTGCACATTTTTTTCTTAATGTGTTGGAATATAATTATTTTAGGTTTGGGGACAGACACCTTTGCTATAGTTACTCAACTCTGCCTTGTAGAGAGAAGCCATAGCCAGTATAGAAATAAATGTGCTGGGCTCTGTGGCTCCCACCAGTCAGCTCACAGCACGTTTGGAGGCCAAGGTGGGAGGTTTACTCAAGATTAGGAGTTTGAGACCTGCCTGGGCCACATCGTGAGACCTCGTCTCTACAAAAAATTAAAAAGTTGGCTGGTGCCGGGTGCGGTGGCTCAAGCCTGTAATCCCAGCACTTTGGGAGGCCAAGGCGGGTGGATCACGAGGTCAAGAGATCAAGACCATCCTGGTCAACATGGTGAAACCCCATCTCTACTAAAAATACAAAAACGTTAGCTGGGCATGGTGGCGCATGCCTGTAATCCCAGCTACTCAGGAGGTTGAAGCAGGAGAATTGCCTGAACCCAGGAGGCAGAGGTTGCGGTGAGCTGAGATCGCGCCATTGCACTCCAGCCTGGGTAACAAGAGTGAAACTCCATCTCAAAAAAAAAAAAAAAAAGTTGGCTGGTCATAGTGGCTCGTGTCTCTAGTCCCAGGGACTCAGGAGGCTGAGCTGGGATGATTGCTTGAACCTGAATGGTTGAGGGTGCGGTGAGCCGAGATCGTGCTGTTGCGTTCTAGCCTGAGTAACAGCATGATCCTGTTCAAAAAAAAAAAAAAGACAGCAATAAATGTGGTTGTGTTCCAATACTTTTTTTTTTTTTTCTTGAGATGGAGCTTTGTTCTTGTTGCCCAGGCTGGAGTGCAATGGCACAATCTCAGCTCACTGCAACCTCCTCCTCCTGGGTTCAAGTGATTCTTCTGCCTCAACCTCCCAAGTGGCTGGGATTACAGGTGCCCGCCACTATGCCCAGCTAATTTTTATATTTTTAGTAGAGACAGGGTTTCACCATGTTGGCCAGGCTGGTCTTGAACTCTTGACCTCAAACGATCTGCCATCCTCAGCCTCCCAAAGTGCTGGGATTACAGGCGTGAGCCACAGCACCTGGCCTTTTTTTTAAAAAAAAAAAAAACAACACAAAAGCCAGTGGCTGGCCTATGGGCCATAGTTTGCGGACCTCTGGTCTAGATAATATAGTAAAAAAATTTACCACAGTACATTGCTGGATAATGTTTATAAGTAATACTGTAGCAGCCAGCTAATGGTGCTTATATAAAGGTAAACCTTTAAGTTTTAGTGTTGGACATTTGTTTCTACATCTGATACGATCTTTTTATTTTACAGCCATCTGTGAGAAAGACACACTGCAGTGGTAGGAAACACAAAGAGAATGTGAAAGACTACTATCAGAAATGGATGGAAGAGCAGGCTCAGAGCCTGATAGACAAAACAAGTATGTTTCAGTCTCTTGTTCTGATGTGATAAAATGGTCCTATTCTTTTTTGTCCCTGTCTCTGTTGTTTTCACAGAGGCAACTCATTCTGAATGATAAATAGGAGCATTTGGATATGTTGAATGAAATAAGTGGAAGGTCACTGGTTTCCCAAGGATATAGGAACACATTATTGAGGTTAGAGCAATCAGAGACAGCAATAAGGTTAGATGGCAAAGTGAGGCAGAGAAGAATGGAGTTGTCTAACACTTATCTATGGACATGGACCAGATTTTGTAGCAAATTTATATAAAGCCCCTTTGTAGTAATCCACAGGTTTTAGAAGTGTGTTCCTATCTAATAGGAGCAGGTGGGGAGTGGGTTTGTGGTTTTGCCCAAATAGTTTGAGACCATATTTAGATTTCTTATTTGTAGTTCTGACAGAGTACTAGTCAAAAAGAAACTACTTGATGTAACAAAATAGTCGATACATTTTAGACCCCTGTTGTACATCCTATACTCTTTTTGTTAGGAACATTTTGTTGTTCCGGCTTGTTGGGTCCAGGGCACTAACAGAAGGGGATGTTGCATTTTTACTTTAGATCATCCTGGTATATTTGAACCACGGCCTTTTTTTTCTTTTTTTTTTTTTTTCCTGAGATGGAGTCTCACTCTGTTGCCCAGGCTGGAGTGCAGTGGCGCCATCTCAGCTCACTGCAACCTCCACTTCCTGGGCTCAAGCAATTCTCCTACCTCAGCCTCCCAAGCAGCTGGGATTATGGGCGTATGCCACTATGCCCAACTAATTTTTGTATTTTTAGTAGAGATGGGTTTCACCATGTTGGTCAGGCTGGTCTTGAACTCCTGAATTTGTGATCAGCCCGTCTTGGCCTCCCAAAGTGCCGGGATTACAGGCGTGAGCCACTGTGCTTGGCATCATGGCCTCTCTTAATCATTCATTGTACTCTGAGCTGGTCAGCCATATGGGCTTTGTAATGTGCCTTTTTGAAAAAGCAAAGGCTGGGTGCAGTGGCTCATGCCCGTAATCCCAGCAGTTTGGGAGGCCGAGATGGGTAGATCACTTGAGGCCAGGAGTTGAAGGCCATCCTGGCCAACATGGGGAAACCCCGTCTCTACTCAACATACAAAAATTAGCAGGGCATGGTGTTGCACACTACTAATCCCAGCTACTCAGGAGGCTGAGGCAGGAGAGTTGCTTGAACCCAAAAGGTGGATGTTACAGTGAGCTGAGATCGCACTACTGTACTCCAGCCTGGGTGACAGAGTGAGACTCTGTCTCAAAAAAAAATTTTTTTTAATTTAAAAAAATTAAAAAAAAATAATGAAAAGGCAAAACTGTCCAGGCGTGGTGGCTCATGCCTGTAGTCACAGCACTTTGGGAGGAGGAGGTGGTCAGATCACCTGAGGTCAGGAGTTTGAGACAAGCCTGGCCAACATGGTGAAACCCCATTTCTACTAAAAATACAAAAAATTCAGCCAGGCATGGTGGGGCATCCCTGTAGTCCCAGCGACTTGGGAGGCTGAGGCTGAGGCAGGAGAATCGCTGAAACTCAGGAGGTGGAGGTTGCAGTGAGCCAAGTTTGTGCCGCTACACTGCACTCCAGCCTGGGCAACAGAGTGAGGCTTTGTCTCAGAAAAACAATAATAATTAATAAATAATAAGGCAACACTATTGTGAAAATTTTCAAATAAAATAGACAAGCTTAATGAATTTCCAGTTCTGAATTTCCTCACCCTTCACTTCCCATCGCTTAACTGTAGCACTCTTGTTGCATTTATTTTAATTTTCTCAACCTTGATACTGTCGGCATTTAAGCCTGGATGATCCTTTGCTATGGGAGTCTTTCTGTGAGTTGCAGGATGTTTGACAACATCCCCGGCATCTGCCAAGTAGATGCCAGTACCAACCTCCAGTTGTGACTACTAAAAATATCTCCAGGCATTGTGCAGTGTCCCTGGGAGGCAAAATTGTTTCTGGCTGAGAGAGCTACTGAATGTTGTCATCTACTGCCTTTCTCCTTCCTGGATTATTATGGAGTGAATCTCAGACGTTGTCCCAATTTTTTAAAATTTATTTTATTTATTTTTTGAGATGGAGTCTTGTTCTGTTGCCCAGGCTGGAGTGCAGTGGCACAATCTTGGCTCACTGCAACCTCCCCCTCCTGGGTTCAAGTGATTCTTCTGCCTCAGCTTCCTGAGTAGCTGGGACTACAGGTGCATGCCACCACATCCAGCTAACTTTTTTGTATTTTTGGTAGAAATGGGGTTTTATACCATGTTGGCCAGGCTGGTCTCGAACTGCTGACCTGAAGTGATTTGCCTGCCTCGGCCTCCCAAAGTGCTGGGATTATAGGTATGAGCCACTATGGCTGATTCCAGTTTTTTAATCTATTTATTTATTTCACTCCTGGCCCCAATTTTTTTTTTTTTTTTTTTTTTTTTTTTTTTTTGAGACGGAGTTTCACTCACGTTACCCAGGCTGGAGTGCAATGGCGCAATCTCGGCTCACCGCAACCTCTGCCTCCTGGGTTCAGGCAATCCTCCTGCCTCAGCCTCCTGAGTAGCTGGGATTACAGGCACGCACCACCATGCCCAGCTAATTTTTTTTTTGTATTTTTAGTAGAGACAGGGTTTCACCATGTTGACCAGGATGGTCTCGATCTCTTGACCTTGTGATCCACCCGCCTCGGCCTCCCAAAGTGCTGGGATTACAGGCTTGAGCCACGGCGCCCGGCCCCCAATTTTTTTTTTAAAGACTGAGTCTCGCAGGGTGCCATGGCTCACGCCTGTAATCCTAGCACTTTGGGAGGCTGAGGCGGGTGGATCACAAGGTCAGGAATTCAAGACCAGCCTGGCCAAGATGGTGAAACTCCATCTCTACTAAAAATGCAAAAATTAGCTGGGCATGGTGGCGGGTGCCTCCCAGCTACTTGGGAGACTGAGGCAGGAGAATTGCTTGAACCAGGGAATCAGAGGTTGTGGTGAGCCAAGATCATGCTACTGTACTTCAGCCTGGTGATAGAGCAAGACTCTTGTCTTCAAAAAAAAAAAAAAGAGTTGAGGATGAATAAATTTTTTTTTTTTAATTTTTAATTTTTTTAGAGATAGAGTCTTACTCTGTTGCCCAATCATAACTCACTGTGGCCTTGAACTCCGGGTCTCAAGCATTCCTCCTCCCTCAGCCTCCCAAGTACCTGGGACTACAGGTGCACACCACCATGCTCAGCTAATCTTTATTTTTTGTAGAGATGGGGTTTCACTATGTTGCCCAAGCTAGTCTTGAACTCTGGGGCTCGAGAGATCCTCCTGCCTCAGCCTCCCAAAGTGCCAGGATTACAGGCATGAGCCACTGCATTCGGCTTGAATACATGTTTTTGTTTTTGTTTTAAGGCTAGTCAGAATAAACATTTTTAGTGGAGGATTTTTTGAGAAGACAGGGGGAGCCCTTCAGGGACACACCTCATGAAATCCGTGATTATGTTGACAATCTGCTACTGAGCCAGTAACTTTGCTTCCCCCACTTCAGCCTTTGGAAGCCATCCTCCTACAAAGGATGTGAGAGAGGCCTTCTTGATTGAAAAGTCCATATTGGGATATAATCTCTGAGATCCACAGGCTTTATTCAGAGGCAATATGGATAATAAGCTTTTCATAAATCTCTGCTAGGTCACTTTTTTGGATATGATCCAGTGAATCATCAGTAATTGACTTGAGTAATATGACTTCGTTTGGCTTGGTCGGAGTGAAGTAGGATGACCTGTAGACAGCACTATATTGGCGGGAACTGATGTCAGGAATAGACTATTAGTGTGTACTTTAAAATTTATTTGTGATTCTATTCCAAAATAAAATATAGATGATCTTCAGTTTCTCTTGTGCCTCATTATCTGAAAAAAATAAAATAAAATAAAAATTGATTGTATTAGACTTTTAAAAAATCATAATCTTTTTTGGGGCAAGCTTATAGTTTGAAATCTTTGTTTCTTTTAAATCTCCTAGTTTAGTGCATTGATTTCCAAACTGGTAAACCAACATGGTATATTATTTTTACCTAGGACAGCATACATAGGAAGGATGGAAATTTTATAAAGGCCAGCTTTTTGGGCATGTATTACACTTTTTCAAACAAAATTATGAATGGCTTGAATTGGTTATAAACCACATCTACAAATTAAAGATGATTGTTCCTCTTTGGTAAAAGACATTGATAGGGCCAGGTGTGGTGGCTCATGTCTATTATCCTAGCACTCTGGGAAGCCAAGGTGGGTGGATCACATGAACTCAGGAGTTTGAGACCAGCCTGGGCAATAGGGAGAAACCCCATCTCTGCAAAAAGTAGAAAAGTTAGCCAGGCATGGTGCCGTGCACCTGTAGCTACTCAGGAGGATGAAGTGAGAGGATCACCTGAGCCCAGAAGGTTGAGGCTACCATGAGCTGCGATTGTCCCTGCACTCCAGCATGGGTGACAGTGAGACTCTGTCTCAAAAAAAGACATTGATACACAGGAAATTTTTACTCCAGTCTCCCTTATTTAATTTAACCATAGAACTGCTAAGTAGAAAATGTAAATCAACAAACCAATTAATTGCAATTTTAGCTGGTGAATACCTGAAAATGATTTTAAAACTGTAGAACCATGATATAGTAGCTTTAGATGAAAACTAGCACGTTCTCACTCGTAAGTGGGTGTTGAACATTGAGAACACATGGACACAGGGAGGGGAACATCACATACCAGGGCCTAGTGGGGAGGAATAGCAGGGGGTGGGGGTATTGGGGAGGGATAACATTAGGAGAAATACCTAATGTAGATGATGGGGTGACGGATGCAGCAAACCACCACCATGGCATGTGTATACCTATTAACAAACCTGCACAATCTGCACATGTACCCCAGAACTTAAAGTATAATAGATTAAAAAAAAAAAACAAAAACTAGCAAGAGTAAAGTAATTGGAACCATTACAGACTTAAAAGAAAGTGGTATTTTAGTTATTCGGTTGTTGAATTCGTATTCATCTTTTTTTTTTTTTTTCCCTCACCCTCATCTCCAAAGCGGCTGCATTTCAACAAGGAAAGATACCTCCTACTCCATTCTCTGCTCCTCCTCCTGCAGGGGCGATGATACCACCTCCCCCAAGTCTTCGTAAGTTTAAACTTTTAAGGGGTGTGACTGGGCAGGGTATCCTTTGGTTATGTTAGATTATCTCACCATTGGCTTTCAGATGTTGTTGCATTTATATGTAGATAGTAATATAAATGTATCAATATGTAAATGTTGAATATAGATGCAGGTAGTAATAGAAAACAACTTTAGTGGTATAATTTCTAAAATAACTTTAGAGCTAACTTTTGATTGCATTGTCACTAAGATATTGTATTTATGGCATCCCAAGTGTGAATCTGAGACAGATTTAAGTGGAAAGAAAGCTCAGAATGAACCTCTGATTAGATGAGCTAATATATGAATAGGAGTTGCTGGGTAAATTATATACTGCTATGAACACAGCACACTGGAGGACTGAAATTGGTGATAAACTCCTTAGTCTTTTGCCCTATTTTCTAACCCACCTAACACCAAAATCTGTATCTTATGAAAGGTAAGAATTAGGCTGAGTGTGGTGGTTCACACCTGTAATCCCAACACTTTGGGAGGCCAAGGCCCCTGGGTCACTTGAGATCAGGAGTTCGAGACCAGCCTGGCCAACATGGTGAAACCCGTTCCTACTAAAAAGACAAAAATTAGCCAGGCGTGGTGGTGCACGTCTATAGTCCCAGCTACGCAGGAGGCTAAGGCAGGAGAGTTGCTTGAACTCAGGAGGCATAGGTTGCAGTGAGCTGAGATTGTGCCACTGCATACCAGCCTAGGCAACACAGCAAGACTTTGTCTGGAAAAAAAAAAAACAAAGCAGAAGGTAAGAATTAGATCATTGAAAGTGGGTAAGTGGAGTGGATCATAGGCCCAGCTTTCTGGGAAAGTTTGTTGTTTCTGTGTGGCAGACAAGAGGAGACTGAGTGCTGTACTAGGTCGTACTGTACTGTGGCTTTTTTGGGAGGGTTCAGACTGAAATCACATTCAGAGACCTAGACTCAATCTTGCACACAATCACGGGTATAAACCCAGGGAAGCAGGCTGTTTGTAATAGTTGCACACTAATGTAGGTGGATCGCTAATAGCCTGCCAAACCTTTTCTGGACGCCTGACATCCTGGGACCTGGTCAGGCCTCAGCCCATAGCAACTCCAGGGTTTCTTCTCTCTCCTACTCTGCCTTGACTGACTAGCTCTCAACTCGATTATTTTTGATAGCAGAATAGTCTGTGGTGTGAATGTACCGTAATTTACCTCACTCTTTTCTTATTGGATATTTCAATTGTTCCAAATTTTAGCTATTGTAAATGATACTGTCAGGAATATCCCTGCATATAAGTTTTTGTATTTCCAAAGACTCTTTTAAAACCATGTTTTCATTTTTTACAAAGGCATCTGAAATTAGATACTTGTGGCCTAAGTTCATCAGCTTTTTGTCAGGAGCTCTACAGAAGGCACAACCTCTCCACCCCCCGTTTTTTTTTTTTTTTAATTAAAATCTCAGTTTTTTCTTAACCTAGTAAATCTAACTTTGTTCTTCTGTCTAGGCAGGCTTGTTCTTGCTTTTTATTTGTAGATCAATGTTTTATGGCATGTGATTTTTGTGGATCTGCTATTATAAAAAGAAACCATGAAAATTTGAAGGAGTTCATGAGATCCTTTTAGTTTGATTAAGAAGAGAAAATGTTAATATGTGAGCACACCTTAACCACAGGCCCCATTCTTTATTTCAGCGGGTCCTCCTCGCCCTGGTATGATGCCAGCACCCCATATGGGGGGCCCTCCCATGATGCCAATGATGGGCCCTCCTCCTCCTGGGATGATGCCAGTGGGACCTGGTAAGTTTAGATGTCTGTCTTTCTAGTTGCTCCATTGTGTTTTTTTCCAGCTTAATGGAATTCTTAATTAGCTGTCCACCTGTACTATTGTAACAAACTAAATTTGGTCAGTCAGTAACGGTAATTTACACAAAAAGAAATACTTGGTTTATCAGTATAATGGAATGGTATCCAGTGACCTTGTGCTGCTAAAAGCAGGATAGGTTGCCTCTGTTTTTCATTTCCTCTCTTCTGTTTACTTGCCTCATCCTGGCTTTTGGCCATTTATGTACAGTGAAGAGAAGAGTAGATAAGCTTGTTCCATTTTGAGGGGAGAGGGAAGATTATAGATACATTACATTTTCTCAGTTTTGATTTGGAGCAGAGCCACTTGTTGCTTATTTAATCTTGCAGATTAACTTGGCCTCATCATTATATTAAAAAGGCTTTCAGCCTGGTAGTTGTTTTTTTATTTAGGAAGGGGGAAAAACTTAGGCTTCAAACACTTTATTTTAATGTAAATTTAAACATACATCAATTTGCAAATATTTCTGATATGTGAATAGGACCTTTGCTTTGAGAGTGTGTCTGATGATTGGAACACTATATATTTATTGCATAAACCAATAAGCCATAACTGTAACACATCCTTCACCAACTTTAGTTTCATTTCTTTCAAGTGATCTGAGTCCTAGTTCCAATCTTTTATTATTATTTTGCCTACAAAATTTTTGAATATTTTTTGGTGATTTATCTGAGTCTAAGTATCGTTAGTTTTAGAAACTGTTCTCTTTTCACACTCATTTAATTGGTTTGCAGAAAACTTAAATTATATATATAATTAGAGTAATAACTACAGCTGACAGAATCAAGTTTGGGAACAGTTGTGGCCGACGCCTCCAACTACTCTGGAAATACAAGCCGCAAAGTTATTAGAGTGGCCTCCTAGCCAGAATTATCAGTATATCTGCTGTGGGTATCGGGTAGAGTATAGATAGAGAGTTCCTGCCTTGCTGACTTGTGAGCCCAAAACAAAATCAAATGACTTCAGTGGCTTTAGCATCTGAAATCAGGGTCACAAATTCAAATTCTTAGAGGTTTTAGGGATGCGGTAACTGAGGAATGCATGATTCATCTAAAGAAGGCTTCTGGAACTCAACTTCAGCCTATGGTTGACATTTGAGAATAAGGCTTGGTGTTGCCTTTTCTCCTGAGTCTGCTTTTTGTTTTCTGTTTTTTCAAGCCAGGATAAAATGATAAGATTATGGGATTTGTGTTAAAATAATTGAGTAGTTGGAGGTTGGACTGGGGTAGGAATGGGTGGGATTATAGATAAAGTTGTCCGTGAGTGGATAATTGTTGAAGCTGGATGATGGATACATGGATGTTCATTATATTCTTCTTTACTATTCTTGTGTATGTTTGAACATTTTCATAATAAAAAATTTAAAAGAAAAAGGAATCTAGACTTCTGTATGAAATCCCAATGTTACCAACTGATTCAAAGTAAATTCGCTATGGAGACCAAAGAAAACAAGTTTTCAGGTGCCCAGTTTTTAATCTTTGGTTTATGTCCGTCCATTTCTTCTAAGAAATTCTTAAATATAGGTTAAGCATGGGCCTTTATGTGGTATTTAGAAGTTAGTAGTATTCTCTGTTCCTGTTTAAATTGGTCTTAAATTCTGTACCTGTTGGATTTTGTGTCTTTGCATATTTTTGTGTTTCACCATTTGTGATAAGGCTATATTCAAGTTTGAATATAGTTTTCTCTTGTACCCTTTGCTGCAAACCTTTATTCAAAATTACTTAGTTAAAAATAAATTGGTAAAATTTGATATTTAAAAATAATATCAATAACATGAAATTATGGGGCATAATAGTAACATGAATATCCATGAACCCACCACCCAGCTGAGAAGTAGAACATTATCAATTCCATTGAAACTGCCTGTGTTCCTCCCCTACCCCTCTGCTTGCTTTCCCCTCCCTGGCTTATTTATTTAGCTGGTTTATTGATGGGACACTTAAAAACATTCATTAATAGTTTCTGAAATGCATTAGAAAAATCAGATTTTTATGTGCACTAATTGTTATAAATCACGTTATTGCCTATTATTTTTATTGACTTGAGCTAAGTATGGTTACTAACAGGTTCTCAGCATGGGCCTCCTGCTCACCTTTCCTACAACTCCGAACAAACGCTTAGTGGTAAGATTGTCCTCTGTGCCTGTGTACATTCATGAAATAGCTCCTGGTTATATAGTGGATATAACTGATTAAAAGAGCTGACTGAAAAACCTGTGACTTAGTTGTGAATTTCCCTGAGTAAGAAAAAAAGGTCAGTTTAGGGAACTAGTGTCCCTGGTGATTTCTGGAAAGCAGTCTGTTAGTAGTTTCCCCCTTACTGTCATTACATCATGATTCCCATATGATTCTTGTGTTGACCTTTTTGTTTTTTGTTTGAGAATGTCTAAGTAATTTACAGATGTGATAAATTTGTTACATTTCTTCTGTCACGTATGTCTTTTTTCCAGCATTTTGCAAGGGGGGGGCTACGTTTTTGTTTTTAATTGAAGTCCCATAAAACTCTCCCTAAATGGTGTTTTCTGATTCCCTTTTTTCCATCTTCTTTGTTTTATCCTGCAGCTCCTGGAATGAGGCCACCTATGGGAGGCCATATGCCAATGATGCCTGGGCCCCCAATGATGAGACCTCCTGCCCGTCCCATGATGGTGCCCACTCGGCCTGGAATGACTCGACCAGACAGATAAGGATAGAGGGGAGGCCTCATTCTATCAGTTTTATATTACCTGTTGTGCTTCACCAGGAGATCATGCTGCTGTGATGCTGGGTTTTCTAAACAGCATAAGGAAGACTTGCTCCCCTGTCTGATCAAAGAGAATAGTTTTGGAGGGGAGAGGTGGGGCAAAAAAGATGCAGTTTTCATTTGTATTGGGAAATGTGAAAATAAAATTGTCAACTCTTTTAGTTAAAAGTGTATTCCCTTTTTCCTCCCCTCTGTCTTCTCTGTGTATAAAAGAAATGATGCAGTGAAATAAGCACTAAAAAAAAAAAAAAAAAAAAAAGGAAATGTAACATTGCAGCTCTGTTTCTCTAACTCATTATCTCTTCACGTCCTCTGCATGAGATTCTTTTTCCTTAGCTATAGTAAATCTCTTTGGGCATCCTCCCTTTATTTACTAAAGTCATCTTGTGCAGAACTAAATCTAGCACTTGTAGAGCTTGTTGGTTAAAATACTAAACAGCTTGGTTAATTTTTCACATGAATAGCACTTTGTATAGTAAGTGGAAAATTTTAAGTCTTTTATGCTGAAGTAGGGGAAAATAGTTCGTGTGTGTGCATGTCAGCCAAGAATGGCAAGAACTGTCCTAACCTCAGCTTCTCCTTTCTCTCAGCTCCCCTCTCTCTTGGGCTCAAATAATCTGAAAAGTTTCTCCTTTTAAAAAAATAACTTTAAGGCTAGGCATGGTGGCTCACACCTGTGATACCAGCACTTTGGGAGGCCGAGGCAGGCGGATCACCTGAGGTCAGGAGTTCCAGACCAGCCTGACCAGTGTGGTGAAACCCCATCTCTACTAAAAATACAAAAATTAGGCCAAGCACAGTGGCTCACACCTGTAATCCCAGCACTTTGGGAGGCCAAGGCGGGCGGATCACCTGAGGTCAGGAGTTCGAGACCAGCCTGACCATCAAGGAGAACCCTCGTCTCTACTAAAAATACAAAATTAGCCAGGTGTAGTGGCGAATGCTGGTAATCCTAGCTACTTGGGAGGCTGAGGCAAGAGAATTGCATAAACTCAGGAGGCGGAGGTTGTGGTGAGCCGAGATCGCACCATTGCACTCCACTCCATCTCTAAATAAATAAATAAAATAAATAGTACAAAAAGTAGCTGGACATGATGATGCATGCCTGTAATCCCAGCTACTTAGGAGGCTGAGGCAGGAAAATCACTCAAACCCGGGAGGCGGAGGTTGTGGTGAGCTAAGATTGCACCATTACACTCCAGCCTGGGTGACACAGCAAGACCCCATCTCAAAAAAAAAAAAACAAAAAAAAAAAAACAATTTTAAATTAGAGATAATATCTCACGATATTGGCCATGCTAGTCCGGAACTCCTGGTTTCAAGCATTCCTTTTGCTTCAGCCTCCTTAAGTGTTAGGATTATAGGTGCGAGCCACTGCACCTGGCCTGAAAATTTTCTGTGGCATTGGTAAAATTACACAGATTTCTATGTTACAGAAGGTATTTTTATTTGTTTATTTTTTGAGATAGGGTCTCTATTGCTCAGACTGGGGCTCAGTCATAGCTTACTACAGCTTTGACCTGGCTCAAAGTGATCCTCCTGCCTTGACCTCCCAAAGTGCTGGAATTACAGGAGTGAGCCACTGCGCCTGGCCCAGAAGGTGTTTATAGAATTCTGTTTGTTATATAACTAGGCTGTAAAAGTAGCATATTTTCAGGGAAAGCATCTAGAAAGGAAGCCATTCGCAATGTTCATACTCAGTGAAGTATAAAACTTAAACTCTTGGCCAGGTGCGGTGACTCACACCTGTACAGTAATCCCAGCACTTTGAGAGGCTGAGGCAGGCGGATCACAAGGTCAGGAGTTGGAGACCAGCCTGGCCAACATGGTGAAACTCCGTCTCTACTAAAAATACAAACATTAGCTGGGCATGGTGTTGGGCACCTGTAATCCCAGCAACTTGGGAGGCTGAGGGAGGAGAATCGCTTGAACTCAAAAGGAGGCAGAGGTTGCAGTAAGCCAAGACTATGCCATTGTACTCCAGCCTGGGTGACAGACTCCATCTCAAAAACAAACAGATTTGAAATGGGTCACATGGACAAAATGTAAAATATAAAAAAAACTATAAAAGTTTTAGGAAAAAAAATGAGAAAATTTTTGGGATGTAGGGCTAGGCAGAGTTTTTATATTTGATAACAAAAGCATGATCCAGAAAAAGAAACATTTAAAAACTGAATTTTGGCTGGATGCAGTGGCTCACACCTGTAATCCCCCAACAGTTTGGGAGGCCAAGATGGGTGGATCACCTGAGGTCAGGAGTTGAAGACCAGCCTGGCCAAAATGGCCAAACCCCATCTCTACTAAAAAATGCAAAAATTAGCTGGGTGTGGTGGCAGACACCTGTAATCCCAGCTACTCTGGAGGCCGAGGCAGGGAGAATTGTTTGAACCCAGGAAGCAGAGGTTGCAGTGAGCTGAGATCATGTCAAAAAATAAAAAATTGATTTTTTTGGGCACAATTAAAAACTATTGCCCTGCAAAACACCTGGTTTTAAAATTAATTTTAATTTGTTGTTGTTGTTACCTAGGCTGGTCTTGAATCCCTGGCTTTAAGTGATCTTTTTACCTGGCCTTCTAAGTGTTAGAATTACAGTCATGAGCGATCACTCTTGGACACAAAACACATATTAAGAAGAAAAAAGACAAGCTACAGACTGTGAGAAAATATTTGCAAGGCCCAGTGCTGTGAGTCACATCTGTAATCCCAGCAGTTTAGGAGGCCAGCGTGAATGGATCACTCGAGCCCAGGAATTTGAGACCAGTCTGGGCAATATGGTGAAACTCTTATCTTTACAAAAAATACAAAAATTAGCTGGGTGTGATGGCACATGCCTGTAGTACCAGCTATTTGGGTTGGTATGGGGAGCTCAGATGGAGGACTGTTTGAACCTTGGAGGTCACGGCTGCAATGGGTGTGATCATGCCACTGCGCTCCAACCTAGATGACAGAGTGATACCCTGCCTCAAAAAAAAGAAAAATATTTGCAAATGACATATCTAACAGATTAATATTTTGAATATGTAAAGAACTCTCAAAACACAACAATAAAAAAAGAAAATCCAATTAGAATGTGGGCAAAAGATATGAAGAGGGATTTCACTGAAGAAGATATACAGATGGCAAATCACGTGAAAAGGTATTCAGTGTCATTGCCATTTGGGAAATACAAATCAAAACTACAATGAGCTATCACTACACACTTATCAAATGACTAAAATAAATACAATGACAACATCAAATGATGGTGAAGATACAGAGAAACTGGATCACTTAGACACTGCTGGTGGGAACGTGAAATGATATAGTCATCTGAATGCCAGCTTGGCAGTTTTTAGATAAACATTCAACTACCA
Source organism: Sapajus apella (assembly GCF_009761245.1). Lineage (NCBI taxonomy): Eukaryota > Metazoa > Chordata > Mammalia > Primates > Cebidae > Sapajus > Sapajus apella. The sequence continues at coordinate 2,171,449 of NW_022437023.1, forward strand.
TACAACCCAGCTATTGCACTCCTGGGCACTTATCCCAGCAAAATGAAAACTTAATGCTCACATAAACGCCTATACATAAATATTTATAACAGGCTTATTTGTAATAATAATGAACTGAAAACAGCCCAGATGTCCTTTAGCAGGTGAATGGTTAAGCAAACTGTGGTATATCTATATCATGGAATACTACTCATTAAAAGGAATACTACTGTTAAAAGGAACAAACTATTCATATACATAACTACCTGGATGAATCTCCAGAGAATTATGCTGATGGAAAAAGTACCATCAGGCTGAACACATGGTGGCTCACACCGATAATCTCAGCTCTTTGGGAGGCTGAAGTGGGAGGATCGCTTGACCCCAGGAGTTCAATGCCAGCCAGGGCAACATAGCAAGATGCGGTCTCTACCAAAAATAAAACAGTTAGCCAGGCGTGGTGGCACGTGCCTCTAGTCCCAGCCACTCAGGAAGCTGAGGAGGAAGGATCACTTGAGGCCAGGAGGTAGAGGCTGCAATGAGCTATGATTGTGCCACTGCATTTCAGCCCGGGCAACAACAGAGTGAGACCCCCATCTCTAAAAATAATAATTAAAAATAAATTAATTTTTTAAATTAATAAAAAGTACAATCCCCAAAGGTTATGTACCGTATGTTTCCATTTCTATAACATTCTTGAAATTACAAAATTATGGAAATGGAGAACACAGTGGTTGCTGGGGTTAAGGAGGTGGTGGGTACTGGAGGAAGACTGGGGTGATTATAAAAGGGCAACAGTAGCCAGCACAGAGGCTCACGCCTGTAATCCCAGTACTTTGGGAGGCCTAGGTGGGTGGACCATGAGGTCAGGAGTTCGAGACCAGCCTGGCCAACTTGGTGAAACACAGTCTCTACTAAAAATATAAAAATTAGCCAGGTGTGGTGACACATGCCTGTAATCTCACCTACTCAGGAGGTTGAGGCAAGAGCATCGCTTGAACCCAGGAGGCGGAGGTTGCAGTGAGCTGAGATTGTACCACTGCACTCCGGCCTGGGCAACAGAGTGAGACTCCATCTCAAATAAATAAATAAAAATAAAAGGGCAACAGTGATGGACATGTTCTGTATATTGTCCATTGATGTCAATATCTTGGTTGTGATATTGCAATATAGTTTTGTAAGATGTTATTATTGGGGAGAACTAGGTAAAGGATACAATAACTTATTTGTATTATTATTTGAGACAGAGTCTTGCTCTGTTACCCAGGCAGGGGCATGATCTCCACTCACTGTAGCCTCCGCCTCCTGGGCAAGCGATTCTCTTGCCTCAGCCTCCCAAGTAGCTGGGACTATAGGTGTGTGCCACCATGCCCAGCTAATTTTTGTATTTTTAGTAGAGACAGGGTTTTACCATGTTGGCCAGGCTGGTCTCCAACTCCTGACCTCAAGTGATCTGCCTTGGCCTCCCAAAGTGCTAGGATTATAGGAATGAGCCACCGCGCCCAGCCTATTTGTATCATTTCTTACAACTGAATGTTAATCTATAATCATCTCAATATAAAATGTTTAATTTGAAAAAAATGGATTGGCTTCAGATCTCTTTTGTCTTTGTATGTCTTGGATCCTTAGAATTGCAAGGAAGGATAAACACATTAATACTGTTGGTGAGATTATCAACTCTCCTATTTCCTGGTCCCTAAAGAGGCCATATTTTTGTAGAGCACGAATTTTTGCATTCAACAAAAATAACTCATTCACCAGGCGTGATGACGCATTCAGTGAGGATGCTGAGTCTCTGAGCATGAGGTAGGTTTTGCCTTACATAGCTGATTCAGATGTCCAATCTCCTTTGCTGGGGTGCTCCAGGAAAGGAAGCCTGAAATGCAAAAATTGCTTGTGGCCCCCCTGGCTGAGGACTGAATTGGGAAAAAGCAACAATGACCAATAACCTTGGCAAAAAACCTCTTCTCCATAGGCCCTATTGGTCCCTGTTATATATTCTGGTGAGAGGTGGGCAGAGGGACAATTAATATTCAGTCCTACTGGAGGGGAGTGGGTAGTCAAGCACCTGGGCCAAGGATGATTTTCTGCCTTTTTATGTAATATTTTGGGGACTTCAGGGAAAAATTGAACTTACTATGACCAAGGGATAGGCATAGGAATACATGGTCTGTTATTTTTGAGACAGCCTCTCTCAGTCTCCCAGGCTGGAGTGCAGTGGTGTGATAGCTAACTGCAACCAATGCCTCCCAGGCTCAAGGGATCCTCCTACCTCAGCCTCCCAAGTAGCTGGGATTACGGGCGCGTGCCACCACCCCCGAATAACTTCTGTATTTTTTGTTGTAGAAACAGGATTTTGTCATGGTACCCAGGCTGGTCTTGAACTCCTGGGCTCAAGCGATCCGTCTGTCTTGGCCTCTCAAAGTGCTGGGATTACAGGGAAGAGCCACCGCAACTGACCTGATTATTTATTTTTAAAATTTAACATTTATATGCCTTGCCATGCTTAGACTGTCTCTGGAATTAGGGAGTAATTGTTTTGAGGGAAACAATTGTTTTGGAGCACCCTAAATGGCTGAGGGACTGGGGAGACAGACATGGTTGATTGCCTTTGGTTTTATATTACATATACACAAGAATGACTACATTTAAAATGTAATATTAGCTGGTCGCCAGACTTCCTGTAAGGCTGTCTCAAGAGTTTTTTTCTTTCCCCCCCTTTTTGCTTGAAGGCTTAAGTCCAGAGAACTGTCACCTTTCCATCTTTGCCATTGGGTCTACGGGTGTCGCCGGCATGTGGGTTACACTTTTAAGCGTATGGGTGAAATAGAGTGGAAATAACACTTGACTGGGAGTCAGAACACTTGGATTCTAGTCCTGGGTGGCCCTAAGTAGGTGACCTTGGGAAAGCTCTTACTTCCCTGGGCTTCCGTTTCCGTATCTGCACAGTGAAGAAGCTGATCTCTGAAGTCCTGGGTCATTTTAACAATTGACCGTCTCATTTTCTTCTGTCCCCACATTTGGGAGGGGGTGCTTCTGCAGTGCGCCGCTCAGGTCTTGAGTGAATATTTGCCTGTCGGTTCAGGAGCCGAGGCTAAGGGCGGCACCAAGAGGTTGACTGACGGGAGTCCCCTTCCTAGCTCTGCAGCACAAAGCCCTTTGCAGCTGACCGCAGCGGTTGGTTTGCGTCTCCCATCTCCGGGTCTGCGAGGTCCTTGAGACTACTTTTCAGTCCCCAGCCTGATTCCTGGAGTACAGCTGGTGTTCAAGAAATACTGAGTGAATGTGTGAGGGAAATAAATGAGAGGCAGCCGCTGGCATCCGGGAGCTGCGCAATGATCTAATGAATTTCTGCAAAAATTACAACTACCCTGCCTTTCCCCTTGGCTTCTAGGCGACTGCCGAATGCGAGAGGAGCCTTTCAGATCAGATGGGGAGATGAGAGCGCGGAGGGAGGAGGTTCGAGCCCGCCCCCCCAGGCGCTACGCGCGCCCCCGCCCCTCGCAGCGCGCGCCTCTGGCCGCCGCGAGCTAGGCCGGTGGGTGGCGCGCGATCTTCGCGTCGCTCTGGGCCGGCGGCCGCGGCGCCGCGCGGGTGGGTGGGATCGTGGCGGAGCGCCAGGCGCCCGAGCAGGGGAGAGAGAGCGCCATGGCGGCTGCGGCAGCGGCGGCGTCCGGTGGTCACGCCGCGGCGAGGTGAGGGGGCTGCCTCTTTTCCACAACTGAAGAGGCCACAGCTGCCCGCCCACCGCCTTCCACGCGGGCAGCGGCTCCGGCATGGCCGGGATCATTAAGAAGCAGATCCTGAAACACCTGTCCCGGTGAGAGCGCCAGCGCCGGCCCCCGGCGGTCCCGGGCCCTTCCTAACCCTCTCCGACCTCCTCCCTGACGCCGCGTTCCGGGCCCGGCCTCCCTCTCTCCAGCCCCGAGCCGGGACTCCGTGTCAGCCCCTGCCTCAACTCGAGCCCGGACAGCCTCCCCACGCGCCCGCCGTCGCCGACCGTTGTCGCCGCTCTGTGCTTCCCCCGCCCTGGGCCCTCCTGCCCTGGCGCCGGTGCCGCGCGTCTCTGTCCCACCCTAACAGCCCCCTGGACTTCTTCTCTCCCCTCAAGGGCTCTCCTGGCCTGCTGTCCCCACCTCCCACACCTCCGAGCAGGTCACCTCGTACTCCCCTGACCGTTTTTCCGAGGCCCCCACGAAGCCCACCGTTGCCTGCCCGAACCCTCTGTGCTCCCTCTGCTTCCTCTGGCCTTTGGGTCCGTGCCCCTTCCTCCGGGCGTCTCACCGCCCTTCCCTCCCAGACCTTGTGCCCCTCCCGTTCTAAATAACCCCGCCACCCGTCCTGCTAAGCCAGTCCCCCACTTAGATTTCCATCGCCGACACTGCTTTTCTCTCCCAGGAGCTCCCACCTCCTCCTCCTCCTCTTCTGTCTGACCCTGTTGCATCACCCTTGGAAAAGGCCAGCACCCAGGGCCGTTTCCTCCGGACTTCTTTCCCCCTCCTTTGCCTTTCTTCTTATTACACAGCCTAATTGGAGAAAGGTCATGAGAGTTGGGGATAAAGTTTCCGCAACCTTCCCTTTAAGATGTGGAGGTTTTTTTTGACAGCCTGTGAAAAGAACCAACAACGTCCGCTTCTGCTTTGCAGCCTTAATGTTATGTCGCTGGGTAATTTAGCGTGAGGAGGTTGGACGGCAAAACAGTTTTCAGGTGTAGCTGAGTGAATTCCGTGTTCCAGTAGCGGGTTGTCAGAACCAGTGGCCACAAAAATTGGAGCTAGTTTTCACTGCTTATTCTGTGCTGGAGTTGGTGATGGTTAATACCTTAACCAGTCTTTGTATCTCAAGTGGAGAGTGATCCAGGGCTTGTCTGCACAGTGGTCAGTGGTTTTCAGGAGGTAGGGGTGAGCGGAGATGTCAGTCAACACGGGACACCCAGGCTTGCACTGATGTATCTTTCTGGATCTTCTCATTGCTTTGGTAAGCGGTGTGTGAGACGCTATTCCTGCCACTGCTTCCCCTTTTCCTGGCTGACACTCTGGCTATATTTACTGCTACTTTGATCTTAGACTTTAATTAGTAATTAGACCCAGATCCGTCTTCTGGTTAATCACCACGTAGTAAAAGAAAAAGCACATTGGAGACTGGTGCTGGAAAGTGCCTTTGGACCATTTTCTCAGATTAACCTAATATATTCTTTTTCAGGTAGTAGTAATCTAGCTGTTCCATGAGATTTTTTTCAGATAGGAGTAATCTAGGTGTTGTTTTGTGTAAAGACATAATAGTATTTGGGGCATGACCAAAGATTGCAGAACACAACAGAGAATTTAACCAGAGGAGACTTGTATAATTTGAAAGGACATAGAATTTTAGGGCTTTGAGATGATCTCACCTCTCATAGCATTGTTTAAGAGCGTGGGTTCTTTTTGATTTACTTTCTCTAAAATGGGGATAATAACAGTATCTACTTTGAGGGTACCAAAAAAAAAAATAAATTGAATAAGACCTACTACTTGTCCAGCCTGATCAACATGGTAAAACGCCATCTCTACTAAAATACAAAAATTAGCCTTGCATGGTGGTGCACGTCTGTAATCCCAGCTACTTGGGAGGCTGAGGCAGGAGAATTGCTTGAGCCCAGAAGGCGGAGGTTGCAGTAAGCCAAGATTGCACCACCACACTCCAGCCTAGGCCACAGAGCAAGACTGTGTCTCAAAAAACAAAACAAAACAAAAAGTATATTTTCAGATAATTTAAAGTGAGTAATTGGATTGTTTGTAACTCAGGATAAATGCTTGAGGGGATGGATACTCCATTCTCCATGATGTGCTTATTTCTCATTGCATGCCTGTATCAAAATATCTTATGTACCCCATAAATATATATACTACTGTATATGTTATACACAAAAATTTTAAAAATATTAGTGTATTACATGAATTAATATATGTAAGGACTTAGCACAGTGCCTAAGATGAAGTATGTGCTCAATAAAACATGAGCTATGGTTATTTTTTGAATCACAGTTGTGACACAATTTGATATAAGCTATAGATTTTATCTCCGGAAAAATTCATGTATGCAAACAGGTAATTTTTATATAAGTTTGAGAGGAAGGAGGAGTTATGAACCCTGAAGCACATGCCTGATTTCCTCAAGGCATCCTGGAACTAGGTGAATAATCCCTGATCTAGTTCCACATCTCATTTTATGGCTGAGGAAACTAAAGCCTAGAGAAGATAAGTGACTTGGACAAGTTACATAGGAAGGTAAGGTAATGGAACAGAAACTCATTCTGTACACTTCCCTGTAGTACACAGATATTCTCTGCACCCTTATGAACATAGAGTTTTTGTTTTTGTTTTTTTAGAGATGGAGTCTTGCTTCGTCACCTAGGCTGGAGTGCAATGACGTGATCATGGTTCACTGTAGCCTTGACCTCCCAGGCTCAAGTGATTCTCCTACCTCAGCCTCCTGAGTAGCTGAGACTCCAGGCATGCACCACCACGCCTCCGGCTAATTTTTAAAATTTTTTGTAGAGACAGAGTCTTGCTATGTTGCCCATGCTGGTGTTGAACTCCTGGCCTCAAGCAATCCTGCGTTGGCCTCCTAAAATGCCGGGATTACAGGTGTGAGCCACTGCACCCAGCCTGAACATACAGTTTTTTTTTTGTTTGTTTGTTTTTAGTTTTTTTTTTTTTTTGAGATGGAGTTTCCCTCTTGTTACCCAGGCTGGAGTGCAATGGCGCGATCTCGGCTGACCGCAACCTCCGCCTCCTGGGTTCAGGCAATTCTCCTGCCTCAGCCTCCTGAGTAGCTGGGATTACAGGCACACGCCACCATGCCCAGCTAATTTTTTGTATTTTTAGTAGAGACAGGGTTTCACCATGTTGACCAGGATGGTCTCGATCTCTTGACCTCGTGATCCACCCACCTCGGCCTCCCAAAGTGCTGGGATTACAGGTTTGAGCCACCGCACCCGGCCGCATACAGTTTTTAAGGAAAATTTTAGCAGTGTATGCTTACACATTCCTTGGTGAACACAGTGCCTTTTTTATTAATAGTTAAAGTAGGAATAAGTATCACAGACGTTGGGGGAAATTTCTGATTTTCTCAGTGTTGGACAGGGACTGAGGAAGAGGTTATGTTACAGTTGCAATTTCAGGGCTCCAGGAAGAGGTGGTAGGTTATGAGTCTTGTTGGGGGAAAGGCCAAACTTCTGGAGCTTTTGTGTTTGTTTAGCTTGGAAAAGCTGCCTAAGCACGTGTGACATTTGTGTCTCTGTGTAGTCTCTACTACATACAGGCTGGCCTGCCTGGGGAGGAACTTGACTGAGGCTTCTCAAAACTGATGAGGAAAGACAGAGAAGGGAAGGCATACCAAGTTAAATAAAGATATACTGTATTAAATAAATACTGTAGGTGTTTGATAATTACTTGTTGCTGATGTTAATAGTGCCATTTGACCTAGAGGAGAATGACCCACAACAGAGAGGATATACCAGTGACTCATATTATGTCTGATTTGGGGCATGAAGTTTTTCAAATAATTAATCTTGTTGGAATGCACCCTTGTTAGTACAGTATTTTGGTAAACAAGATTTGAGGAGAATGATATTCAGTATGCTTTCTTAAATGCCTACCCTAGGCCAGGCACGAACCGGGGCACTGGGGATGCAGCAGTGAAGAATATCAATGTCTTTTAAAGGCTTTAACTCATGGTTTGCATAAGCTGCTCAATGCAAATAGCTTTAATGCCCAGTATTCATTTTATTAGACCTTGGAAGAAACCTTTTCTTAGAAACACAAAGTAATCATTTAAAAAATATTCAATTGCTTATACCATTACTAGAAAAAAAAACATTCAAAATTGATTTTTCACTAAATTAGGTTTTCCTTGTTTTAGATGACCTAAGCTAATGATCTTTCATTATACAAGTAAGAAGAAATATGATCGATTGTAAAGAAAGTCAAGCATCTATCTTTAACAAAAGGAACATGGGCTCTGGAGCCAAACATGCCGGATTCACCTTCCAGCCCTGCCACTAATCAGCAGGGCAGCCTTTCTGAGCCTTGGTTTTCTTTTCTTTTCCTTTTTCTTTCTTTTCTTTTTTTTTTTTCACAGATCGAGACTGAGACCATCCTGGCCAACATGGTGAAACCCCGTCTCTACTAAAAATACAAAAATTAACTGGGTGTGGTGGTGCGTGCCTGTATCCCAGCTACTTGGGAGATGGAGTCTTGCTCTGTAGCCAGGCTGGAGTGCAGTGGCATGATCTCAGCTCACTGCAATCTCTGCCTCCTGGGTTCAAGTGATTTTCCTGCCTCAGCCTCCCAAGTAGCTGGGACTACAGGCACTACAGCGTGCCACCACGCCCAGCTAATTTTTGTATTTTTAGTAGATATGTGGTTTCACCATGTCGGCCAGGATGGTCTCAATCTGTTGACCTTGTGATCCGCCTGTCTCAGCCTCCCAAAGTGCTGGGATTACAGGTATGAGCCACCGTGCCTGGCCCTGACACTTTTTTTTAACCTGTAAAAGATAAGGAGGAAGAATAATATATACCTAGCAGATTTTTTTTGGAGCATTGGGGATAGTTTTTACTACAGTGCCTGACATATAAGTAGGTGTTTAATAAAGAGTCGCTATATAACGTGGCCAAAGAAGTTCTGGACGCTATGATGGCATGAATGACAGAAACCCAGCTGGCTCTTTTAAAAACTCATCAGGAGCCTTAATTATTTATTTTAAATGACTGCAGGAAATGTGAACCTCAGAGACATGGCTGATAGACATTAAAAACATGTTAGATGAAATTCAGAGGCATAGAAAATTTCAGCATTCCTTTTGGAGAATAAGAGAGCCTGACTGCAAATTCCGTCCTCTTAGTTCATGATGACTGCCTCCACTCATTTTCTTGATGAGTAACTGAGGAGCTGGAAAGATCTTAGAGATCATCAGGACCGGCCTCTGGTTGACAGGAGTGTCAGGCTCTGAGAGGCTGATACTTTTCCAAAGTCCACTTAGGTGGAAGCTTGTCAGACTAGTCACAACCTCCAGGTCTTTTTACATTCGACTTTAGTTATTATCACGTTCTTTTCCAAAATAATTATTTCAGGTCAGGCGAGGTGGCTTACGCCTGTAATTCCAGCACTTTGGGAGGTTGAGGCGGGTGAATCACAAGGTCAAAAGATCGAGACTGAGACCATCCTGGCCAGTATGGTGAAACCTCATCTCTACTAAAAATACAAAAATTAACGGGGCGTGGTGGTGTATGCTTCTAGTCCCAGCTACTCAGGAGGCTGAGGCTGGAGAATCACTTGAACCTGAGAGGTGGAGGTTGCAGTGAGTGGAGATAGCGTCACTGCACCCCAGCCTGGCGACAGAGCAAGACTCCGTCTCAAAAAAAAAAAAAAAAAAAAAAAATTATTTCATGCATTTTTAATAGTCAAATCCTATGTTTCTGTTTCCTTTTCTAATTTTCTTGTGTTGCTCCAGAATAAAGCACTTATATTTACTTAGCAAATATTTAGTAATAGCCCACTGTGCTAATAAGCACTTAACAAATCTTATGACAATTTAGTCCTCATCATAGCCCTATGAGGTACATATGAGGCATATTTTATAGATGAAGAAATGAAGCACAGAAAAGTTAAATAACTTACCTAAAGTTGTAACTAGTAAATGATAGAGATTCAAATGCAGGCATTCCGATTCCAGAGCTGTGCTCTTCAACCACTCTGCTGCTATAATGCCTCTCATCTGTTGAGTGTTTCAAACTGAACCTACTCATGTCACCAGCACCCACCTGAAGAAACAATATTACCAACATCTGAGAAGCCTCCCACCCTGCTCTGTATCTCCTTCTAGTCATTACCTACACCAGAGGGTAATCAATGTCCAGATTTCTAACAGCATAGATTAGTTTTGTCAATTCTTTATTTTATGTAAATGGAATTATATTTATACATTTATCTCTGGCTTCTTTAGTGCAACATTTGTGAGATAAATCCATATTTTGCATCAAGTTGTAGACTCTATTTTTCATTGCTGTATAGCATTCCATTATGTGATACTACCTTAATTTAATTCACTTGTACATTTTATGATTGATGGACTTCTGGATAGTTTACCAGTTTAGGGCGGTTATGAACAGTGCTACTAGAAACATTCTAGTACATGTCCTTTAAACAAATGTATACATTTCTGTTGGGAATATACACAGGGTAGAATTTCTAGATCATAGAATGTGTATATTTCAGCTTTAATGGATGTGCTAAACCTTTTCCAAAGTGGCTATATCAATTTACATTTCCACCAGAAGTGTGTGAGGGATCTAATTATTTTATATCCTTGCCAGTACTTTGCATTTTTCATTGTAGCCATTCATTCTGGTGAATGTATTTTTAATTTTTTTTTTTCTTTTTTTTTTTTTTGCTTTGTCTGTGGTAAATCAGATAGGTATTTTACTTTTGCTGTCAGTTTGGTTTTTAGATTCTGAAGTATTTAAAATTTTAGTCACAAGCAAATGTCAGAACCTTGAAAACATAACATCTTTTTTGGAGTAATGTTCAAATTACAAAGGTAAAATGATAATAATTAGGGTTATTTCTGGCCATTAACATATAACATTTCTTTTTTTTTTTTCTTTTATAAACAGCTCTGCGCATGGACATATAACATTTCTTACTTAGAATGGATATAATGCTCAGCCCTCTGTCAAAATGACAATCATGTACATTAAAAGAGGGATTGTTCTGTAGGCATTTGGGTTTTTGTTAAATATTTGATCTTTAGGCTACCCTGGATTTTGTTCGTTTGTTTGTTTGGAGACAGGGTCTTGCTCTGCTGCCCAGGTTGGAATGCAGTGGCGTGATCTTGCCTCACAGTAACCCCCACCTTGTGGGCTCCTATGAGTCTCCTGCCTCAGCCTCTCAAATAGCTGAGACTATAGGCGCCCCCCACCTGGCCGGGCTAATTTTTGTATTTTTAGTAGAGACAGGTTTCAGCATGTTGGCCAGGCTGGTCTCAAACTCCTGACCTCAAGTAATCCGCCCACCTCAGCCTTCAAAAGTGTTGGAATTATAGGCGTGAGCCACCATGCCTGGCCTACGTTACCCTAGATATTAATGACATAGTTTTATACTGCTCTATAATCTTAGTACCCCATTGGCATAGCATTTTACCTTTATTAAAGAAATGTAAATTTAAATAGCCAGGCATGGTTGTTTGCACCTGTAGTCCCAGCTACTTGGGAGGCTGAGGTTGGAAAATCACTTGAGTCTGGGAGGCCGAGGCTGCAGTGAGCCAAGATCATGCCACTGTACTCCAGCCTGGTGACAGAGTGAGACCCTGTCTCAAAAAAAAAAATAAATAAAAAAAAAATAAAAATAATAAAAATGTCAAAGCAGTACTGTAGTATGTATTTGATATACCACAGTATAATATATAGTTCATAGTAATGAAAGTTACCTGCTTTGAGGATTAGAAATAATGTATAAATGTCCTCGGTCCTGAAAAAGTGTTCCATAAACAATGACCATTGCTATTTACCTTTACTTATTAGAGTAGCTCCAGAGAGATGACTGCTAGTTTTTGGAGATAATACTTTTTTTTTTTTTCATCAGCTTCAGGGTTGTGCCAGACTTTTCCAGATGTCTAATTCTTTAGACATTTAGATATTTGGAAATTTGGAGATTACATTTCTTAGTATTTCAGTACAGAGAGGTTTGAGATTAGTGCTTTTGCATTGGTGCTTGAGGAGAGAAGAAACCAAATTTGTCACTATTCATCTTATTCATCTTTTTTTTTTTTCTCATAGCAAGGCAGACCTCAAGGAGGAAACTTTGACCTCAGCATAACTGAAATAGCTGAAATGTATATACTGGGTTGGTCCTTTACAGGATTTACTTAGATGGAGTCTAAGAAGATAACATATACTTTGTTAGAGTGAAAAAAAATATTAGAGGCCATTTAGTTACCCTTACCTAATACGGAAGCTGGTTGAATTATCTGTGTAGGGCATTAATCACTAAAAGAAAACTCAGTTCTCTATACCCTCTGTAGTGTGGCCTCCACAACAGCAGGGATTGTGTGTCTTGGCTGCTTTGAAACCAGAGAGCTTGAGGATGCGTTGAATGGATGAAGTGAAGAAGATATATGTAGTAAGAATGCATGGTTGGAATTCAGAACACAGAGAACCTTAGACTTGGGGAGTAGTGGGGGTTGGGGAGAGGGGAAGACAAGGAAATCCAGTTCATCCAGTATCTTTACGGGGCCTTTTAACTCTATGTGGTGAGAGCGAGTATTTGTTACCAGTGCTAAACACAGATATTTAAGTACTGGTACTAAATACAGATAAATACTGGAAAAGAACATTTCCCAGTATCTATAAGCGATAGAATCAGTCAGTATCTATAGTAAAGCAAAAAACTACAGTATAAAATAATACATCTTAGTAATTTAGGTAAAGGGTATGTAGTTTGTATCTATTTGTCACAAAAATTAGGCACTATAGCCAGGCGCGGTGGCTCACGCCTGTAATCCCAGCACTTTGGGAGGCCGAGGCGGGTGGATCACAAGGTCAAGAGATCGAGACCATCCTGGTCAACATGGTGAAACCCTGTCTCTACTAAAAATACAAAAAATCAGCTGGGCATGGTGGCACGTGCCTGTAATCCCAGCTACTCAGGAGGCTAAGGCAGGAGAATTGCCTGAACCCAGGAGGCGGAGGCTGCGGTGAGCCGAGATCGCGCCATTGCACTCCAGCCTGGGTAACGAGAGCGAAACTCCGTCTCAAAAAAAAAAAAAAATTAGGCACTATATATGGTAGTGCAATCTTGGCTCACTACCACCTCTGCCTCCCATGTTCAAGCAATTTTCCTGCCTCAGCCTCCTAAGTAGCTAGGATAACAGGTGCATCCCACCATGCCCGGCTAATTTTTTGTATTTTTAGTAGAGATGGGGGTTTCACCATGTTGGCCAGGCTGGTCTCAAACTCCTGACCTCAAGTAATCCACCCACTTGAGCCTCCCAAAGTGCTGGGATTACAGGCGTGAGCCACCGTTCCCGGCTAGGCCTAGATATATTATAAAATATTTGTTGGATTGACTTGTTTCATTTGCCTACATCAGGATTCTTTTTACATGTATGGTTGATCTTTAGAGTGCATTGGTTTTATGTAGCTTGGATTCCAGCCCATCATTTAAAAAAATTGTTGAGGACATTGATGGCAAGACATCAGTGTATTTAAGTCAGACTTAATGGAAGTACTATGTTACTGTGTTCCCAACAGTTATTTCTAAATTTGAAATTTGGAATGTGTGGTCCAGTAGAAATAGTGCCATGTTGTTGAATAGTTTCCTACGTTAGCCTGCAAAAGCCACATAAACTTATCTATGAAGTTCTGACTCTTAGAACTTAGTCCCTTGGAGCTAGGGAACTGTATTTGAAGGAGGTGGAGAGGGGAAAAAAGATTATTATTTTCCCCATTAAAAACAGTATTTTTTCCCACATTCCTTGGAGTGAGTAAGGTCCTTTAGATCATTGTATCTCATCAAGGACTGTTTTTGGTTGTCATAATGATTGAGGAGTATAACTAGCGTTTGGTGAGTGGGAGGCCATGTCCTGTAGTACATGGAATAATCTCACATAAAAAGAAGCATTTTCCCTTGTCCTTTTTGACTTTTGAATGTTCTTAGATGTTTATGTAGCTGAATCAACTGTTTAGATTAAATGAGCTTAGATTAATAACTCTATTTAACATAAAAGCACAAAATATTGGACAGTTTTAAATTATGGTGAATGTTTTAGGAAACTGCCATGAGGGAAGATCATTTTGAACTTTACCAAGAGTTTGTCACCATTTTGGAAAATGCTGTTATTCTTTGTATTGGCATCACCAATATGATAAAGTTGTATATATCTGCATTTTAATTTATTATTTATTTATTTGTTTTTGAGACGGAGTTTTGCTCTTATTGCCCAGGCTGGAGTGCAATGGTGTGATCTCAGCTCACTGCAACATCCAACTCCTGGGTTCAAGCAATTCTCCTGCCTCAGCTTCCCAAGTAGCTGGGATTACAGGCACCCACCACCACACCCAGCTAATTTTTTTTTTTTTTTTTTTTTGAGACAGAGTCTTGCTCTGTCATCCAGGCTGGAGTGCAGTGGCACAATCTTGGCTCTCTGCAACCTCTGCCTGCCAGCTTCAAGCGATTCTTTCGCCTCAGCCTCCCAAGTAGCTTGGATTACAGGAACCCACCACCACATCCAGTTAATTTTTGTATTTTCGTAGAGATGGGGTTTCACCGTGTTGACCAGGCTGGTCTCAAACTCCTGACCTCAGGTGATCTGCCCGCCTTGGCCTCCCAAAGTACTAGGATTACAGGCGTGAGCCACTGTGCCTGGCCTGTCTGCATTTTTAGTAGTCCAAATCCTGGTGATTCCACATTTGTATGCAAACATCTGACAACTCTGTCTTCTGGTGCAGTGGTGTTGAAGCACTCACATATTGAAATACAAATGATTTTATTATAATTTTCATTTTATATTATACTTTGGGTATTGTATTTTACTTTTTTTGAAATTATGTGTGAGTAGGTTATATTATATATAAAAAAAAAATCACTTGAGAGGCTGGGCGCACTGGCTTACGCTTGTAATCCTAGTACTTTGGGAGGCTGAGGTGGGCAGATCTCTTGAGCTCAAGAGTTCGAGACCGGCCTGGGCAACATGGTGAAACCTGTCTCTACAAAAAATACAAAAATTAGCTGGATGTAGGTAGGGCGTGGTGGCATGCATCTGCAGTCGTAGCTACTTGGGGGGCTGAGGTGGGAGGATCACTTGAGCCAGAAGGTCAAGGTTGCAGTGAGCTGTGGTCGCACCACTGCACTCCAGCCTGAGCGACAGAGCAAGACCCTGTATCAAAAAAGAAAAAATAATAATTTTAGTAACTAAGATAGGCATTGTAAAGTTAAAAAAAAAAAAGGAATTGAGTTGAGCCTGTTATGGTTGAAAACTGCTGACTTAGTGTGAAATTTCTTTTGTATGAAATTTTGAAACAGCTAAAAGTTTGCTCTTGTACACTCTCTTTTTCCCTGCTATATGTCTCTTCCTCACCTCTGGAGGTCTCTCATCTCATGCCCCCAGTTGCTCTGATTTTGCCCTCAGTGTTTTGCCACTATACCCCCAACCTGCTCAGGTCTACCCGCTCAGTTTCCCCCACTTTTTCACCAGAATCCTCAAATCTTTAGGATATAAGATTTTAGCTAAGTCAAGAGGAAAAGTAGAAAACCTATTTTGGAGCAGGAATGCCACTAAATAAATAACCAGATCTAATTCAGAAAATGTCCTACAAGGTCAGCTCTCCTAAGCTACCCTTAATTTCACAGCTTTTGAATCTGCAGATACTCCAAAAGTTCCCAGTTTGTTTTTGTTTTTCCAAAATGGTTTCTGTGACAGTGGGGACAGGACATGGGTCTGGGCAGCATGGTATGTATCAGTCATTTGAAAGTTGAGGAGTTTTAATATGTAGAAAATCCAAATAAGGAGGGAATAAGTTCATCCAAGCTGACTGCTTCTGGTCATCTGTCTAGGTGCTTTCCTAGGCAATGCTGAAAACATTCATTTTTCTTTCTCAGAGAAATCTGTTTTTCTTTTTTTCGTCTTTTAAAATCTTTGTTTAAACTTGGATGAAAGAAGTGGCTACAGTTCAGGAACACATTTCATTTGAGAAAGTATCTTCACAGAGGCTGATAAGAAGTTAGAAGCCTGGCAGTGTATTGAAGTATGTGTATCCTTTTGCTGAGCCTCACCAGATCCCCTCACTGTCTTCCTGTCGGGTAGAGTTGGCTCCGCCTCCTTAGTCCTCTGAGCCTACGTGAGGTTCCTAGCCTCTTTAAGGAAGGTTTGCTGCAGGAATATTGGATACACATCTGTAGGTAGGGTCTTAGCTCTTCCCAGGTGCCTGGGACAGAGAGTTCAGGGAGTCTGTCCTTTTTGTCAGCTGTATCCAGACCCTGAGCTACCTTTGAGAACTCTGTTTTTGAGACTATTTGTCATTAATTATTTATTTTTGTTTTTTTCTTCTGAGATGGAGTCTTGCTCTGTTCCCCAGGCTGGAGTGCAGTGGTACGAACTCAGCTCACTGCAACCTCCGCCTTCTGGGTTCAAGCGATTCTCCTGCGTCAGCCTCGCGAGTAGCTGGGACTATAGGCATGTGCCACCATGCCAGGCTAATTTTTGTATTTTTGGTAGAGACAGGATTTCACCATGTTGGCCAGGCTGATCTTGAACTCCTAACCTTGTGATCCGTCCGCCTCAGCCTCCCAAAGTGCTGGATTACAGGCGTGAGCCACTGTGCCGCACCTTATTCATTAATTATTTAGGCAAACTTTATTGCTTATCTGCCAATGGTTGCCAAGCAGTAGGAACTCAAAGACAAATGAGACAAAGTTTCTGTTTAAGGACCTAACTGCCTATAAGTCTGTAAGCAAAAAGCCCTGTAATGCATTAAGAAGTATCTGTAGAGCTGGGACTTATAGTGGGGAGTGGCACAGGCAGGGAAGAAAGGTGCTGCCAGGCAGAGGGAGCCACATGAACAATGGTACTAACTTGAGAAGCAGCAAGGTGCATTTAGGAGACTGCATATGGTTTCTTTTATCACTCGAACGTGGGGTTTGAGGGTGGAACACAGCTAGAAATTATATTGGAAAGATAGAAGCTAGATTATAGAGGCCTTTTCCAAGACATCTAGATAGGGCCCAGCTTGTTCCCTGCTGCCTTCAGTTGCTACTGCCTTTGATCTGGGTGTGAGACAACTGAAATATCTCCAAATTTCTACACTTGTGTTAAAAGTCAGAGAAATTGTATGGTTTAGTTAAGGCTACAAGTTCTGAGCCATACTGTCCGATTTTGAATCCTAGCTCTGTCAATTAGTAGTCTCAGTTTTCTCATATATAAAGTGGCGATAATAGTATCTTTTACATCATGAGGTCATTGAGAGAAATAAATTAATTTAAAATGTATAGGCCGGGCATGGTGGCTCACATCTGTAATCCTAGCACTTTAGGAAGCCAAGGAGGGCTGATGGTTTGAGCTTAGGAATTCCAGACCAGCCTGGGCAATATAGCAAGGCCCCATCTCTACAAAAATAAAAATAAAAAAATTAGCTGGGCCTCATGGCACACACTTGAAGTCCCAGCTACTTGGGAGGCTGAGGTGGGAGGATCACCTTAGCCCCAGAGGTTGAGGCGTCAGTGAGCCATGACTGTGCCACTACACTTCAGCCTGGGCGACAGAGTGAGATCCTGACTGAAAAAAAAAAAAAAGTATAAATATAAGCTGGATGGCTGAGCATGGTGGCTGACACCTGTAATCTTAGCACTTTGGGAGGCTGAGGCAGGTGGATCACTTGAGGTCAGGAGTTTGAGACCAGCCTGGCCAACATGGTGAAACCCCGTCTCTACTAAAAATACAAAAATTATCTGGGTGTAGTGGCTCATGCCCGTAATCCCAGCTACTTGGGAGGCTGAGACAGGAGAATTGCTTGAACGTGGGAGGCAGAGTGCAGTGAGCCGAGATCATGCCTGGGCAACAGAATGAGACTATGTCTCAAAAAAAAAGATAAGCTGGGTGTGGTGGCGCATGCCTGTATTCCCAGCTACTTAGGAGGCTAAGGCGAGAGGATTGCTTGAGGCCACCCAGGAGTTCAAGACCAGCCTGGGTGATGTAGCAAGACCCTATCTCAAAAAAAAAAAAAAAAAAAAAAAGTATAAAAAGTATAAAGTGCTTAGAGCAGTACCTGGAATAAAATAAGCAATTATTAAATACTAGCTATTATTTTAAAAATAATTTTTATTCTTAGAGCAATAGCATCCTTTTTCATTTTTCCTGGATATTAATTTTATTATAAAAGCTTCTAGACTGGGCTTTTGGAATGTGTTTATTTCTTTTTCTCTCTGTCTCTTTTTTAAGCACTTTGCACACCTTCTAGTTATCTTTAATGGGAAGAGCGTGCCTTCTACCTCAGCCTCACAAATAAATTTATTTTCATAGTTACAGATGATAGTCTTAAACCTGGTTTAACATGTCTGGTTAATCAGACATATTAGAGTTGGTTTGCAATGTGTAGAAGGATGTGGATGGATTGTTGGATAGCTCATTCCACCTATATGGCAATTATCATTTATTTGCTTTGTATTGTTATCAAGTCATTAAGCATTAGTTGAGCATCCTTTTCCTAGACTTTATGTTTGACATAGATTAAATGTCCCAATTCTTGCCCTTAAGGATTTGAGACCTTTGTTTTTATTTTAAACTCTTATTTGTATCCTCCACAGCTCTTTTTTATATGGTTTGAACCCACTAACCCTAGCCAGTTGAATGTGCTGCTCTCTTAGGTATATGTTCATGCAGTCATTTGCCCAGGGGAAACAACTCGGAGGTCTAACAGGACTTTTCTTTCACCACCAGATGTAAAAGATAGCTCATTTTTCGCAGTCTTTGGCTCTTAAAATAAGCATACATTGCTGGTTAAAGTTAGGGCCAGTTCTGCTCAGAAATTAATGACAGCCTTACTGTATGAATTTTCTTATCCTCAGCTTCTTCCTTGGGCAATTTTCAAAGATATATGCTTCACTTCTCTAAATAGCTGTTTGAGGCAGTAACATGGATAACCTATTCTTTTTTTTTTCCCAGACGGAGTTTTCCAAGATGGAGTTTTGCTCTGTCACCCAGGCTGGAGTGCAGTGGTGCGATCTTGGCTCACTGCAACCTCCTCTTCCTGCTTCAAGCAATTCTGCTGCCTCAGCCTCTGAAGTGGCTGGGATTACAGGCACCTGCCACCACACCTGGCTAATTTTTGTATTTTTAGTAGAGATGGGGTTTCACCATATTGACCAGGTTGGTCTCAAACTCCTGACCTCAAGTGATCCACCTGCCTTGGCCTCCCAAAGGGCTGAGATTACAGGCATTAGCCACTGTGCCCAGCAGATAACCTATTCTTATCCAATAGTGAATAATCAGGAATGCTTGTGAATGGAATAGGCCTTCCTTTTCTGAGCATTAGCAAGTACATTTTCACTTTAGGTAATCTAGAGCCTATATGTAGGTTTTAACATGAGGACTCTAATATTCAGATTTTACTAATTATTGTCCTTGATATAAGTTTGGGAATTGTCAAGAAATGGAAGTAAAGGAAATTAAGGGAAATAGGATGACAAGAAATGTTCCTAACAAGATGAGACATGCCAAGACATGAGTCATGAGGTATAGTCTCTTCAGGACCAGTGTAGAGAAAGAATTTGGGCCTTAACCACTATGGGAGCTGAATGGTCAAATATTGAAAGAGTGTAGAGGGTTGCTGCCTCTGAGATAGAGTGACTGAGGAGCTCTAAGTTGTAATTCTAGAATGATCAATGGAAGGGTATCTAGTTAGGTAGATAAGACATTGCAGCTATAATTCTAGGTGGTAGTCAAATATATAACAGTCAATTAGATGAGGAGTCTGTAGGGACATACCTTATATGCCTTGACTCTGCTCATGGGCCAGATTGGAGGTATTCACTTCTTTTTTTTTTTAATTATACTTTAAGTTCTGGGGTACATGTGCAGATTGTGCAGGATTGTTACATAGGTATACACATGCCTTGGTGGTTTGCTGCATCCGTCCCCCCATCACCTACATTAGGTATTTCTCCTAATGTTATCCCTCCCCAATTCCCTACTCCCTGCTGTCCCTCCTCTGCCCTCCCCAACCCCCCAACAGGCCCCAGTGTGTAATGTTCCCTTCTCTGTGTCCATGTGTTTTCATTGTTCAATAACCACTTATGAGTGAGAAGATGCGGTGTTTGGCTTTCTGTTCTTGTGTCAGTTTGCTGAGAATGGTGGTTTCCAGCTTCATCCATGTCTCTGCAAAAATCATGAACTCATCCTTTTTTATGACTGCATAGTATTCCATGGTGTATATGTACCACATTTTCTTTATCCAGTCTATCATTGATGGGCATTTGGTTCATTCCAAGTCTTTGCTATTGTAAACAGTGCTGCAACGAATATATGTGTGCATGTGTCTGTATAATAGAACGATTTGTAATCCTTTGGGTGTATACCCAGTAGTGGCATTGCTGGGTCAAATGGTATTTCTATTTCTAGATCCTTGAGGAATTGCCACACTGTCTTCCAAATGGTTGAACTAATTTACACTCCCACCAACAGTGTAAAAGTGTTCCTATTTTTCCACATTCTCTCCAGCATCTGTTGTCTCCAGATTTTTTAATGATTGCCATTTTAACTGGTGTGAGATGGTATCTCAATGTGGTTTTGATTTGCATTTCTCTAACGACAAGTGATGATGAACATTTTTTCATATGTTTGTTGGCTGCATAAATGTCTTCTTTTGAAAAGTGTCTGTTCATATCCTTCACCCAATTTTTGGTGGGGCTGTTTTTTTCTTGTAAATTTGTTTTAATTTCTTTGTAGATTTTGGATATTAGCCCTTTGTCAGATGGGTAGATTGCAAAATTTTTTTCCCATTCTGTTGGTTGCTGGTTCACTCTGATGATTGTTTCTTTTGCTATGCAGAAGCTCTTAAGTTTAATTTGATCCCATTTGTCTATTCTGGCTTTTGTTGCCATTGCTCTTGGTGTTTTAGTCATGAAGTCCTTTCCTATGCCTATGTCCTGAATGGTATTGCATAGATTTTCTTCTAGGGTTTTTATGGTGTTAGGTCTTATGTTTAAATCTTTAATCCATCTGGAGTTAATTTTTGTATAAGGTGTAAGGAAGGGGTCCAGTTCCAGCTTTCTGCACATGGCTAGCCAGTTTTCCCAACACCAGTTATTAAACAGGGAATCCTTTCCCATTGCTTGTTTTTGTTAGGTTTGTCAAAGATCAGATGGTTATAGATGTGTGGTGTTACCTCCAAGGCCTCTATTCTGTTCTGTTGGTCTTTATCTCTGTTTTGGAACCAGTACCATGCTGTTTTGATTGCTGTAGACTTGTAGTATAGTTTGAAGTCAGGTAGCATGATGCCTCCAGATTGTTCTTTTTGCTTAGGATTGTCTTGGTGATGCAGGCTCTTTTTTGGTTCCATATGAAATTTAAGGTGTTTTTTTCCAGTTCTGTGAAGAAAGTCAATAGTAGCTTGATGGGGATAGCGTTGAATCTATAAATTACTTTGGGCAGTATGGCCATTTTCACGATGTTAATTCTTCCTAACCATGAGCGTGGAATACTTTTCCATCTGTGCGTGTCCTCTGTTATTTCCTAGAGCGGTGGTTTGTAGTTCTCCTTGAAGAGGTCCTTCATGTCCCTTGTTGTATTCCTAGGTATTTTATTCTCTTTGCAGCAATTGTGAATGGGAGTTCACTCATGATTTGGCTCTCTGTCTGTTATCGGTGTATAGGAATGCTTGTGATTTTTCCACATTGATTTTGTATCCTGAGACTTTGTGGAAGTCGCTTACCATCTTAAGGAGATTTTGGGCTGAGACAATGGGGTCTTCTAAATATACATTATGTCATCTGCAAGTAGAGACAAATAGACTTCCTCTTTTCCTTTTTCTTTTCTTGCCTGATTGCTCTGGCCAGAACTTCCAATACTATATTAAAGAGGAGTGGTGAGAGAGTGCACCCTTGTCTAGTGCTAGTTTTCAAATGGAATGCTTCCAGTTTTTGCCTATTCAGTATGATATTGGCTGTGGGTTTGTCATAAATAGCTTTTATTATTTTGAGATATGTTCCATCAATACCTAGTTTATTGAGAGTTTTTAGCATAAAGAGCTGTTGAATTTTGTTGAAGGCCTTCTCAGCATCTGTTGAGATAATAATGTGGTTTTTGTCTTTGGTTCTGTTTATGTGATGGATTATGCTTATAGATTTGCGTATATTGAACCAGCCTTGCATTCCTGGGATGAAGCCAACTTGATCGTGATGGATAAGCTTTTTTTTTTTTTTTTTTTTTAAAAAAAAAAAAAAAAAGATGGGGTTTCACCATGATGGCCAGGCTGGTCTTGAACTCTTGACCTCAGGTGTTCCACCTCGGCCTCCCAAAGTGCTAGGATTACAGGCGTGAGCCACTGCGCCCACCCGGCCTATGGATAAGCTTTTTGATGTGCCGTTGGATTCAGCTTGCCAGTATTTTATTTAAGATTTTCGCATCAATGTTCATCATGGATATTGGCCTGAAATTTTCTTCTTAGTTGTGTCTCTGCCAGGTTTTGGTATCAGGATGATGTTGGCCTCATAAAATGAGTTAGGGAGGATTTCCTCTTTTTGTATTGTTTGGAATAGTTTCAGAAGGAATGGTACCAGCTCCTCTTTGTGTGTCTGGTAGAATTCGGCTATGAACCCATCTGGTCCTGGATTTTTTTTGGTTGGTAGTCTATTAATATTGCTGCCTCAACTTTTTTTTTTTTTTTTTTTTTTTTTTTTTTTGAGACAGAGTCTGGTTCTGTCACCCAGGCTGGAGTGCAGTGGCACGATCTTGGCTCACTGCAACCTTCGCCTCCCGGGTTCAAGTGATTCTCCTGCCTCAGCCTCTTGAGTAATCCTGAGTAGCTAGGATTATAGGCATGTGCCACCGCACTTGGCTAATGTTGTATTTTTGGCAGAGATGAGGTTTCACCGTGTTGGTCAGGCTGGTCTCAAACTCCTGACCTCAGGTGACTGCCTGCCTCGGCCTCCCAAAATGCTCAGATTACAGGCGTGAGCCATCACACTCAGCCTGGAGATACTCACTTCTAGGAAAGAAGACTGGCTTAAGCCAAACAGGTTATTAGGGCATCAGCTAACCAGGCTAGGTTTTAGCAAGTCTTTATGCTTTGAGGAGGGATTTAGAATGTTCAGCAAGGCTATTACTGGGAATTAAGAAAAGAGAACCTCTGTGGAATCCTTGTTCTTTCAACTGGCCCAGTAATGGAATGGCAGTAAATGAGAGTGCTGCAAGTCATGGCCTAGACCGTGGGTGTGGGAAATGTGTGCAATGAGTTAGATGTGTTGAGAATGTAAATCTATATCATGTCTATGAAAGGAAATATGGGAGTTATCTGTCAAAATAGAAAATGTAGGCCGAGCACTGTGGCTCGTGCCTGTAATCCCAACCACTTTGGGAGGCCGAGGTGGGTGGATCATTTGAGGTTAGGAGTTCGAGACCAGCCTGGCCAACATGTTGAAACCCCAACTCTACTAAAAATACAAAAAATTCGCTCAGTGTGGTGGTGGGTACCTGTAATCTCAGCTACTTGGGAGGTTGAGGCAGGAGAATCACTTCAACCCAGGAAGTGGAGGTTCCAATGAGCCAAGATTGTGCCACGGCTCTCCGGCCTGGGTGACAGAGTGAGACTCTGTCTAATAATAATAGAAATCAGTGGGCCAAGTGTGGTGGCTCACAACTGTAATCCCAGTACTTTGGGAGACTGAGGTGAGGAGTTCGAGACCAGCCTGACCAATATGGTGAAACCTTGTCACTACTAAAACTACAAAATTAGCTGGGTGTGGTGGCGGGCATCTGTAATCTCAGCTACTCTGGAGGAGGCTGAGACAGGAGAATCACTTGAAACTGGGAGGCAGAGGTTGTAGTGAGCCAAAATCACGCCATTGCACTCCAGCCTGGGCAAGAAAAGCAAAACTCCAACTCAAAAACAGAAGAATAGAAATCAGTGAAATTACAAGCAGGGCAAACAGAGAATTCATATAACCAAAAATTGTTATGTTTTTGGAAAAGATTAATCAAGTTAGTTCACCTTTAGCAAGACTGATCAAGGAAAAAGGAGAAAACATAAATATTGTCAGCGGTGAAAGAGCGGATATCATTATAGATCTTAGAGATGTTAAAAAGATGTTAAGGGATATTATGAACATCTTTTTTTTTTTCTTTTTAGACAGGATCTCACTCTGTTGTCCAGGCTGGAGTGCAGTGACACAGCCACAGCTCACTGCAGCCTCTATCTCCTGGGCTGAAGGGATCCTCCTACCTCAGCCTCCCAAGTAGCTGGCACTACAGGTTCATGCCACCATGCCTAATTTTTTAATTTTTTGCAGAGACAGGATTTCATCATGTTGCCTAGACTGGTCTCAAACTACTGGACTCATGCCATCCTGCCTTGTCCTCCCAAAGTGTTGGGATTACAGATACAGGCCACTGCACCTAGCCTGAACATCTTTTTGTCAATAAATTCAATAACTTAAGTGAAATACACAAAATTATTTGAATAAAGGCTCATGTAGTTTCATTGGTGATTTCTTTTTTTTTTTTTTTTTTTTTTTTGAGACGGAGTTTCGCTCTCTTTACCCAGGCTGGAGTGCAATGGCGCGATCTCGGCTCACCGCAACCTCCGTTTCCTGGGTTCAGGCAATTCTCCTGCCCCAGCCTCCTGAGTAGCTGGGATTACAGGCACGCGCCACCATGCCCAGCTGATTTTTTGTATTTTTAGTAGAGACGGGGTTTCACTATGTTGACCAGGATGGTCTCGATCTCTTGACCTCGTGATCCACCCGCCTCAGCCTCCCGAAGTGCTGGGATTACAGGCTTGAGCCACCGCGCCGGGCTCATTGGTGATTTCTATTAAACATTTAACGAAGAAATAATACCCATTTTACAGGAATTAATTTAGGAAATAGAGAAACACTTCCAAACTTGTTTAATAAATTCAGCATGACCTTGATAAGAAAACCATGACAAAGATGTTGCAAGGAAAGAAAACTTCAGACCACCAGGTTTGGTGGTTCAGGCCTGTTTTCCCAGCTCTTTGGAAGACTGAGATGGGAGGATCGTTTGAGCCCAGGAGTTTGAGACCAGCTTGGGCAACATGGAAAACCCTGTCTCTACAAAAAATTAAAAAATTAGTTGGGTGTGGTGGCGCAAGCCACTAGTCCTAGCTACTCAGGAGGCTGAGGCAGGAGGATTGATTGAGCCCAGGAGGCTAAGGCTGCTGTGAGTAGCAGTTGCACCACTGCACTCCAGCCTGAGCAGCAGAGTAAAACCCATTCTCAAAAACAAAAATTTCAGACCAATATTTATTGTGAGTAAAGATTAGTAAGTGTTTAATAAAAGACAGGTGACAGTGGCGTTTAGTGGTACCAGTCCCCATGCATAGTCGAAAATCCATGTATAACTTTTGACTCTCCAAAAAAAAAGTTGCTTGTTTTTTTTTTATTTTTGGTGAGATAGTGTCTTGCTCTATCGCCCAGGCTGGAGTGCAGTGTTGCAATCTCACCTCACTGCAACCTCTGCCTCCCGGGTTCAAGCGATTCTCTTGCCCCAGCCTTCAAGTACAGGAGTGTGTTACCATGCCCGGCTAATTTTTGTATTTTTAGTAGAGATGGGGTTTCACTATGTTGGCCAGGCTGGTCTCGAACTCCTGGCCTCATGTGATCCACCTACCTTGGCCTCCCAAAGTGCTGGGATTACAGGCATGAGCTACTGCACCTGGCGCGGAAACTTACTACTAATAGTTTACTGTTCACTGGAAGTCTCACTAATAACATAAACAGTTGACTGACACATATTTTATATAGGTATTATATATTGGATTCTTACAAAAAAGTAAGCCAGAGAAAAGAAATGTTATTCAGAAAATCGTAAGGAAGATAAAGTACATTTATAATACCGTACTAAATCTATGCATGCCACAAGTTTACATTGTCTGTTGATAAGACGAATCATCATTCTGAAGTGGCAGGTATCTGGAGCTGCAGACCTCGATCTATAGAACATATTGATTCAACTTTTCCTTATAATGTCATGACTTTTCTCTGCTTCTTGGGAGCATTTCCAGCATCACTAGTGGCACTTCATCTGGGTACCATAGAGTTATTCAAGGTTTACAGTATTGCAGTAAGCATCATGAAAAATATACAAGAACCACAAGAGATCATTTTTTTTTTACTGCAATATGCAATTTATTGGAGCCATGAACTGCTCTTGCTGAGATGACATGATTAACGTCATACAACATTTTAAGCAGATCCTCATAACACTTGAGCTCACTGCAGTATTAATAGGAGGTAGCTACAACATTATTACAGCAATGTAATATGTAGTATAGTTAATGTTATGCAGTTATGATTATTTAGTAGTTATTTGAGGCAGGGTCTCGCCATGTCACCCAGGTTGGAGTGCATTTCCATGATCATTGCTCATTGCAACCTCTACCAATACTCCCACCTCAGCCTCCTAAGCAGCTGGGACCACAGGCGTGTGCCACAATGCCCAGCTAATTATTATTATTAGTTTTTTTTTTTTTTTGGTAGAGACAGGTATCACTATGTTGCCCAGGCTGGTCTCAAACTCCTGGGCTCAAGCAGTCCTCCTGCCTCGACCTCTCAAAGTGCTGTGATTATAGGCATAAGCCACTGTACCTGGCCAGTTATGATTTAGTACTGCATCTTTATATTTGTTTACATTTCTCCTGACTGCAAATGCTGTCATTTATGTTCTGTAAGTGTTTGTGCACTTAAGTTTCGATAAATTTTAACTTTTTATAATAATAGATTTGTATAAACTTTAGGGTGGTAAATGATAAAATAGACTAGTATCTACATATATTTTATGCATTCATGACATACCTCACCTTTTCTTAATTTTAAAAATATTTCTAGGCTGTGAGGTTTGTCTGCAAGTTTTTTCAAGTTATCACAAATCTCCAAAAATTTTTCCAAAATTTTATCAAATTTATCAAAACTTACACACATAAACATAGACTGTACATGTAAATAAATATTGAATATATGTTACGTTCAGGGACAGGCTGACTTATTGTTGATATGTCAGATCTGCCTAAATTGAGCTAAAATTCACTAATTCCAATCAGTTTCGGCAGATTTTTTAAAAAACAGAAATAGGCAGGCTGATTTGAAAATTTATATGGAAATGAAAAGGACCTAGAATGGTCAAAATAATCTGAACAAATAAACACAATGAAAGGATATTCAATGCTTAAAATGAGCTACAGCAATAAAGACAATGTGGTATTGGCATAAGTATATATAGGTCAGAAGAACAAAATAGAAAGTTCAGACATGAGTCATAGCCGTGTGCGATGGCTCATGCCTGTAATCTCAACACTTTATGAGGCTGAGATGGGAGGATCTCCTGAGGCCAGGAGTTCAGCCTAGGCAACATATTAAGACTGTCTCAAAATAAAGAAAAAAAAAAGATTACAAACAAAAAAACCCGAAAAAACAAAAATAAAATAAAACAAACAGAACCAAAAAAAAAAGAGAGAGAGAGACTATCTCTACAAAAATGTAAAAAGGCCAGGAGCCTGTTATCTCTGCATTTTGGGAGGCTGAGGTGGGCAGATCACTTAAGGTCAGGAGATTGAGACCAGCCTGGCTAACATGGTGAAACCCCCGTCTGTACTAAAAATGCAAAAATTAGCTGTGCATGGTGATGCAGGCCTGTAATCCCAGCTACTCCGGAGGCTGAGGCAGGAGAATTGCTTGAACCTAGGAGGTGGAATTTGCAGTGAGCTGAGATCGTGCCACTGCACTCCAGCCTGGGCAGCAAGGTAAGACTTCATCTTAAAAAACAAACAAATCAAAACTTATTTGGGTAGAGTGGAGTGTACCTGTAGTCCTAGCTTCTTGAGAGGCTGAGAGAGGATCAATTGATCTCAGGAGTTCAAGATTACAGAGAGCTAAGATTTTACCACTGTACTCCAGCTTGGATAACAGAGTGAGACTCTAGCTCTTAAAAAAAGAAAAAAGAGTTAGGCCAGAGGCAGTGGCTCACACTTGTAATCCCAAAACTTTGGGAGGCTGAGGTGGGAGGATCACCTGAGGTCAGGTGTTCAAGACCAGCCTGGCCAACATGGTGAAACCCCATCTCTACTAAAAATACAAAATCAGCCGGGTGTGGTGGCAAAATCAGCCAGGTGTGGTGGCAAAATCAGCCAGGTGTGGTGGCGAGCGCCTGTAATCCCAGCTACTCGGGAGGCTGAGGCAGGGAGAATTGCCTGAACCCAAGTGGCAGATGTTGCAGTGAGCTGAGATAGCACCACTGCATTCCAGCTTTGCAACAGAGCAAGACTCTGTCTCAAAAAAAAAAAAAAAAAAAAGGAAAAAAAAAAAAAAGATGAGCCACTGTATGTAAATTGTACCTTAAATGACACAGCAGTTAAAAAACCCAGCATTGGCCGGACGCGGTGGCTCAAGCCTGTAATCCCAGCACTTTGGGAGGCCGAGGCGGGTGGATCACGAGGTCAAGAGATCGAGACCATCCTGGTCAACACGGTGAAACCCCGTCTCTACTAAAAATACAAAAAGAAAATTAGCTGGGCATGGTGGCGCGTGCCTGTAATCCCAGCTACTCAGGAGGCTGAGGCAGGAGAATTGCCTGAACCCAGGAAACGGAGGTTGCGGTGAGCCGAGATCGCGCCATTGCACTCCAGCCTTCCAGCCTGGGTAACGAGAGTGAAACTCCGTCTCAAAAAAAAAAAAAAAAAAAAAAATTTATAAAAAAAGCACTTTCTCCTAAGAAAGGCATGTAATAATGTCATGCAGTTTTCTTTAGAGACAGGGTCTCACTCTGTTGCCCAGGCTGGAGTACAGTAGCATCATCATAGCTCACTGTACCCTCAAGGGATCAAGGGATCCTCCCACCTCAGTTCTTGAGTAGCTGGGAGTACAGGCATAAGCCACTGCACCCAGCTAATTTTAAATTTTTTTGTAGAGACAGGGTCTCGCTTTGTTGCCCATGCTAGTCTTGAACTGTTGGCTTCAAGCATTTCCAAAGTGCTGGGACTACAGGTGTGAGCCACTGCACCTGGTCACTGAACAAGTTTTGAGAGTAAAAGCTATTAGGGCAAACCTCTAAGATTAAATGGCTTATTCTGTCAGATTATCTGGGATGAAACAGCATTAGCTATATTAGTGATTGATGTGTTTTGTTGGGATGATGGAGAGAATCTTACTATCTAAACCAACTGCTTCAGTGTTGTGTTATATCTTTGTTTAAAGAGAAGCCTGTGGTGTGGCTTGGCAGTGAAATATTTTGCTGTAGATTTGGGTAGGAAGCTTAGAAGCTAAGGCCCTGGCTGTGATCACCTCCTCAATGGAAAAAATGGTGAAGGAGGCAAAGTGTATTTGTGGACTTTATTATTTCTTCTAGGAGGGTTCAATTTTTATGGGAGCTGAAGCAGATTGACTCTTGCAACTTATTGACCCTGTTATTAGCAATCAAGATGTTGAATTACAGAGGGCAGGGTATTGTGAGAGTTGAATGAACGCAGGGTTAAGTCCCATTTCTGTTACTTAGTTCCAGCTTTACCACTGGCTAGCTGTGAGTCTTGGGCAAGTCATTAAACTTTTTGGCCATTTGTTTCCTCATTGGCAAATATAGATTTGGACTAAACAATTATTTAAGATTCCTCCTCGCTCTGAAATTCTGAGAATCTGCAAATCTAAGAATTTTCACTTCCCAACATTGTGGTACATTTTCACAATGATGTCTGAGAGCCTTTCCCTGTCGTCTCTTTGGCAGATTGCAATCCTCTGGCAGAAATGAAACTTGATCAAAATCTGTTTCTCCAATCTGATTTCATCTTAGCTTTTTACACTCTGTAACAGTAACAGATGGCCAGAAAATGTTTTCCCACATACTTGAAGTGGAATAAATAGCAGGCTGCCATTAGTCTTTTTAGCTGCCCTTGGACTCTGAATGATATTATCCTTAATTAGGAACACAAATGCTGAATAAGTTTGTGCCGGGGACTGTGGGGTATAAAAAGAGAAGTGTATAACATAATTCTTCTCAAGAATTCAGTATCCAATTGCAGTTTGGGAATTTTAGACTGCATATTGAAGATGACTTGGAATAGTTGGTTTTATCATCACATTGCTGCAGTTTAACCCAGTTGTACTCCATTATAGGCAGAGCATTTGAGCTATTGCTCCCTCTCCAGTTGATGAGAGAGCGGAAACTTGGGCCTCCTCTCAGAGCTGTGGTTTCCTTGACAAAGCAAACCTCCCCAATAATATCGGGGCTCATGGAACATCTTTTATTTTTTGAGACAGAGTCTCACTATGTCACCCACGCTGGAGTGCAGTGGGTGCAGTGGGACGATCTTGGCTCACTGCAACCTCTGCCTCCGGGGTTCAAGTGATTCTTGTGCCTCAGCCTTCCAAGTAGCTGAGATTACAGGTGTGTGCCACCATGCCCAACTAATTTTTGTATTTTTAGTAGAGATGAGGTTTCACTATGTTGCCCAGGCTGGTCTCAAACTCCTAGGCTCAAGCAATCCACCTGCCTTGACCTCCCAAAGTGCTGGGATTAACAGGCGTGAGCCACCGTGCCCAGGTATCTTTTATTTTTTAAAACCTATTCTTTATCAGTGCTCTAAAATGCAGGCAAAATCAGTTAAAGAATTCTTACTGCCTTTTTTGAGAGGCTTGAGTATGCTTTTTTCGTTGAATCCTAGAAGTAAACTGATAAGTGAAAAAGCATATGTATGTTTTATCATTATTAGTCACAGGAGAACCGCAGCCCTTCAAGGGCTTGAAGAACTCTTGGTTGTTTAGTGTTGTTCAGCTTTTGGTGATTGCTTGCTTGTATTGTTAATCTTAGACCTTATGGTGCAGTATCCTCTGTGATCTCTTGTCAGCGTGTTGGTAGAGACTGGGGTGCAGAAAGGTTTCTGATGGAATTACACTATTAACCAATTACCCAAAAAGTTTGGATGTATTCCTCTTACACAGGTTAAGCAGTCCATGGTAAATTATAAAAAGGGAAAGAATGTCCTCCAGCCACTTCTGAGATACCTTATAAATTTATTCTGTGCCAGGTGTGTTTTGGGGGAACTTCATAATATTAAAATATTAGAAAAAAAACCAGTGAGCACACCTGGGTTCATACTGGCTCTTCTTGCTCTGCCGTCAGTGGCAAACTGCTTCATATCTGAACCTCATGCTCTTCCTCTGAGCAGTGGGGATAATAATGCATCCCTCATGTGGGATATTGCAAAGATAAATTGAGATGTTATTAAGAACCTTCGTTCAGTTCCTGATGCAAAGTAAAATGTCATTATCATTAGTAGTTTGGTTTTGCTGGTCCAGGCCAGAGAATAATGCTTTTTCCCATTTGTGATGTACAAAATAAATTATGGTGTGTGTGTTTTTTAAAATTTTTTTGACAGAGCCTTGCTCTGTTGCTCAGGCTGGATTGCAGTGGCGCCGTCTCAGCTCACTGCAACCTCTGCCTTCTGGGTTCAAGTGATTCTCCTACCTGCCTCAGCCTCCCTAGTAGCTGGGATTACAGGCATGCATCACCACACCTGGCCAATTTTTGTATTTTTAGTACATATGGGGTTTCTCCATGTTGGCCAGTCTGGTCTTGAACTCCTTACCTCAGACGATCCACCCACAAGTACTGGGATTATAGGCGTGAGCCACCGCGCCTGGCCAAATTATATTTTACAAAAGAAATTTTTCTTTTTTTTTGAGATGGAGTTTCACTCGTTACCCAGGCTGGAGTGCAGAAATTTTCTTTTAGCTGACAAAAGGATATTGATCTGGTCCAGCCTACAGGGCAAAAAGATATACAATTATTATTATTTTATTATTTGTTTGTTTGTTTTAAGACAGAGTCTTGCTGTGTTGCCCAGGCTATAGTAAGTGGTGCAGACTCAGCTCACTGAAGCTTCTGTCTCTGGGTTCAAGCGATTCTCATTCCTTAGCCTCCCAAGTAGCTGGGATTACAGGCGTGCCCCACCATGGCCTGGCTAATTTTATTTTTGATTTTTTAGTAGAGATGGGGTTTTACCATGTTGGCCAGGCTGGTCTCAAACTCCTGGCCTCAAGTGATCTGTCTGCCATGGCTTCCCAAAGTGCTGGGATTACAGGTGTGAGCCTGGCTTGCATTTTAAAATAAGCATACCAAAGTAATTAAGATCCTTGTGATCAGAGGACCATAGTTTGAGACACATTGCCCTAAAAACTGGCAAGGTTTGGATGAAACGTAATACAATCTAATATACCTTTTTTTTTTTTTTTTGTTAAGGCTTGAAAAATACATTTATTTATATGGAACTGTAAATAGAGTTCGATTTTGCAAAGAACACAACATAGAAATTAGATACTTAGCATTTATTTAGTATAATCACTGAGAATGTCAGTGCTAGCTAACAGTATAACTTATTCTTGACTGTATGTGTGTTTTATTTTATCTGAAGTATGTTTCCCTCTTTTCGGAGAAGTCATCAGTTTGAAAAGGTCCATATCACTTTCTTTTCTTTAAAAGTGGCTGGGCACAGTGGCTCACACCTGTAATCCCAACACTTTGGGAGGCTGAGGTGGGAGGATTGCTTGAGCCAAGAAGTTCCAGACCAGCCTGGGTAACATAGGGAGATCCCATCTCTACAAAAAAAAAATATTTTAATTAGCTGGGTATAGTGACATGCACCTGTGGTTCTAGCTACTCTGGAGGCGGAGGTGGGAGGATCACTTGAGCCCCCAGAGGTTGAGGCTGCAGTGAGCCGTGATCACGCCACTGCACTCCAGCTTGGATGACAGAGTAAGACTGTCTTAAAAAATAAAATGAAATAAAAGTGGCTTTTTATCAAACAAAAGAGCAGTTTATCTTAGTGGTTCTCAGCCTTTTCTCCTTAATCCTGCCTATCAGGGGCAGAGCCTTACTCCCATCCCTGGCAGTGGCTCACTTCTACAAGAATTCTCAGCTGGGGTAGAAAGGTAACATCTTAGTAGAATCAGTGCAGTTGGAGAGCAGGAGACATGTATGTAGTCTTCAAAACTCATTCTGTCTCTTAAAACATTCTTGTCTTTCTAAGACTAGTAGTACTTCTGAAGTATGCACTACCCCAATTTCTGAGTCGATATGGCTTCCCTGATCACTTAAGTTTAGAGAAAGCGTTACTAGGACAGTAGAAGGAAATAATTATATTTTATTTAAATACATAAGAGACTTGAAAAAGAAAGCCTGTCTGTGCCTAGTGATTATAAATAATGTGGAGTTCTCTTTTCTGCTTTCCCTTCTCTCAGGACTGTCTCCTCAGAGTTCTTAGGGGCATGCACTATCTTCCTTTACTTCCTTTTATTGTTGTCTTATGAGGAAGTATTTAGATCGGCTTTTTTCTCCTTTGTACCCTAGTCCTATTTCCTTGTAGATGGCCATTTGTTTAGGAAAAGGACTGAAAAGCCATTTCTTTCCGAAGAGAAAGAATCACCTTCCCTCTGTGGCAAGTTAGTTTTCAGAGGAAAAGAGCCATTTATTGAAAACTTATCTTTTTGGTTCAGAGATAAATGTTAGTTAACACTCAGTAAATGTAGATTAAAATTTTTAAAGTGAATTAAAATCAGTAAAATTATATGTAAGGGCCTGCGATTTTATTTTACCCTTAGAAGCTAATTATTAACTCCTATTATTTCATGGATGCTGGCAGAACACACAAGACTTCTGGATCAGAGACAAAGGACTTTATTACTCACAGCCTGTTTTTCATGGCCCAGCAAGCAGCATAATAAATATAATGTTTATATCAATTTTCCTTGCCCCCAGCGTACTGTGGGAGTGACATGAATGGGCCCAGATGGATGCCTGCGTATGTGTCATAGGAATAAAACACTGAGCCCTTGCTTTTGTAGTAAATGGTAAGCAGGCCTGTTCTTTGTCCTAATGGGAGAAATAATTTCCTTATTGAAAGCTGTTCTCTGCAAACACAGTCCTGAGAAGAGGCCTGAGTAAGAAGTGGTTAGGACCACGGATTCTTGACAGGCCCAGCAAGACATGTAGGATTAAGAGAGACCCATTGGGCCAGGCTTGGTGACTCACATCTGTAATGCCAGCACATAGGGAGGCCAAGGCAGGTGGATCGCTTGTGCCCAGGAATTTGAGACCAGCCTGAGCAACATGGTGAAACCCCGTCTCTACAAAGAATATAAAAATTAGCCAAGCATAGTGGTGTGTGCCTGTAGTACCAGCTGCTAGGGAGGTTGAGGTGGGAGGATCACCTGAGCCCATGAGGTTGAGGCTGCAGTGAGCTATGATGGTGCCACTGCACTCCAGCCTGGATGACAGAGGTATCAGAAAAAAAAAAAGAGAAAAAGATCCATGGAAGAATAGCACTCCCTACACTAAGTATGTAAACAGATAATTGATAGAAATCTTAGAAAAACGTGTTATAAAACATTTGCCCCACAAAAGGTATGGAGTAACATAAAGAAAAGCCATACAGTCACCTCTCAACTTGAGAAATAAGCATTATTCATATAGTTGAAGCTTCCTGTAGACCCATCCTCTCACCCTACAGGTAAACACTTTCCTAAATTTGTCATCATGCCAGTGCATTCCTATGTATCCTTTAATATCATACAATATTGTTATGTATGTTCATGAACTTCTAAAAATGATTTTTACTATTATTTAAAAATTGTTAAAGAACTTTTCATAATATTTTCTTAGTACTTTAGAAAAAAATTGCAAAGATAAACTTTTGCACGTCATGATTTTATGGTCCAAGAAAAAGCAAAAACACTAAAACAGTTTAGTAAAAGGAAAAGATACATACAGTGAAAAAAGTTGGTAAATATATAGATATAAAACTCTAATGTAAACTGTTAGCATCTAATATATGTAAAGGCTAAGTATAATTAAGGTTGGTGGCCAAAATAAAATTCATTACTGGGGTGGAAAATAGTGACTATCAGAGGCAGCAACAATGTATTACAGGAGTGAGATTAATCTGGATTAATTGTCTTACAGGAGAGAGGGTTATGCTATGAGGAACTGGCCTTAAATTGGTCCAGCCAAAAAGATGAGTAGTTAGCCTGCAGGGCAGTTAGCTAAAATATATATAGGCCAGCATTCTGTTGGGTCACCATTTGGATTAGGAAAAATGGCCAACATTAAGCCCCTTACCTTGAAGAGCTTAGTCTAATTGAGCAGGGGTGGTTATATTATGCATTTGAGAATTAGAGAACAGATTCCAGGAGTGGAGAATAGAAGAGTTTAATGTGGCAGGCACGGTGGCTCACACCTGTAATCCCAGCACTTTGGGAGGCTGAGGCTGGTGGATCATTTAAGGTCAAGAGTTCCAGACCAGCCTGGCCAACATGGTGAAACCCCGTCTCTACTAAAAACACACAAAAAAATTAGCTGGGCATGGTGGTGGGTGCCTGTAATCCCAGCTACTTGGGAGGCTGAGACAGGAGAATCGCTTGAATCCTGGAGGCAGAGATTGCAGTGAGCCAAGATTGTGCCACTGCACTCTGTCCTCGGCAACAAGAGTCTATTTTTCATTGCCCAGCAAGCAACATATAAGAAAATAAAAAAAAAAAAGAGTTTAATGTGAGTTGCAGCAGTTAGGGGAAGAAGGCCTCAGGGAGAAATCTCCAGTTCGGTCTTGCATGGCAGATAGTAGTGTGGAGGGAAAGGAAAAGGGAGTGGCTGGCGAGAGCATAGGAGCGAGTCCTGGAGCAGTGAGAAATAGTGAGGACTGGCCTGTGTGAAAATTTTTTATCAAGACCATTTGACCGATGGAATTTCCTGTGGTCTGGATTTTGCTGATTGCACACTTACAGTGTAGCTCAGCAGTTTTCATCTGTCCTCAGTATTTCCTTCAAATTAGCAACTGGACCCAGTGGCTTGATGAGATTCAAGTTCAGTCTCTTTGGAAAGACTATAGGTGACTGGTTGTTCTTTTATCATATCAGTAAAGATATGTGTAGGGGTCTGGGATTTCATTTTACTCTGCTTTAATAAGCTAATAATTAGCTTATTACTGTTTCACATTCTTAACTTCACATAGCTCCCTCTTCTGTTATTTCAAGTAGTGCTAAAAAATATAACAGCTTGCTTCTTGAGATAATAGGTCTGATCCCCTCCCTTACTTTTATCTGGACCATCTCTTTTCTTCATTTCTGTCATCCCTATCTTGCTTTTTTAAAATTCTTTTTTTGTGTGGGGATCCTTTCCTAGGAAGGAGCCTGGGAAGGTTAGTTTCATGAGTTTATCGGGCTAGACTGCTCCAGGTCCTTGGGGTCTCACCAGGGATCCCTTGCAGAGGACAAAAGCCCCTCCCAGTGTCAGTTACTGTTCTCAAATCAGCCCCCATTGCTTTTCACTTAATAGTTGTTGGTTATCTTGGGGTTCCTGTGTTCTCGGTTGTCAGATGCCCTTTTGGTTCCCTCTCCTTTATTCTGGACATCTGGATAGCACTTATGTCTGTGGCTGTTGATGTTTTTTCCCTACCCACTTGTATGTGGGGATTTATGAGGATACTTCATCTTCTGTTATG
The DNA here is from genome assembly GCF_009761245.1 of Sapajus apella. Classification (NCBI taxonomy): domain Eukaryota; kingdom Metazoa; phylum Chordata; class Mammalia; order Primates; family Cebidae; genus Sapajus; species Sapajus apella. The sequence goes on from NW_022437023.1 coordinate 2,207,675, forward strand.
CTTTAAATGTTTTCCATGGACTTTCCGTGTTGTTACCTAGTTGCTCTGTCTGGTTTTTGCTTGCTTGTTTGTTTTTGATAATGGATCTTGCTCTGTCACCCAGGTTAGAGTGCAGTGGCATGATCATGGCCCACTGCAGCCTCAACCTTGCAGGCTCAAGTGATCCTCCCACCTCAGCCTCCTGAGTAGCTGGGACTACAGGCATGCACTACCATGCCTGACTTATTATTTTTTTTTTTTTTGGTGGAGATGGGAGTCTCACTATGTTGCCCAGGCTTATCTTGATCTCCTAGGCTCAAGTCATCTTCCTGCCTCAGCCTCCCAAAGTGCTGAGATTACAAGCATGAGCCACCACTCCTGACCCTCTGTCTGTTTTTATGTTGAGGTTCAGAAATATCAAAAGACTACATTGCCATTGCGACAGCTATTGCCCCAGAATTCCTCTTGTAGGTTCTTTAGTAGGATGATGATACAATCATAAGTAGAATGATAGGTCTCTCCTAACATTTTACATGGTGTGGAGATGGTGTGGTCTAAATGCATTTGTTCCGGCTGGTTTGAGTGCGGTGGTGGTTACAACTAATTGATCACAAGCAGTTACAGATTTCTGTGTTCCTTCACCCCCGCTGCTTCACTTGACTAGCCTTAAAAAATGTTCTTTATTTTTTCTTTTCTCTGGATTCAGAAGTGTTTTGGCTGTAATATCCAATTAGCAGATTCCCATGGAAATAATAACTTCTTATCATTACTCTTTTCAGGTTTACTAAGAATCTTTCCCCAGACAAAATCAACTTGAGCACCCTGAAAGGGGAGGGTCAGCTGACCAACCTGGAGCTGGATGAAGAGGTTCTACAGAATGTACTGGAGCTGCCCACCTGGTTAGCCATCACTCGGGTCTACTGCAACAGAGCTTCCATCCGGGTGAGAATGAGGGTCAGAATGCTGCTGTTCTCTTCGGCCAGCAGGCCTGCCTTCTGGAGGGGCAGCTACCATAGCCCTAAGACTTTGCTTTCCTCTTTCAGATCCAGTGGACAAAGTTGAAGACGCACCCAATTTGCTTGGTAATGGCCTTACTTGATTGCAAGTAATCAAATGGGGATGGCCAGGGTTGGCTTTTAGAAGAGGGAGGAAATGATATGCTAACCCTTTCAGGAACAGTGAGACAGTGTGACTGTTGCCTGGGTTTATTCTGGAGCTGCTGTGTGGTATAGGATTAGCACTGGGACACAGACCCAGGACTTCTCAGTTGTCTGCCTCCGCCCACTGTGGGTATAGCACTCAACTAGGCTCTGGAGCACAGAGATGAAGGACACAGTCTGTGCTGGCTTTGTGCTGTGTGTGTATTTGTGTCAATGCTTAGCTCTCCTTGACTTTTATTTCAGTGTCTGGATAAGGTAGAGGTAGAGATGAAGACATGTGAGGATCCTCGGCCCCCCAATGGACAGTCTCCTATTGCCCTTGCTTCAGGACAGAGGTTAGTTTCTTTGGGCCCTGTTATTTGCAACGTATTAATTACTCCAGGTTCCCTTTTAGTTAAAAAATAAAAACTTTTTATTATGGAAATTTTCAAACATATACTAAAGTAGAGAAAATGGTATAAGAACTTCTATATACCCAAGATCTAACTTCAGTAATTATCTACACTTTGTCATTCTTATTTTTTTTTTTTCCTGAGAGAGGGTCTTGCTTTGCCACCCAGGCTGGAGTGCAGTGGTGTGATCACAGCTCACCGCAGCCTCCACCTCCTGGGCTCAAGCAGTCCTCCTACCCCAGCCTCCCAAGTAGCTGGGACCAAAGGTGCACATCACCATACCTAGCTAGTTTTTTGTAGAGATGGGATCTCACCATGTTGCCCAAGCTGGTCTTGAACTCCTGGCTTTATGCAATACTCCCACCTCAGCCTCCCTAAAGCCCTGGGATTACAGATGTGAACCATCGTGCCTAGCTTTATCATTCTTTTTTCTTTCTTTATCCTGCCACTTTATGTATGTGTATGTACGTGCGTGTGCACACTGTAGTATTTGAGAGCAAATCTCAGAAACCATATGATTCCACTTGTAAATACTTTTTTTTTTTCCAGATGGGGTCTCACTGTGTCACCCAGCCTGGAGTGCTGTGGTGTGATATTGGCACACTAACCTCTGCCTCCCAGGCTCAAGTGGTTCTCCCAGCTCAGTCTCCCAAGTAGCTGAGACCACAGACATGCACCACCACACCTGGCTAATGTTTTGTAGTTTTGGTAGAGATTATTTCACCATTTTGCCCAGGCTGGTCCTGAACCCACCTGCGAATAATTTCATATCATGTCTTTAACAAACAAGGACTGGAAAAATATATATATTGTTATCACACTAAAAATAATTAAGCCAGGCATGATAGCTCATGCCTGTAATCCCAGCACTTTGGGAGGCCAAGGTGGATCACCTGAGGTCGGGAGTTTGAGACCAGTTTGACCAACACGGCGAAACCCCGTCTCTACTAAAAATACAAAATTAGCTGGGCATGGTGGCACATGCCTGTAATCCTAGCTATTTGGGAGGCTGAGGCAGGAGAATTGCTTGAACCTGGGAGGTGGAGGTTGTGGTGAGCCAAGATAGCACCATTGCACTCCAGCCTGGGCAACAAGAGCGAAGCTCTTCCATAGGAGAAAAAAAAAAAAGAATTAACAAGAATTCCTTAATATCATCTAATACCTATTTCATAATAAATTTTCCTAGATTATCTCATATATATAGAGATATATGTATCTCTATCTATACTTTTTTTCCTGTTTTTGTTTTTGTAGTTGTTTTTTGTTTTTTGAGACAGGTTCTTGCTCTGTCACTCAGGCTGGAGTGCAGTGGCATGAACTTGGCTCACTGCAACCTTCACTTCCTGGGTTCAGGTGATTCTCTGCCTCCTGAGTAGCTGGAATTACAGGCGCCTGACACCACGCCTGGCTAATTTTTGTATTTTTAGTAGAGATGGGATTTTGCCATGTTGGCCAGGCTTTTTTAACTCCTGATCTCAGGTGATCCACCTGCCTTGGCCTTCCAAAGTGCTGGAATTATAGATGTGAGCCACTGTGACTGGCCCAAATATATATATTTTTTACAGAACAATATGGATCGAAAGAAGCCCATACTTTATATTTGGGTGATAAGCCTTTTGAAGCTCTTTAATTATATTCCACCACACACACATTTTAAAATATACCATTTATTCTTTGTAGGAATTAAATAATCTTTTTTCTTTTTTTTTTTTTTTTTTTTCCTGAGACAGAGTCTCCCTCTGTTGCCCAGGCTGGAGTGCAGTGGCACAATCTCAGTTGACTGCAGCCTCTGCCTCCTGGGTTCAAGCAATTCTCGCCCCTCAGCCTCCTGACTAGCTGGGATTACAGGTGCCTGCCACCATGCCAGGCTAGTTTTTGTATTTTTAGTAGAGACAGGGTTTCACCATATTGGCCAGGCTGGTCTTGAACTCCTGACGTTGTGATTCATCTGTCTTGGCCTCCCAAAGTGCTAGGATTACAGGCCTAAGCCACCGCACCTGGCCGGAATTAGGTAATCTTTTCTAAAGAATTTCCCTTGTTTTGTATTCTGGCTGACTGTATCATCAAGGTATCATTGAAGATGTTTCTCATTTAATCTGGTAGTTAGATTTAAAGGCTTGCCCTGATTCATTTTGTTTGTTTTTGTTTTCTTGGTAAGAATACTTCCAAGGGGGTGAAGGGTCTCTCTCTGGCCTCTTTTTCATTCCTTTTTTTTGAGACAGTTTCACTCTTGTCGCCTAGGCTGGAGTGCAATGGCACAATCTCTGCTCACTGCAATCTTCTGCCTGTTAGATTCAAGCAATTCTCCTGCCTCAGTCACCTGAGTAGCTGGGATTACAGGCATGCACCACCATGCTCGGCTAATTTTTTGTATTTAGTACGGACAGGGTTTCATCATGTTAGTCAGGCTGGTCTCAAACTCCTGACCTCAGGTGATCAATCTGCCTCAGCCTCCCAAAGTGCTGGAATTATAGGCGTGACCCACCTTGCCCAGTCTCTGGTCTCTTTTCTAAAGACATTAATGCCATTCATGAGGACTTTTCCCTCATGAGTTAAACATCTTCCAGAGGCTTCATCTCTAAAACTGTCACGTTGGGTTATTAGGTTTCAACATATGATGAATTTTGGGGAAACATAAGCATTCAGACCATAGGACTGAGTAACATTCCAGTGTATGGATATACCACGATTTGTTTATCCATTCATTTGTTGATGGTAATTTTATTTTCTTTGTTTGACTGTTATGAATAATGCTGCTGTAAACATTTGCATACAAGTTTTTGTGTGGTTATGTGTGCTTTTCTTTCTCTTGGGTAAATACCTAGGTATGGTATTCAGGGGAGGATTTTACTTTTTGAGAAACTGTCAGACTTTACTTAGTGGTTTACCGATTTATATTCTTTTTACATTCTGCATTCTTTTTTTGGGGGGGGACAGAGTCTTACTCTATTGCCCAGGCTAGAGTGCAACGGCATGATCTCGGTTCACCGCAACCTCCGCCTCCTGGGTTCAAGTGATTCTCCTGCCTCAGCCTCCTGAGTAGCTGGGATCATGCACACCCCCACACCTGGCTAATTTTTGTATTTTTAGTAGAGACAGGGTTTCACCATGTTACCCAGGCTGGTCTCAAACTCCTGCACTCAAGTGATCTTTCCGTCTTGGCCTCCCAAAGTGTTAGGATTACAGATGTGAGCCACTGCGCCTGGCCTTATATCCTACATTTACTCTTTATATGTCTTTTTGTATGTCATATCTTTGCAGTCATTATTCTTCTTAATGTTCGAATCTCCACATCTTTGGCTACTTAGAGCATTTCTAAGTGAGCTCCTGTGTCCTTTTGACAAGACACCAGTAATCTTTGTGCTTTTAGATAGAATAAGATGTTTGAGGATTCCTTTATACAACTTTACCCTAGACCTAAAATCAGACGTCTCTTCAAGAAGCCCTGATTTCCTTTAGTGAGAAATGCTGTTTACAGACTTGTCTGCAAAGCTGTGTTCATTGAGTTTTCATTGCATTAAGGCCTTTTCAGTGTCCAATGCTAGGAAAAAAGGTATTTTTAAGAAAGAAAAATGAATAATGACAATATCCTGATATTTCTCGATTCAAATTAAAGAAGAGGATTTTGAGTTAGCTTTCTGAATTTAATAGTGGTTTTGAAATTCATACACTGAATCATGGCTCCTAACAACAGTAACATAAATGGTTTACTTTTTCAAGTTTCAAAAAAATAACAAAACCATTATAACTATCAATAACACTACTACTGAATGCAGTAGGGGTGTGTATGTGTTTTAGATGGTGTCTTGTTCTGTCGCCCAGGCTGTAGTGCAGTGGCACAATCTTTGCTCACTGCAACCTCTGACTCCCTGGTTCAAGCTATTCTCCTGCAGCCTCCCAAGTAGCTGGAATTACCGGCATGTGCCACCATGCCCAGCTAATTTTTGTATTTTTAGTACAGATGGGATTTCACCATATTGGACAGGCTGGTCTCAATCTCCTGACCTCATGATCCACCCGCCTTGGCCTCCCAAAGTGCTGGGATTACAGGCGTGATCCACCACGCCCACTCATATGTGTGTTTTAATCTTGTGAAATACCCCATTAGGGATGTATGGTCAAAATGCTGTTTTTTATTTTATTTTTTTTAAGATGAAGTTTTCCACTTTTGTTGTCCAGGTTGGAATGCAGTGGTGTGATCTAGGCTCACTGAAACCTCCGCCTCCTGAGTTCAAGCGATTCTCCTACCTCAGCCTCCCAAGTAACTGAGACTACAGACGTGTGCCACCACACCCAGCTAACTTTTGTATTTTTAGTAGAAACGGAGTTTCACCATGTTGGCCAGGATGGTCTTGATCTCCTGACTTCTTGATCTGTCCGCCTTGGCCTCCCAAAGTGCTGGGATTATAGGTGTGAGCCACCACGCCCTGCTGTCCCATCCTTTTTCAATACAAGATGTAGCATGTCATAAATACTTATCCCACATTGTGAAAGAGATATTTTTTCATTTAAAAATATATCCTGGTGATCACTCCATAGAAGGGTAGAGATGTCCTGTATTCCTTTTTGTACCTGTAGAATGTGCTTCTCTTTTGGAGGCAACATAGTTTATTTAGCCTGTTCTTTATTGATGGATATTTGGATTATTTCCAGGTTTTTTGCTGTTACACACGGTTCGGCAATAAATGACCTTGTTCATAAGTCACTTAGTATTTTGCCAGTGTAATTTTTTTTCTTATTTTTTCTTTTCTTACAAGAAAACCAAAGAAGCTGGCCTGGCATGGTGGCTCATGACTCTAATCCCAGCACTTTGAGAGGCCAAGGAGGGTGGATCACCTGAGATCAGGAGCTTGAAACCAGCCTGGCCAACATGATGAAACTCTGTCTCTACTAAAAATACAAAATTAGCTGGGCACAGGGGCGCATGCCTGTAATCCCAGCTACCTGGGAGGCTGAGGCAGGCAAATCGCTTGAACCTGTGTGGTAGAGAGGTTGCAGTGAGCTGGGATGGTGCCATTGCCCTCCAGCCTGGGCAACAAGAACAAAACTCAGTCTCAAAAAAAAAAGAAAACAAAACCAAAGAAGCCAAGCCAGCATGTTTTAGAAAATACTTTATTGAAATATAATTCACATATCATAACATTCATCCATGTGAAGCATACAATTCAATGTTTTTAAAAATTTTTTAATTAAAATTTTTATTTTTTATTTTTTAGACGGAAGCTCTCTATCGCCCAGGCTGGAGTGCAGTGGCTCAATCTCAGCTCACTGCAACCTCCGCCCCCAGGATTCAAGGGATTTTCCTACCTCAGCCTCCTGAGTAGCTGGGACTACAGGCGTGTGCCATCACGCCCGGCTAATTTTTTATATTTTTAGTAGAGATGGGATTTCACCATATTAGCCAGGATGTTCTTGGTCTTCTGACCTCGTGATCCACCCACCTTGGCCTCCCAAGTGCTGGGATTACAGGTGTAAGCAACTGTGCTTGGCCAATTCAGTGGTTTTTACTGTATTCACTGGGATGTACAATCATGACCACAATCAATTTTAGAACATTTTCATCACCCAAGAGAAACCCCCTACCTATTAGCTGTCACTCCTCATTCTTCCCTGCCTTAGCCATAGGCAACCCTTCATCTACTTTCCTTGTCTATTCTGAACATTTTATATAAATGAAATCATATACTGTGTGGTCTTTTGTGGTTGGCTTCTTTCACTTAGCATAATGTTTTCAAGGTTCAGCCATGTTGTAACCTTAAAAAGCAATAAAGTTCTGTTATATGCTACAACATGGCTGTTTTATGTAAATGTATAGGATATAGTCAGTCGTGTCTTGCTACTTTAGCTTAACATTATGTTTGTGAGAGTCATCCATTTTGTTACAACATATATGTGTAGTTCATTCTTCCTCATTGGTGTATACCATTCCATTACATGAATATGCCACAATCCATTCTGTTGTAGACGTTTCTAGTTTCTGATTTTTTTTTTTTTTTTTTTTTTTTTTTTGGAGACAGAGTCTTGCTCTGTAGTCCAGGCTGGAATGCAATGGTGCAATCTCTGCTCACTGCAACCTCCACATCCCAGGTTCAAGTGGTTCTCACACCTCAGCCTTGAAGGCTGAGTAGTTGGGAGTACAGAACAGGTGTGTGCCACCATCACCACCCCTAGCTAATTTTTTTTTTTTTCCCCCAAAGGAGAGCCTCTCTCTCTGTTGCTCAGACTGGAGAGGAGTGGCGTGAGCTCAGCGCACTGCAACCTCCACCTCCTGGGTTCAAGCGATTCTCCTGCCTCGGCCTCTCACTAAGTAGCTGGGATGACAGGTGCCTGCCACTACACCCAGCTAATTTTTTTTGTATTTTTAGTAGAGACGGGGTTTCACTATGTTGGTCAGGCTGGTCTTGAACTCCTGACCTCATGATCCACCTGCTTCAGCTTCCCAAAGTGCTGGGATTACTCACATGAGCCACTGTGCCCGGCCTTCCCTGGTTAATTTTTGTATTTTTAGCAGAGACAGGGTTGTACTGTGTTAGCCAGGCTGGTCTTAAACTCCTGACCCCAAGTGATCCACTCGCCTTGGCCTCCCAAATTGGTGGGATTACAGGCTTGAGCCACCACACCTGGCCTAGTTTTTGGTTCTTAAGTGTAGTGTTGCTATATAGAACTCTCCTCTATGACGACTTTGGTGGTCAATCATGACTCCATGTATTTGTCAAAACCCACAGAGCTGGCTGGGCGCAGTAGCTCCCACCTGTAATCCCAGCACTTTGGGTGGCTGAGGCGGGCGGATCACGAGGTCAGGAGTTCAAGACCAGCCTGGTCAACATGATGAAACCCCATCTCTACTAAAAAATAAAAATACAAAAATTAGCTGGGCGTGGTGGTGTGTGCCTGTAATCCCAGCTACTCTGAAGGCTGAGGCAGAATTGCTTGAACCTGGGAAGTGGAGGTTGCAGTGAGCCAAGATTGCACCACTGCACTCCATCCTGGATGACAGAGCAGGACTCTGTCTCTGGGGGGTTAGGGGGACGGGGAACAACAACCCATACACCACAGAGAATGAATTTTCCTGCATATAACTTAAAAACATGTAATAAAAGAGAATAGTGCTGCTGTGAACCTTCTTGTGTATATATCTTGTGAACATGTGTACACATTTCTGTTTTATATATACCTAGCAGTAGAATTGCTGGGTTATAGGTTCTATTTTTGTAGATACTGCTAGATAGTTCTTCATTGTGGTTGTACTACTTTCCCCGCTAGTATTGCATAAAAGTTCCATTTGTTCCATATCCTTGCTATCACCTGGTATTGTCTGTCTTTTCATTTTAGTCATTCTAGTAGGTGGGTAGTTGTATCACATTATGGTTTAATTTATATTTTTCTGATGATTGGTTTATTGGAATTTTGGGTATTTGTCTTTCATAAAGCACTTGTATGTTTTGCCCATTTATCTTTGGGTTGTCTTTTTCTTATTAATTTGTAGAAGTTCTTTATATATTCTGGAAACAAGTACTTGGTTAGATACATGTATTGCAGATATCTTCTATTCTTTACAGAACACTAAGATACTGATCACTCTTAATTTTTTTTTTTTTTGAGATGGAGTTTTACTTTTGTCACCTGGGCTGGAGTGCAATGGTGCGATCTCGGTTCACTGCAACTTCCACCTCCTGGGTTCTAGCGATTCTCCTGCCTCAGCCTTCTGAGTAGCTGGGATTACAGGTGCCTGCCACCATGCCCAGCTAATTATTGTATTTTTAGTAGAGACAGGGTGTCACTATGTTGGTCAGGCTGGTTTCAAACTCCTGACATCAGGTCATCCACCTGCCTCAGCCTCCCAAAGTGCTAGGATTACAGATGTGAGCCACTGCCCCGGCCCACTCTTAATTTTAATATTTAACAGAAATTATTCTGATACAGTTCAGTATATCTTTTTTTCACTTTATGATTAACACTTTTTGTATTTTGTTTAAGGAATCTTTCTATCCTAAGGCAGGAAGTGAGTCGCCTATATTTTCTTCAAAAAGCTTTATTGTTTGGCTTTTCACATTTAGATCTCTAGTCCATCTTGGAACTGATTTTTGTTGTTGTTGTTTGATGCATGTGGGCATCAATATTAATTTTTCTCATTATGGGTATTTGCAAACTAACTATGCACCATGTATTGAAAAGACATCTTTTTCCCCCTGCACTGTCATCTTTGCCATAAATCTAGTGACTCTAAGCATAATTTTGATTTATGAGTTTGAGCATCATTTTTTCCTTTTCTGAAAAGCAGCTATATATTTTTTAAAAATTCAGTTTATTTGTATCTCAGCCCATCAGACCCCAAACTTCCTAAAACTGAATGTATCTTGTCTGCTAGTATAAGCTCATTATGTCTTCAGCCTCTCAGTCCTGTCTCTTCCAGGCATCTTTAACAGTTGATGTATTAGACCCAAGCAGGCATTTTTGTAGGCTGGGAGGCAAATGAATAAATAATACTTCCTACCCAATCATCTTCCCTAGCCCATTTTAATGTCCCAGAGTTTAATTAACAGAACAGGGAAGCTCTCCTGGACTGAACTCAACACTTAAAATTTTTTTTTTTTTTGAGATGGAGTCTTGCTTTGTTGCCAGTCAGGAGTGCGGTGGCATAATCTTGGCTCACCGCAACCTCCGCCTCCCAGGTTCAAGCGATTCTCCTGCCTCAGCCTCCTGATTAACTGGGACTACAGGCGCATGCCACCATGCCCAGCTAATTTTTGTAGTTTTTGTAGAGACAGAGTTTTTCCAAGTTGGCTAGGATAGTCTCGATCTCTTGACCTCGTGATCTGCCTGCCTTGGCCTCCCAAAGTGCTGGAATTACAGGCTTGAGCCACTTTGTTGGCTTTTTTTCTTTGTTTCTTTCTTTTTTTTTTTGAGACAGGGTCTTACTCTGTCACTCAAGCTGGAGTGCAGTGGCATGATCATCACAGTTCCACTGCAGCCTAGACCTCCTCAGGCTCAAGTGATCCTCCCACCTCAGCTTCCCAAGTTGCTGGTACCACAGGCATACACCATTGTACCAGGCTAATTTTTTTCTATTTTTTTTGTAGTGACCAGGTCTAAGTATGCTGCTAGGCTGAGCTCGAACTCCTAGACTCAAGTGATCTGCCTGCTTTAGCCTCCCAAAGTGTTAGGATTATAGGCATGAGCCACTGTGCCCAGCATTTTTTGTTTTCTTCTTTTTTTTTTTTTTCTGAGACTTTTTTTTCCTTTTTTTCATTTTGTTTTTTTTTTTTTTCTGGTCTCACTCTATCACCCTGGCTGGAGTGCAGTGGCACAGTCTTGGCTTACTGTAGCCTCAGTCTCCTGGGCTCAAGTGATCCTCCTATCTCAGCCTCTCAAGTACCTGGGACTACAGGCATTCACCACCACACCTGGCTAATTTTTAAATTTTTTTGTAGAGAGTTTTTGTAGAGAGGGCATCTCCCTTTGTTGCCCAGACTGGTCTCAAACTCCTGAGCTCGAGTGATTTTCCCACCTCTGCCTCCTAAAGTGCTGGGCTTATAGGTGTGAGTCACTGTGCCCAGCCTCTTTATGTTTAATATCTATTTGCATTTATTTCTTCTGTGACCTGTCCATATTTTGTCCTAGTTTTATTGGGCTCTTGGTCTTTCTTCTGTTTTTTTGAAGTTCTTTATATATTAGGGATATTAGTTATTGGTGACATAAATTGCAAATATATGTATTTTTTTCAGTTTGAATCTTCAGACCTCCTTTTTTCTTTTTTGAGTGGAGTCTCACTCTGTCTCCAGGTTGGAGTGCAGTGGTGTGACCTCAGCTTACTGCAACCTCTGCCTCTCAGATTCAAACGATTCTCCTGCCTCAGCTTCCTGAGTAGCTGGGACTACAGGCACAGACCTCACCACGCCCAGCTAACTTTTATCTTTTTAGCAGAGATGGAGTTTCACAATGTTGGCCAGGATGGTCTCAGTCTCTTGACCTCGTGATCCGCTCATGTCGGCTTCCCAAAGTGCTTGGGTTATAGGTGTGAGCCACTGCGCCCGGCCTAGATCTCCTTTTATCTCTTGTAATGAACAGTGATTTCACTAACATGTCAAGAATTGCTGCTTTCTTTACATCTAGAGGGACTTTAAGATGTCCTTCATCCTCTCCTTTTGCCATTTCTGTCTTCTCACTGTGGAAGTATAACTGTGTTCTTTGGGAAGCACAGCTGATCCTTGAACAGCACAAGTTTGAGCTGCATGAGTCCATGCATATGCAGTTGTTTTCAACCAAATGCAGGTTAAAAATATTGCAGGATGCCACTACTTCGGGAGTCGACTTTTCATACATGCAGGTCCCTCAGGATTGACTATGAGACTTGAGCAGATTTTGGTGTACAAGGTGGTAGTGGGAGGTCCTGGAACTAGTACTTTCACAAACCAAGGGATGACTGTATTTGACAGGGTCAAGGTGGGACTTTGAACCTCTTATTCACCTGGCTGTACTACTTTTCTTTCTACTACCTTTGCAGAGTATGCTCCATCTTTGAAGATTTTTTTTTTTTTTTTTTGAGACCAGGTCTTGCTTTCATGTCTCTGAAGATTTTATAGAAACCCTGTGTCTCTTTTTTTTTTGAGACGGAGTTTCACTCATGTTACCCAGGCTGGAGTGCAATGGCGCGATCTCGGCTCACCGCAACCTCCGCCTCCTGGGTTCAGGCAATTCTCCTGCCTCAGCCTCCTGAGTAGCTGGGATTACAGGCACGCACCACCATGCCCAGCTAATTTTTTGTATTTTTTTTTTTTTAGTAGAGACGGGGTTTCACCATGTTGACCAGGATGGTCTCGATCTCTTGACCTCGTGATCCACCCGCCTCGGCCTCCCAAAGTGCTGGGATTACAGGCTTGAGCCACTGCGCCCGGCCTGTGTCTCTTTTCTGTAGTTATACCTGCCCTCACAGACATTATCTAAATATTTAGGTAGTTTATGGGCTATAAAAAGATTTGTCAATTTATTCTTTCTAACAGGAGGGAGATTGTTTCAAGGTCAACTCTTTCTCTTTTATTCTTTAAAAAAAATTTCCCATTGAAGAAAGTACTGCAACTGAGCACAGTGGCTCATACCTATAATTCCAGCTATTTCAGAGACCGAGACAGGAGGATCACTTGAGGCCAGGAGTTCAAGGCTGCAGTGAGCTATGATCGTGCCACTGTACTCCAGCTTGGGCAACAGAGCAAGACCCTGTCTCAAAAAAAAAAAAAAAAAAAAAAAAGGACTACTGTATCATCATGATAGAAAATATTTAAACATCCAGTATAAAGACTGTGCAGAAAGTGTCCCATGATTCTGATTGTTGGTCTGCCTCATTTATTGTAGTGAATATGGCTTTGCTGAAAAGGTGGTGGAAGGGATGTTTATCATCGTCAATTCTATCACCATCAAGATTCACGCCAAGGCCTTCCATGCTTCTTTTGAACTGTGGCAGCTCCAGGGCTATAGTGTCAACCCTAACTGGCAGCAGAGTGACCTTCGCCTCACCCGCATCACTGACCCTCGCCGAGGAGAGGTGACAGCCCCATCATTGTGAGGGGAGAGAGTGGGGAAGATTCAAAGTAGGACTAATTCTTAAAAGGATATTATTCCCCCTTTGTGGATTTCCTCAAATGTTCCCCATTTCTGGGAACCCAGAAGACTTTGTCCAGTGTTACTGCTACATCCTTTCCTCAGTTATGGATTCCCAATTCACTACTTTTTCTCCTTGGGATCCCAGCTGGGAATCTCTGCCTTGCCAGTCTTTTTTCCTTGGATTTCTTGCTTCTTGGTTAATTTCATTCACAGGATTAAGAGATTTTACTTTCTCTTCATCCAGGTTTTAACGTTTAAGGAAATAACTTGGCAGACACTTCGAATTGAGGCAGATGCTACAGACAATGGTGATCAGGACCCAGTCACCACTCCATTGAGGCTTATTACGAACCAAGGCAGGATCCAGATAGCCCTCAAAAGAAGAGTAAGTGTGTTCTCTGGCCTCATGAAAAGTTCCATCTCTTATTCTATGAGACAGCCTGGATTTGATATTCCCTCATTGTTTGTAGTGTTATTGGTCCCTGGAATAGCAGTTGAAGGGGAAAGGCCTATAATTCAGTGTTGGCCAACATCCTCTAGTAATAGAATGTTTCCACCTTCCTGTTTTCTTAGTTTTGGAAACTGCAATTTTTACCCATATGTAGGCACACTGACATAGGCACCTGGCAGTTGACTATTGCTGCTTTTTGTTAATTAAGGTATCTTTAGTAGTTTTGTAAGAAATTGGCTCTCCAAAGTGCTTGATACTTTCCTTTCACATCTGGAGATTGAAAAGCCAGTTCTGAAATGGATTGGGCAGTAGTCACTTTGAAAGTTAGAATGATGCAAGGTAATAAACCCCATGTTCTCTGTGGCTTCCTTAGACCAAAGATTGCAATGTGATAGCCTCCAAGCTAATGTTCCTGTTGGATGACTTGCTCTGGGTGCTGACTGACTCACAACTCAAGGCTATGATGAAGTATGCAGAGTCACTGAGTGAGGCCATGGAGAAGTCAGCCCAGCAAAGAAAGAGCCTGGCTCCTGAACCTGTACAGGTTAGAGATAAAACACACCCTTGGTGGGGCTGAGGACTTTGTAGGCCAGAGCAAATTCATACTAATATGGGTAGAATCTAGACTTTATTTGGGAGATTTGTCATTTACTTCTGGGTGTTCATAGGATTTGTCTGTACCTCTGATTTTTTTTTTTTTTTTTTTTTTGAGAAAGAGCCTTGCTCTGTCACTCAGGCTGGAGTGCAGTGGTCCAATCTTGGCTCACTGCAACCTCTGCTTCCCAGGTTCAAGTGATTCTCTTGCCTCAGCCTTCTGAGTAGCTGGGATTACAGGCACACGCCACCATGCCCAGCTAATTTTTTTTGTATTTTTAGTAGAGACAGGATTTCACCATGTTGGTCAGGCTGGTCTCAAACTCCTGACGTTGTGATCCGCCCGCCTTGGCCTCCCAAGGTGTTGGGATTACAGGTGTGAGCCACCACGCCTGGCCTGATTTTTTATTTATTCTGTTCATTGGGTACCTCTAGTGTATGAAGTATACAGCGCTGGCCACTGGAGAAGAAAAATGGAATACACCACTTGTTCCTGTCCTTGGAGCTCTCACTGTCTTGAAAGATGCACCATAAATGAGTTATTACAGTATAGTGTGATAAATGCTGTAATAGAATAAACAATATGACATGAGAGCACAAAGAAGAGGCATTGCACTACCCAGGGTGAAAGAGAGTATTTAGGGAAGACTTCTTAGAGGAAATGTTTTAGCATCAGCCCACTAAGAACTGGTGGGTGAGAGCTGGGAGGGCAATTCAGAACTACAAACTGTATTCCAGCAGTTATTAGACTAATTATAATTAGGCTTTTGGAGTTTGGGTTATATAATTGGAACAGACCTAAGTGAGCTAGTAGGCCAACAGTTAGGAGACGGAAGGAACATCTTGCTAAACTGTGGTTTTCTTCAGGCTGGACTAAAGCTTAAAGAACGCATACAAAGGATCTTTTCAGGGTCTGGACTTCCTGTTTCTCTCTCTGTCACATGTAGATCACTCCACCAGCTCCCAGTGCCCAGCAGTCCTGGGCCCAGGCATTTGGTGGCAGCCAGGGCAACAGCAGCAGCAGCAACAGCAGCCGCCTCAGCCAGTACTTTGAGAAATTTGATGTCAAAGAGTCCTCCTACCATCTGCTCATCTCCCGCCTGGACCTGCACATTTGTGATGATAGCCAGTCCCGAGAGCCAGGTACCCCATGAGGCCTGAGCCTGGGCTGGGTGGTCCACATCACTGTCTCATTCTGGGCAGAGTCTGGGGATGAAGGCTCTTTTCCAAAGACCATGGATTACTTTGGTTGGCTTCCCTTAATCACAGGCATTCCTTAGGCCTCAGCCCTTCTGTGGTAGTCCTGTTTGTTTGAGGCAGTGCGGTTCAGCCTTTAGGGTGCAATAGAACTACCTGTCATACTTAATAAAATACAGATGTTGGGCCTCTCCCCAAGCACCTCTAAATTAGACTCTTCAGTGGTAGAGTTCAAGCAGTGTAAACTTTTTTCTTCCTCTCACTGAAGTTCCTTAGGCAATCCTAATGCTTATCAGAGGTTGAAAACGACTGGGGTGAGATTTTAGGAAGGTAAATTCAACTATAGGAAACCTCAGAAATTTTAGATTTGGGGTCAGTTTAAATATTTATTGTGTGTAAATGTTTTCTTCCCAAGCAAGAAGGTTATGTTGTAATCTTGGCATACTTACAACAACTGGCATTACATATGTGTATACATTTATTCAGAATGAAAAATACTAATTGACTCATTGCTTTCCTTTATGAGCCCTGGGGAAATCACTTAACCTTCTGCTTAACATCTTTGAGTTTCCACATTTATGAAATTGAGTTGAATTATATCTCACTCATTTACCTCAAAAGTTATTGTCAGGCTCAGATGAACCAATATGCTGAATTTGGATGAGCTTGATTATAGGCAAATACTAAGTTTTACTACCCTGCTGCTTGTTCCTTCAAAACTGTCTCTCTGTTCCCTTTAAACTCTCCTTTGCCATCACCTCTTGGTTTTCAGTGCTTACCTATAACGTTAAATAGATTTTTTTCTTGTTGGCTTATCTTCTCTGAAGGCTTTGTTTACCTTATAATAAGATCTAGACTCATAGGCCAGGCACAGTGGCTCATGCCTATGATCCCAATACTTTGGGAGGCTGAGGTAAGAGGATTGCTTGAGCTTAGGAGTTTGAGACCAGCCTGGCCAATATGGTGAAACCCATCTCTACAAAAAATTTAAAAATTGGCCAGAGATCAATTGCAGTGGTTCCTGCCTATAGTCCTAACACTTTGGCAGGCTGAGGTGGGAGGATCGCTTAAGCCTATTATTTTGAGACCAGCCTGGGCAATATAGTGAGGGTGTGGTCGTGTGTCCCTGTAGTTCTAGCTACTCAGGAGGTTAAGATGCGAGAATTGTTTGAGCCCAGGAGTTTGAAGTTGCAGTGAGCCATGATTTGTGCCACTGCACTTTAGCCTGGGTGACACAGTGAGACCCTGTTTAAAAAAAAAAAAAAAAAATTGACTCAGTTTCCTTGAGTGACCTGCCTATTCATTTCTTCCTGGTGCACCAACTGGCACTGCCTCTCCTGCTTGACTATTCCTTGGTCTGGATTCAACCCTCCTCTACTCTCATTCTGAAAGGAAAGAAAGGAGCAATGTCAGTGCAAAGATTGTTTTTGCCACCAGAGGAAATAATTTGCCACTCACTCATTTTGGAAGTTTTTTGCTAAAGCAAGTATTATTTTGTTTTGTTATTTCTTCCAAGTGTTACCTAAAGACTTTGGATATTTTGTGGTTTGATTGTTTAGATTTTGTTTTTGGCAGGCCGAGACAGGCATATCACGAGGTCAAGAGGTCGAGACCATTCTGGCCAACATGGTGAAACCCTGTCTCTACGAAAAATACACAAATTAGCTGGGCGTGGTGGCGTGCGCCTGTAGTCCCAGCTACTTGGGAGGCTGAGGCAGAAGAATTGCTTGAACCCGGGAGGCGGAGGTTGCAGTGAGCCGAGATTGTGCCACTGCACTCCAGCCTGGCGCCTGGCAACAGTGTGAGACTCTGTATCAAAAAAAAAAAAAAAAAGAGTACATGATTCAGAGTTTCATCCTGTCACTTGATGAGGGATGTTTAGCACTGTTCTCTTCAAGTGCCAGAGTTCTGTAATCCATACTAAGATGTGAATGACTGTAGCTTTACCATTCATTTATTAAACTACATTGATCTATTTGAGGGAATTTGAGGAAGTTTTAGATGAGACATTTTTAAAAATAGGAATAATTCTCAGCCTACCATACCTAGGTGTGGTATAGGGGCAGAGAACAGGGAGAGTTCTTGTAACTTTGACTCTTCCTCTTGGATTTGGGGAGAGAGGGGAAGGGAGAACTAGGTAATACAGAAAGGGCTTTAAGATTTTCTGGAGTTGTTCTATCCAATACAGGAGTCCCACGGCAGGTAGTAGGGGTGGGGTAGGCAGGTGAAATGTACTTTTATTTAGCAGCTCTCTCATCAACAGCTCTCTCACACTGTCCTGGCTGCTTGCTCTGGCCGCTCCCATACACAGAGCTGAGTGGCTGACTCTCCCTTCCCTTCAGGGTCAACAGCTTAACTCTTTCCCTCTGGGCACAAACCAGTTCCTGGCTGTCCCCTGCCTCTCTGCCAGACAGCCACTCTCCCTTACAGGGGTCAGTAGCTTCACTGTCTCTGGGTTCCAGCACCTGCACAAGAGCTGTGCCATGCTGTGCTGTGCCAAGCTGAGCCACAAGAGCATAGCGTCAGCAGGGCAGTTACACTTTTTACAGACAACAGTGGTGTAGGGCCAAGGGATGGCCTTCCTATGTTATGGCTCTATGGCTGTGGTAACACATGGCGTTAAATGCCTTCACTCTAAACTTGTTGAGTCATACAGGCCTAGACATCCCCCTAGGCATATTCCTTGACTAAAGCACATCCACGTACCTTACAATATGGTACCAAAAGAAGAGTGCAAAATACTTCAATAATTATTTTCATGTTGAAATAACATTTGGGTATATTGGTTTAAATATATATTGTTACAAAGAGAAAAAATATATATATAGTTACAATTAATTTTACTTTTTAAATACTGTTTTCATATAGCTATTAGAAAATTTAAAATTCCTTGTGTAATTATAGTTTTGTTGTCATTGTTGCTTTTGTTTGTTTTGTTTCGTTTTACCACATAACTTATATTCCCCAGGCTGGACTCTAACTCCTGGGCTCAAGTGATCTTCCCACCTAAGCCTCCTGGGTAGCTGGGACTATAGGCATATGCCACCAAGTCTAGGTCACATTATTTTAATTTTATTATTTTTTTAATTCTCACATCTCAGCCTCCCAAGTAGCTGGGATTACAGGTGCTCGCCACCACATCTGGCTAATTTTCTGTAGTTTTAGTAGAGATGGGATTTCACTATGTTGACCAGGCTGATCTTGAACTCCTGACCTCAAGTGATCTGCCCACCTCAGCCTCCCAAAGTGCTGGAATTACAGGCTGAGCCACCGTGACCAGCCCCAGTCTATATTTCTATTAGATATCATTACTTGAGAATTCTCTGTCCAATATGGTATTAAATTGCCGCATGCAGCTATTTAAATTAAAATGAAAATTACAATTTAAAGTTAATTTTCATTTGAAGTAAAATTAAAATTAGTTCTTTATTTGCACTGGCCACATTTCAATTGCTCAGTATAGTCTATAAGCCATAGAACACCTCCATCATCACAGAAGCTTCTTTGGACAGTGCTGCTCTAGAGACTACTTGAAGGCTACATCTCCTGCTGTTTTAAAATTAAGTGTATGATAGCCTGGGTGTTGGAGTGGCAGACTAACATGCTCTATCCCTTGATAATTTGAAATGATCAGAAACTGGATGGGCGACTGGGGTCAGCACTGTCTTTTAAAATCAAACTGGATGGCAAAGATAGAAATAAGGCTTCCCCCAGAAAAGAAAAAATTCAAACTGGAGCAGCTCACACTTCAGGCTTCAGAGAGAAGATAGATGGTTGATGGGGAAGAGAGTACCACCTGCTTTTTAACTGTTTTCTCTTACGGTAAAGCCTGTGAGCCAAAAAATTTCTGTATTTCTCTTTCTTAAGGACAGGCTACCTTCTGACCACTAGCTCGCTAGAGAATTTTAGTCATTTATGTACACTATCATTTATGTCTTATATATGATTATGTGTTTACAATTAGATATGTTGATAATTGTTAATTATATTTGATTTCACTTCTACACCCAAGTATAATATGCTCATTCCATGTACTTTATTGTTCTTTTAGCTCTAAGCAGCTCGAGCAAAGGAAGAATGGCTGTAGAACCTTTCTTCCTCCAGTAGCCTAGGTCATGCATTTTCAGCTGAGATGATATCACCCCAAAGAGGTGAAAATTGGTTCTTTTCTTTTAAGCTTTACTGAGATAAAATTTCATACCATATAATTCATCCATTTAGAATATATAACTCAGTGTTTTCTTGTATATTCATAGGGTTGTATAACCATCTCAATAATCTAATTTTAGAACATTTTTGTTTCCCCATAAAGAAACCCTGTACCAGGCCGGGCACAGTGGCTCACGCCTGTAATCCCAGCACTTTGGGAGGCTGAGGTGGGCGGATCTCCTGAGGTCAGGAGTTCGAGACCAGCCTGGCCAACATGGAGAAACCCCATCTCTTAAAAAAAAAAAAAAAAAAAAAAATCCTGGCCAGGCGCGGTGGCTCACGCCTGTAATCCCAGCACTTTGGGAGGCCGAGGTGGGTGGATCACGAGGTCAAGAGATCAAGACCATACTGGTCAACATGGTGAAACCCCGTTCCTACTAAAAATACAAAAAATTAGCTGGGCATGGTGGCGCGTGCCTGTAATCCCAGCTACTCAGGAAGCTGAGGCGGGAGAATTGCCTGAACCCAGGAGGCGGAGGTTGCGGTGAGCCGAGATCGTGCCATTGCACTCCAGCCTGGGTAACAAGAGCGAAGCTCCGTCTCAAAAAAAAAAAAAAAAAAAAAAAAATCCTTTATCCATTTCCTGTCATTCCCCATTTAAAGCCCTAAGCAACCACTAATCTATTTTTGATATTTGTCTATTCTGGAAATTTAAAATAAGTTTTGGGGGTACAGTGGGGATCTTAGATATAACAATCATCTGTGGCTCTCTAAAGTTTGACCCAGCCAGGCACGGTGGCTCACACCTCTAATTCTAGTACTTAGGGAGGCCAAGATGGGAAGATTCCTTGAGCCCAGAGGCTCTATTTAAAAAAAAAAAAAAAGTAAAAAATAACCTGACTGACAAAATTTTATTCCTTAGTACTTAATTTATCTCATTGGGTTTTCTTGGGTATTATGTGAGCAGCAGCATTGACAGTGAGTTCATGGAAGATACGCAAAATGTGAGGAAGATCAGTGTTACAAACTATGACAAGTAGATGGCTGTGATTAGAGGACTTTCTCTCAATCAGTTGCTCCATCTCAAAGCTACATGGTGAAGATGGCCTGCAAGTGCCTGTTGGCTGCCATTGGCTGCTTTGCTAGTGTTACTTATGTTCGATCCTCAGTACTTTTGTGATTTGAACTTTGAGTATTAAATGAAAATAGTTTATTTTAAAATTTTATTTATTTATTTATTTTTGAGACAGGGTTTTGTTCTATCCCCCATGCTGGAGATGTAGCATGATCATAGCACACTGAAGCCTCAACTGCCCAGGGTCAAATGATCCTCCCATCTTAGCCTCCCAAGTAGCTGGGACTACAGGCATGTGTCACCATGACTGGCTAATTTTTATATTTTTTGTAGAGATGAGGTCTTGCTATGTTATCAGGGCTAGTCTTGAACTCCTGGGCTTAAGCAATCCTCCTGCCTTGGCCTCCCAAAATGTTGGGATTAGAGATGTGAGCCACAATGCCTGGCCTATGTTGTTTTTATTTTTATTTTGCCCAGACGTCTATGTACAATTCAGAAAATAGCTTATGTTTTATTATTTAATTCTGTAAAAGTTTTTCAGTCCATCATTAAATTAATCAAGTGCTGAAAAAAATGTTGACACTATCTGAATATTTTTTTTTTTTTTTTTTTTTTTTGAGACGGAGTTTCACTCTTGTTACCCAGGCTGGAGTGCAATGGCGCGATCTCGGCTCACCGCAACCTCCGCCTCCTGGGTTCAGGCAATTCTCCTGCCTCAACCTCCTAAGTAGCTGGGATTACAGGCACGCACCACCATGCCCAGCTAATTTTTTGTATTTTTAGTAGAGACGGGGTTTCACCATGTTGACCAGGATGGTCTCGATCTCTTGACCTCGTGATCCACCCGCCTCGGCCTCCCAAAGTGCTGGGATTACAGGCTTGAGCCACCGCGCCCGGCCCTGAATATTTTTTTAATATATAAAATTACAAAAAAATTTTATGGAACACTTCACGAATTTGCGTGTCATCCTTGTGCAGGGGCCATGGTAATCTTCTCTGTATCTTTCCAAGTTTAGTATATGTGCTGCTGAAGCGAGCACACTATCTGAATATCTAGTTTAAAAATTACTTTCTTTTTTCTTTTTAGTTTCTATGGGTAATAGGTTATATGTTTATGGGATACATGAGATATTTTCATATAGGCATACAATACATAATAATCACATCAGGGTAAATTGGCTATCACCTCAAGCATTTATCATTTATTTGTGTTACAAACATTCTAATTTTACTCTTTTAGTTATTTGAAAACATAAACTATTGTTGACTTAGGTTGTTGCTTCCAAATCTTGGCTATTATGAAAAGTGTTGCAGTAAACATAAGAAGGCAAATAGCTCTTGAACATAATGATTTCATTTCCTTTGGGTAAATATCCAGGAGTAGGATTGCTGGATCATGTAGTAGTTCTATCTTTAGTTTTTTGAGGAACTTCCATACTGTTTGCCATAGTAGATATACTAATTTACATGCCCATCCACAGTGTACAAGGGTTCCCTTTTCTCTACATCTTTGCCACCATTTGTTTTTGCCTGTCTTTTGTATAACAGCCATTTTTACTAGGGTAAGATGACGTCTTATTGTAGTTTTGTTTTGGTTTGCTTTGTTTTTGAGACAGAGTCTTGCTCTGTTGCCCAGGCTGGAGTGCAATGGCAAGATGTCAGCTTACTGTAACCCCTGCCTCTGGAGTTCAAGCAATTCTCATGCCTCACCCTCCTGAGTAGCTGGGATTACAGGCACTTGTGACCACGTCAAACTAATTTTTGTATTTTTAATAGAGACAGGATTTCACCATGGTGGCCAGACTGTCTCAAACGCCTAGTCTCAAGTGATCACCCATCTCAGCTTCCCAAAGTGCTGGGATTACAGGCATGAGCCACTGTACTCAGCCTCATTGTAGTTTTGATTTTCATTCCTCTAATGATCCATAATATTGAGCACTTTTTCATATGCCTGTTTGCCATTTGTATGTCTTCTTTTGAGAAATGTCTATTCACATCTTTTGCCCATTTTTAATTGGATTAGTAGATTTTTTCCTGTTGAGTTGTTTAAGTTTCTTCTTTATTCTGGTTATTAATCCCTTGCCAGATGAATAGTTTGCAGATGTTTTCTCCCATTCTGTGGGTTGCCTCTTCACTTTCTTAATTGCTTCTGTTTCTGTGCACAGGCTTTTTAACTTAATGTCATCCCATTTGTCCATTTTTGCCATGGTTGCTTATATCTTGGGAGCATTACTCAAGAAATCTTTGTCCAGACCAATGTTGTAGAGAGTTTCTCCAGAGTTTTCTTGTAGTAGTTTCATAGTTTGAGATCTTAGACTTAAGTCTTTAATCTATTTTGATTTGATTTTATGGCAAGAGATAGGGGTCTAGTTTCATTCTTATGCATATGGATATCCAGTTTTCCCAGAACCATTTGTTGAGAACACCATCCTTTCCCCAATGTATGTTCTTAGTACCTTTGTCAGTTATGAGTTCACTGTAGATGTAGATGTATGGATTTGTTTCTGAGTTCTCTATTTTGTTTCATTGGTCTGTTTGTTTTTATGCCATGCTGTTTTGGTTACTATAGCACTGTAGTATAATTTGAAGTCAGACGTGATTCCTCCAGTTTTGTTCTCTTTGCTCAGCTGGCTTTGGCTATTCTGTTTTTTTTGTGGTTCCATATACATTTTATGATTATTTTTCCTATTTTTGCAAAGAATATTATTGGTATCTTTTTTGTTTTGAGGCAGGGTCTTGCTGTGTTGCCCAGGCTGGAATACAGTGGTGCGCAATCATGGCTCACTGCGACCTCAACCTCCTGGGCTCAAGTGATCCTCCCGAATAGTTGGGACTATAAGTGCACACCACTGTGCCCAGCTAATTTTTAAATTTTTTATAGAAATGCAGTCTCCCTATTTCACCCAGTCTGAGTCGTTGGTATTTTGATAGGGATTGCATTGAATCTGTATGTTGCTAGGATAGTATAGACAACATTGATTCTCTAATTCTTGCACATGAAATATCTTTAATTTTTTTGTGTGTCCACTTCAATTTCTTCTTCCTTCCTCTCTTTTTCTTTCCTTTCTTTTCTTTTCTTTCTTTTTTTTTTTTTTTTTTTTGAGACAGCCTTGCTCTGTCACCCAGGCTGGATTGCAGTGCAACAATCTTGGCTCAATGCATCTTCGAACCCCCAGGCTCAAGCAATTCTCCTGCCTCAGCCTCCAGAGTAGCTGAGATTACAGGCACCCACCACCACACCCAGCTAATTTTTGTATTTTTAGCAGAGAGGGGGTTTCACCATGTTGGCCAGGCTGATCTCAAACTCCTGACCTCAAGTGATCCACCTGCCTTGGCCTCCCAAAATGCTGGGATTACAGCATGAGCCACAGTGCCCAGCCCTGTTCAGTTTCTTACATCAATGTTTTATAGTTTTCATTGTAGAGCTTTTTCACTTCTTTGGTTAAGTTTATTCCTATGAACTTAGGAATTGTAAGTGCAGTTACTCTCTTCATTTCTTTATCAGATTGTTTGCTGTTGGCACATTGAAATGCTACTGGTTTTTGTGTATTGATTTTATATCCTGCAACTTTACTGAGTTTATCAGTTCTAATAGTTTTTTGGTGTGGTCTTTAGGCTTTCTCAAATATAAGGGATCATATCATCTGCAAACAAGGAGAATTTGACTTCTTTCTTTCCAATTTGGATACTCCTTTATTCTTTCTGTTGTCCAATTGCTCTGGCTAGGACTTCAGTACTATGTGAATAATGGTGGTGAAAGTGGGCTTCCTTATCTTGTTCCAAATCTTAGAGGAAAGGCTTTCCATTTTCCCCCATTCAGTATGATAATAGGTACAGGTCTGTTGTATATATGTTTTATTATGTTGAGGTATATTCCTTCCATACACAGTTTTTTGTCATGAAGAGATGTTAAATTTTTATCAAGTACCTTTTCAGTATCAGGTAAAATGATCATATATTTTTGTTCTTCATTCTGTTGATATGTTGTATCTTATAGATTGATTTGCATATGTTGGGTCATCCTGGAATCCCTGGAATAAATCCCAGTGGGTCAGGATGAATGGTCTTTTATTTTTATTTTTTCTTAACCACTAGACAACCAGGCAAATGGTCTTTTAATGTGTGGTTGAATTCCATTTGCTAGTATTTTTTTGAGGATTTTTACATCAGTGTTTATCAGGAATATTGGCCTGTAGTTTTCTGCTTTGTTTTTCTTTTTTTTCCTAAGAACACTTTCATGTAGGAAGTTTTCTTTTTGATGTGTCTTTGTCTGATTTTGTTATTAGGGCAATACTGGCTTCATAGAATGATTCTGGAAGTATCTTTCCTCCTCTGTTTTCTGGAATAGTTTGAATAGGATAGGTATCAGTTCTTCTTTAAATGTTTGGTAAAATTCAGCAGTGAAGCTATTGGGTCCTGGGCTTTTCTTTGCTGGGAGACTTTTTATTATACCTTTGATCTCATTACTTGTTATTGGTCAGTTCAGATTTTGGATTTCTTCATGGTTTGATCTTGTTAGGCTGTATATATCTAAGCATTTACCCTTTTCTTCTGGGTTTTCCAATTTATTGCTCATAGTAGTCTCTAATGATTTTTTGAATGTATGTGGTATAGGTTGTAGTATCTCCTTTTTCATCTCCGATTTTTATTTATTTGGGTCTTCTCTCTTTTTTCTTAGTCTGGGGAAAAGTTTGTCAATTTTGTTTATCTTTTCAAAAAACTAACTTTTCATTTTGATCTTTTCTATTTTTTCTGTTTCAGTTTCATTTATTTCTGCTCAATCTTTATTACTTATTTTTTTCTATTAATTTTGGATTTGGTTTGCCCTTGCTTATCTAGTTAAGATACATTATAAGGTTATTTACCTGAAATTTTTCTACTGTTTTCTTTCTTTTTTTTTTCTTTGAGAGAGTCTTACTCTGTCACCCAGGCTGGAGTGCACTGATGCAATCTCAGCTCACTGCATCCTCCACCTCCTGGGCTCAGACGATCCTCTAACCTCAGCCTCCCAAGTAGCTGAGACTACAGGCATGCACTACCACACTGGCTAATTTTTGTATTTTTTTTGTAGAGTTGAGGTTTTTGCCATTTTGCTCAAGCTGGCCTTGAACTCCTGGACCCAAGGGATCTGCCTGTCTTGGCCTCTCAAAGTGCTAGGATTATAGGCTTGAGCCCAGGAAGTAGAGGCTGCAGTGAGCCGTGATTGTACCAGTACATTCCAGCCCAGGCAACAGAGCAAGACCCTGTCTCAAAAAAAAAAAAAAAAAAAAATTAAGGCCAGGCATAGTGGCTCACAGCTGTAATCCCAACACTTTGGGAGACCCAGGCAGGCAAATCACGTCAGGGTGGGAGTTCAAGACCAGCCTGGCCAACATGGCAAAATCTCCTCTCTACTAAAAATACGAAAATTAGCTGGGCATGGTGGCAGGCACCTGTAATACCAGCTACTTGGGAGGCAGAGGCAGGAGAATCGCTTGAACCCAGGAGGCAGAGGTTGCAGTGAGCCAAGATCATGCCACTGCACTCTAGCCTGGGTGACAGAGCAAGACTCTGTCTCCAAAAAAAAAAAAGAAAAGAAAAAAAAGTATGGTTATTTTATTCCTGCTGTTTTTTTAGTTTTCATTTGCATGGAATATTTTTTTCCATCCATTTATTTTTCAGTCTGCGTCTTTGTATATTAAGTGTGTTTCTTCTAGGGAACAGATCATT
Organism: Sapajus apella; assembly: GCF_009761245.1. NCBI lineage: Eukaryota > Metazoa > Chordata > Mammalia > Primates > Cebidae > Sapajus > Sapajus apella. The sequence goes on from NW_022437023.1 coordinate 2,233,979, forward strand.
GGGTTTTGTTTTTTAATCCATTCAGCCATTCTTTGTCTTTTGAATGAAGAGTTTAGTTTATCTACATTTAATGTTATTATTGATAAGTAAGGACTTGTTCCTGTCATTTAATTTGTTTTATGATCTTCTTTTCCTTCTGACTTTCCTTCCTGTCTTCCTTTCTATGAAGGCAATTTCCTCTAGTGGTACATTTTAATTTCTTGCTTTTTATTTTTTTGTGTATCTGTTGTAGGTTTCTTCTTTTTCTTTTTGTTTTTTGAGATAGAGTCTCACTCTGTCACCCAGGCTTGAGTGCAGTGGTGTATCTCAGCTCACTGCAACCTCTGCCTCCTGGGTTATTCTCATTCCTCAGCCTCCTGAGTAGCTGGGATTACAGGCATGCACCACTGCACCTGGCTGATTTTTGTATTTTCAATAGAGACAGGATTTCACCATTTTGGCAAGGCTCATCTGGAACTCCTGGCCTCAAATGATCCACCTGCCTTGGCCTTCCAAAATGTTGGGATTACAGGTGTGAGCCGCTGTGCCCAGCCAGTATTTTAAAATTTGAAATTACCATAAAGCCTGCAAATAACATCTTATGCCCCATTATTTTAAGCTGATGACAACTTAACACTGATTGCAAAAACAATCAAACTAACAAACAAGCAAAGAGGAAGCTAACTTCATCTCCCTGGTTTTTAACTTTCTGTTGTTTTTATTTGTATCTATTGTAGTGTCTATGTCTTGAGAAGTTGTGGTAGTTATTATTTTTGATAGGTTCATCTTTTAGTCTTTCTATTAAAAATATAAGTAGTTCTTACACCACAATCACAGGGTTGTAATATTCTGTGTTTGTCTCTGTAATTATTACTTCCAGTGAGTTTTGTACCCTCAGATGATTTCTTATTGCTCGTTAGCATCCTTTTCTTTCAGACTGAAGAACTCCGTTTAGCATTTCTTGTAGGACACATCTGGTGTTAATGAAATCCCTCAGCCCTTTTTGTTTGGGAAAGTGTTACTCCTTCATGTTTGAAGCATATTTTCCCTGGATATACTATTCTAGGATAAAAGTTTTTCTCCTTCATCACTTTAAATATGTCATGCCTCTCTCTCCTGGCCTATAAGGTTTCCACTAAGAAGTCTGCTGCCAGACATATCGAGTGCCTTTGAATGTTGTTTGTTTCTTTTCCCTTACAGCTTTTAGAATCCTTTCTCTATCCTTAACTTTTGGGAGTTTAATTATTAAATGCCTTGAGATAGTCTTCTTTGGATTAAATCTGCTTGGTATTCTATAATCCTCTTGTACTTGGATATTGACATCTTTCTGTAGGCTTGGAAAATTCTCTGTTATTGTCCCTTTGAGTAAACTTTCTACCCCAATGTCTCTCTCTACTTCCCCTTTAAGGCCAATAATTCTTAGATTTGACCTTTCAAGGCTATTTTCTAGATCTTGTAGGTGTGCTTCATATTTTCAAATTCTTTTTTCTTGTGTCTCCTCTGACTATGCGTTTTCAAATAGCCTGTCTTCAAGCTCACTAATTCTTTCTCATATTGGATCGATTCTGCTCTTGAGACTCTGATGCATTCTTAAGTATGTCAGCTGAATTTTTCAGCTCCAGGATTTCTGCTTGATTTTTTTTTTAAGAGACAGGTTCTCACGCCATTGCCCAGGCTGGAGTACAGTGGCATAACCATAGCTCACTGTAGCCTCAAAGTCCTGGGATCAAGTAATCCTCTCACTTTGACCTTCCGAGTGGCTAGGACTACAGACATGTACCAGCACAACTGACTAATATTTTTATTTTTATTTTTATTTTTTTTAGACAGAGTCTTGCTTTGTTGCCAGGCGCCAGGCTGGAGTGCAGTGGCGGGATTTCGGCTCACTGCAACCTCCGTCTCCCGGGTTCAGGCAATTCTCCTACCTCAGCCTCCGCAGTAGCTGGGACTACAGGCACAAGCCACCACACCCAGCTAATTTTTGTATTTTTAGTAGAGACAGGGTTTCACCATGTTGGCCAGGATGGTCTTGATCTCTTGACCTTGTGATCTGCCTGCCTCAGCCTCCCAAAGTGCTGGGATTACAAGGCGTGAGCCACCGCCCCTGGCCGTATTTTTATTTTTTTGTAAAGACAGGCTCTCATTATGTTGTTCAGGGTGGTCTTAAACTTCTGACCTCCCATCTTACTTTGCTTTGGGAGCAGAGTGTTGGGATTATAGGCAAGAGCCACTGTGCCTATCCTCTGCTTGTGTTTTAGAAATTATTTTACTCTTTTTGTTAAAAGATTAGTATAGGATTCTGAATTTTTTCTCAGTGTTATCTTAAATTTCATTGAGCTCCCTCAGAACAGCTATTTTGAATTCTCTGTCACTGGATTGGTCACTGGGGCCTTATTTAGTTCATTTGGGAGGTCATGTTTTCCTGGATGGTCTTGTTGCTTGTGGAGGTTCGTTTACGTCTGGGCATTAAAGAGTTAGGTATTTATTATAGTCTTCACAGTCTGGACTTGTGTGTACCCATTTTTCTTGTGAAGGCTTCTCAAGTATTAAAAAGGAATTGAGTGTTGTGATCTAAATTTTTGGTCACTGCAGCTATAAATGCATCAGGGGACACCTCAAGCCCAGTAATGCTTTGACTCAGAGGTATTGCCTTGGTGGTCTTGGGTAAGATCCAGAATTCTGTGTATTACCAGGCAGAGCCTCTTATTCTCTTCTCTTACTTTCCTCCAAACGACGGAGTCTCTCCATGCTAAGCTGCCTGGGACTAGGGGAAGGGTGACACCTTGGCCACCACCACTGGGACTGTGCTGGGTTAGATGTAAGGCCAGCACTACCTTGGGTCTCGCCCAAGGCCTGTGGTGACCACTGCCTGGCTGCTGCTGATACTCACTCAAGGTCTTCAGTCAGCAGTTGGCAAAGCTAGTCAGGCATGTATGTTTCCCTTCAGGGTGGTGAGCTCCCCCTAGGTCAGGGCAGATCCAAGAATGCCATCCAGGAGCAAAGGACTGGAGCCGAGAACCTTAGGAATCTATGTAGTGCTCTGTTCTACTGTGGCTGAGCTAGGCCACAAGACAAAATCTTTCCCGCTCTTCCCCTTCCCTTCCTTATACAGAAGGAATTTCTCTCCATGACCACCACTGCCCCAGGCACACACAGGCACACACTGCCTGGCTACTGCCAGTGTTTACTCAAGGCCCAAGGGCTCTTCAGTCAGCTTGTGGTGAATGCTGTCAGGCCTGGGTCTTTCCTTGCAGGGCAGTGGGCCCCCCTCTGGCCCAGGGCAGGTCCAGAGATGTCATCCAGGAGCTAAGGCTTGGAATTGGGGACCTCAGGAGCCCACTTGGTACACTACCCCACTGTGGCCGAGCTGGTACCCAGCTGCAAGACAAAGTCTCCTTTTTTCTTCTCTCTTCTGTCTTCAAGCAGGAGGAGTCTCTCCTTTTGGTCATCACAGGTGGGAATGCACCGGGTCACAACTGAAACCAGCACAGCCCTAGGTCTCAACCAAGGTTCACGGCAAATACTGTCTAGGTGCTGCTGATGTTTATTCAAGGCCCAAGGACTCTTTAGTCAGCAAGTGATGAATCCTGCCGGGACTGAGTTCTTCCCTTCAAGGCAGTGGGTTCCATTCTGACCCAGGGTCTGTTTTATCTAGAAATGTTATCTGGGAGCTAGGGCCTAGAATGGGGGCCTCAGGAATCTGCCTGGTACCCTGTTCTACCATGGTTGAGCTGGTATCCAAACTGCAAGACCAAGTCCTCTGTATTTGCCCCCTCCTCTCCTCAAGTACAAGGAAGCAGTCTCCCAGAGCTGCAAGCTGTGCTACATGGGGTTGGGGAAGGGGTGATGCAGGCACTCGTTTTGGCCATCCCAGCTAGTATCTCATTAGGGTCACATGCACCCCAAGTCCATTGGCTCTGATCCCAGCCTAGCACCAATACTTGTTCAAGAACTAACAATCTTTGTGGCTTTTCAAATTTCTTAAGGATCCTAGAGCACTTTAGTTTGCAGTGGTGGGACTAGCCAGAACTCAGGTAATAAAAAAACCTCCAGGATGGATGATTCCTCTCTGACTAGGGCTGATGTAAATACTCTATTGGTGCTGGCAGAATTCTGCCCTGTGTTGGCTTTCTGCTGTGACAGGCCAGCACTGAGTTCCAATGCAAAGTCGCATAATTACTATGATGTCTCTCCTCCAAGCACACAGATTCTGTCTCTGCCACGTGACCACTGCCGAGAGGCTGGGGGTGGGGTGGTGTCGGTAACTCAAGACTGTCTTTTCTGTCTTCTTTGGTGCATCTTTCCTTAATGTGATGTTAAAATTGGGTACTGTGATCACTCATCTGATTTTGGGTTTTTAGGAAGATGATTCCCCATGTGGATAGTTGTTTTCTGTTTGTTTTTTTGCAAAAGCGTCTTGCTCCATTGCCCAGCAAGCTGGAGTGCAATTGTGCGATCATGGTTCACTGCAGCAAACTCGCAGGCTTAGGGCATCCTCCTGCCTCAGCCTGCTGAGTGAGGCTAGGACTCCTGACTGGGACTACAGGCATGTGCCACCATACTCAGCTAATTTTTGTATTTTTTTGTGGTGGGAGTGCGGTTTTACCCTCTTGCCTAGGCCCACCTCAGCCTTCCAAAATGCTGGGATTACAGGCATGAGCCACCATGCTCAGCCTGGATAGTTGTTCAATTTGATGTTCTTGCTTGGGGGATAATGACTGAAAGGGTGTGTTTGGCAACCTTGCTCTACCTCCTCCTCTAAAAATTCTTTTTTTTGAGACAGAGTCTCACTCTGTCACCCAGGCTGGAGTGCAATGGTGTGATCTCAGCTCACTGCAACCTCTGCCTCTTGAGTTCAGGCAATTCTCCTGCCTCAGCCTCCCAAGTAGATGGGATTACAGGTGCAAGCCACCATGTCAGCTAATTTTTGTATTTTTAGTAGAGACAGGGTCTTGAACTCCTGACCTCAAGGGGTCCACCTGCCTCAGCCTCCCAAAGCGCTGGGATTACAGGCCTGAGCCACAGTGTTATTTTCTTATATCAAGCAAAAGTTAAAGGTTATATTCACTAAAAAAATTTTAAGAAATTAAAAATTTTTAATTTTCATTTGCTGAAAAAATTTTGAATATTTAAAATTTTGATTATATTGCTATTGTGTATTTATATAAATTGATAATTTGCATATTTGAGACATAATATATACATAAATAAAACTAAAAGCAAATATAGTTGTGAAGTTAAATATTAATATCTTCTAAAAATGTTAATTTAACTTCTTTTTTTTTCCTGGCAACTTTCATTTAATAATTTAACTTTTTTTTTTTTTTTTTTTTTTTTTTGAGACGGAGTTTCGCTCTTGTTACCCAGGCTGGAGTGCAATGGCGCGATCTCAGCTCACCGCAACCTCTGCCTCCCGGGTTCAGGCAATTCTCCTGCCCCAGCCTCCTGAGTCGCTGGGACTACAGGCACGCGCCACCATGCCCAGCTAATGTTTTGTATTTTTAGTAGAGACGGGGTTTCACCATGTTGACCAGGATGGTCTCGATCTCTTGACCTCGTGATCCACCCGCCTCGGCCTCCCACAGTGCTGGGATTACAGGCTTGAGCCACCGCGCCCGGCCAATAATTTAACTTTTAACTTAAAAAATTATTTAGTGTTTCTTAACCCAGAAATGAATATAAAGAGCATACTTTATACATATTCTTTTTATGTTAAAGCACATATATACGTATGGTACGTGAACAGATATATATTTGTGGTATTAAAATTTTGTGGAGAGAGGCAATCAGGAAAAACATATTTTAAAAGGCTACTTGGCATGATTATGAAGAGTTGAGAAACAGAACACTGTGTAGGGGTCTCTTGGTAGGAGAATTTGGGATGGCAAAATGTCAGTTGGATGGAAATGACCCTACTGGTTGAAGGCATGCCAGCTTATACCTAGAGGATTCCATGGTATTTTCCTTCACTCATTTCTGTGGTGTTCTCTCTTATATCTTTCAGCATCCCCTACTTACAAGGCTCTATGCTGGATATACTAGTAGGATACAGGCTGGGAGTTGAAGAGGGTGACCCAGACGATACACATATGTAGAAGAAATAGTTTCTACTTTTATAGTTCTTTAGTCTAATTGGAGAGAGATGATAGAAACATGGAAAGTTTATTCATTTAGTAAGAATTAAATGTAAATTCAAGGTAGACATGATGTAATATTTGCCTTATTGCTAAAAATTTCTGTTTATCTTTAATATTCTATGTGTTTATTTTATAATGTCCCTGTTTGTATAGTGTTTTTAGCATTCCATGGTACTTTGTATGTATAGTTTATAATCATTGTCTAATACCACAGCTTTAGCTCTGAGGCTAGGATATGAAAAGAAATAATATAGGTTATTGTTTTGGAGGGTTCTGGCTTCTGCTTCTTTGTGTGTTGTGTTGAGAGAAAATAATACTAGGATTGGAGAAATAGTCAAGGCTGTAGCGTGTGTCTGGGAAACCTAGGATTGTAATTCATGAATCTTGTGTTTGGCAGTTTCTTTTGCCTTTCTGGAAATCTGGCAACCATTTACAGATACAATGGAATATACTTTACTTTGGATCTTTTAGAGCATGTCCATTAGCTGTTTAACTCAAGAGAGGGCCTCAGCCTTTCAAATCACCTGACTTCGTGGCCTTTTGGCTGCACTGTGTTATCAGCTGACCTTTGAAGCTGACCCTTCAGAGGCCTTCTGCATGCTTTAGGTGGTGTTTTGGCTTCTTTGTTCCTTCCACTGTCATTAACCTGTATTTTTCTTTTATAGATGTCTCTGCAAATAGACTCATGGGTGGTGCCATGCAGCTTACCTTCCGCAAGATGGGATTTGACTATTACCCTTTCCACTGGGCAGGTTAGGAAAATTCTGAATGGGGCCAATTCTAGCATAGCCCAAAATATTGAGGGCAGATTCCTGGATTCATCCCTGACTACGTAACAGGAGGTTGCCAGAGATTGCAGTGTGTGCTCAGAGGGTTGTTGGAAATATTTCTCTTCAAGAGGACATCTGGAAACTTGCAGCTTCCACTATTGATGATTCTTTATCAGTGATGAGAGGAAGTGGGTAGGGGACGCAGTACCTGAGATATTACTTTTGATTCTACTCTCAGCCCCTCACTTCCACTAGTGTTAGAGCCTCTCCAGTAGTCCATAGTCAAAGATGGCAGCAGTCAGCAGCTTGCCTTTAGAGAGCCTTTGGAAAAAATTCACATATGAAATCTGGAAGAATGTACAACCTATCATTGGGTAATTTTTCCTTATCCTAGAGACTTCTGGATTGTGGGTGAGGAATCAGATTCTGAACTATGACTATACTGACAGAAAGGAAAAATTGGAACATTTGTCATGATCTTGGGCTAAAATCTTTTCACTGCTTTGTTGCATAGGTGACAGTTGCAAACACTGGGTACGCCACTGTGAGGCCATGGAGACCCGAGGCCAGTGGGCCCAGAAGCTAGTGATGGAATTTCAGAGCAAAATGGAGAAGTGGCATGAAGAGACGGGTCTGAAACCACCCTGGCACCTGGGAGTAGACTCTTCCTTTCGAAGGAAAGCAGGTGGGTTATGAGGAACTTGAAGCCTCCAATTGCTTAGCTCTTGCCATTTATCTTTGAATAATGTGATAAAGCAAGAACTAGCTAACTACCCTAACTGTATCTAATGGAGAGACATCAGTGACATTTTTCTTTATAGATACTTCTTTAACCCCAGGGATAGCTGCAATGTTGAAGAGAAGTTGTCATTATCCTTGGTCTTAAGAATATCATTTCTGAGTTCATCCAGGAGCTAGACAGTGTTAAGCTGTCATTCCTACATAGAGCTTAATTATCTTAGGATTTTTACTTTCCTTATTCTATTAATAATGAGAGTTGAATGTATTTTATTCTTTTTCCCACATTATTTTTATTTAGATTCTCTTTCCAGTCCTCGAAAGAACCCTCTTGAGAGAAGCCCCTCTCAGGGCAGACAGGCTGCCTTTCGGCCTCCAGCATGGAACCGCTTACGCTCTAGCTGCATGGTGGTACGGGTGGATGACCTGGACATCCACCAGGTGAGGACATGGGGAAACATGGTTGGAAAGAGGTGGAGCAATTTACTTGGAAGGCAACTGGAACAGTGTGAACAAAGTTTTGGAATTTTGGGACTATTTGCCTCACTTCTAGGAAGATTAATAGTTTGGCTGGTGAGATCAGGACTTGGGATTTCCCCCAGTTTTCCTGTGAATGCTCTGCTTTGAACCTCCTGCTGAAAAAACTAACTCGTGGATCATACGAGGCAGATGTGAGAATGCCTGAAATATGTGTGAAAGACACTGTGTTCCCTGTGACAGACTTTAGAGGGATAGTAGAGGTTTTATGCTTCCTGAGTGGAAATGGAGGTCTGTTCTAGGTGTGATTGTTGGTACTAACAGTAAGTTGTGATTGCTTAGGTTTCCACAGCTGGTCAGCCAAGTAAGAAGCCATCTACCCTCCTTTCCTGCAGTCGGAAACGTCACAACCTGCCCACACAGGTCTCTGCCATTCATATTGAATTCACAGAGTATTACTTCCCAGATAATCAGGAGCTTCCAGGTGAGCATCTAGGCTGGCTATTTCTTCTGTCTAGCTCATGCTTTTCCCATTTGTCAGCCTTGGGACCACTACTTATATTTTTATTTGTTGTTAGGAGTTTTTCAGTGTTTGAGTTAATTTAGCGCACTTTTGTTAAACACTCTGCCCTGTATAAATGTGTACCTTTGCTTTGTTGATAATAGAGTTAATATTAGGTGGTAAGAGTCTAGCTATTGCTTTTTACAGGATGTTTCTTTTCTTCCCTCTGCTTTTCAGTTCCTTGTCCTAATCTCTACATTCAGTTAAATAGTCTGACATTTACTATGGATCCTGTCAGTTTGCTCTGGGGAAACCTCTTTTGCCTGGATTTATACCGCAGCTTGGAGCAGTTCAAAGCTATCTACAAGCTGGAAGATTCAAGCCAGAGAGATGAACATCTGGACATCCGACTAGATGCCTTCTGGTTGAAGGTGAGGGGAGAGTGTGACTTTTGTCCCCTGTTGGTAGCCACAGTTGCATTTTTCCAATGGATATAATCTATGATTCTGCTCTGCCTATTTTGTGAAATTAAGGAAATAGTTTTCACAGCCCAAGTGATGTTTTACATGTGTTTAATGGTGGGATGCTGAGATACTCAGATGACCATTCTGAATTGTATTTCATTTTCTTTGTTGAAGGTGAGCTTTCCACTGGAAAAGAGAGAGCGGGCAGAATTGCATCGTCCCCAGGCCCTTGTCTTCTCTGCATCAGGCATGATTGCCACCAATACACGTCATGCCCCACATTGTAGTTGTTCAGACCTCCAGAACCTCTTCCGGGGTTTTGCTGCTGCTGAGTTCTTTCATTCCAATTATGATCACTTTCCTAAGGTTCCAGGTGGCTTTAGCCTTCTGCACATGCTTTTTTTACATCATGCCTTTCAGATGGATTCCTGCCTGCCTCAGCCTAATACCCTCCCTCCCCAGAGATCTAAGGCTTCCCAGGATCTCTGGTCTGTCCACTTTACCCAGATCTCCTTGGACTTTGAGGGAACCGAAAACTTTAAAGGCCATACCTTGAATTTTGTAGCCCCTTTCCCCCTGTCCATTTGGGCTTGCCTACCCCTCCGCTGGCAGCAAGCCCAGGCACGGAAGCTCCTTTTGGCCTCAGAGGGGAGGCTGAAACCGTCAGCCAGCTTTGGAAGTCCTGTGCAGTCTGAGGCTCTTGCCCCTGACTCTATGCCCCATCAGAGGTCAAAGACTGAGCATGACTTGAAAAGCTTATCAGGCCTTACAGAAGTCATGGAAATTCTGAGAGAAGGCAATAGTGGTATGGACAGCAAAGAGCCTCTGACAGAGCTGGAGGATGTAGCAGATGTTCATATACTTGTACATTCCCCAGCCCCTGTCCTTGTGAGGCTTGACCACTACCAGTACTTGGCTCTGCTTCGCCTGAAGGAGGTGCTGCAGAGGCTTCAAGAGCAGCTGACTAAGGATACAGAGTCAATGACTGGGTCACCCTTGCAGGACCAGACAGCTTGCATTGGAGTTCTCTTTCCCAGTGCTGAGGTGGCTCTGCTTATGCATCCTTCCCCCAGTGCTGACGATGCTGACTCTGCAGGCTCAGATAGCACTAGCCTTGTAGATTCAGAGCTGTCGCCTTCAGAGGATCAGGAACTGAAGTCTGACGCCTCATCAGACCAGGGCCCAGCAAGCCCTGAGAAGGTCCTGGAGGAAAGTAGCACTGAAAATCTGGATGCATCCCAGGAGAGGCCACATAGCAATGGAGAACTGCAGGACTCAGGTCCACTTGCCCAGCAGCTAGCAGGGAAGGGCCATGAGGCAGTTGAGTCCCTACAGGCCAAGAAACTGAGCAGAACCCAAGCCTCCAGCTCGCCAGCTGTATTGAAGCCCCCGGCTGGCAGGGAGACTGCTGTGGATGGACAGGGCGAGCTCATCCCCTTGAAGGACATTGAGGGAGAATTGTCAAGTGCTATTCATATGACCAAGGATGCCACCAAGGAGGCTCTACATGCCACCATGGACCTCACCAAGGAAGCTGTGTCCCTGACTAAGGATGCCTTCAGTTTGGGCAGAGATCGAATGACCTCCACCATGCACAAGATGTTGTCCCTGCCCCCAACCAAGTGAGTGGTTCTGTGCCTCCTTCACTCATCCCATCTCCTTCTAGTTCTGATCACTGGGTTTAAGTCCTCTCACTGTGTGCATTTCTAGATTGGGAAGCACCATATAGTCCAAGAGAATGCATAGAATGGCCTATTTAGTGGGAAGTTTTCAAGTCAATATTTATTGCTTCTTAGAATCAGATTATCTCTTTTTTTACTGTTTCACTTTTTTTTTTTTTTTTTTTCCCTTCAAGACAGGTCTTACTGTGTTAGCCAGGCTGGTCTTGAACTACTGGGCTTTGCAGTCCTCCTGCCTCAGCTTCCTGAGTAGCTGGGATTATAGACATGTGCCACCATACCCAGCTTGATACAAATATGCTATATCAGGATAATAATACTTGGCATAGGTATAATGTTCTTTTCAGTGGGCTTTCATGTAATTTTTTTGTTTGATTCGATCCCCACAGCAGTGGTAGGGTAGCCTCAGACATTTGTATCCCCAGTTTATAGCTGAGAAAACTGAGGAACCTGACGCTTTAGAGTGGATCAGCTCATAGATACCCAATATCTTGTTAATAGAAAAGCTGTGGCTTTGGACTTCTTTCTTGTACCCTACCAATATCTGCCAGAATAATAGAGAAGGAAGAATTTCATCCATTCAACAAATATCTTTTGAGCCCTTTCTGTGTGCTGGGCTCTGTATTAAGCACTGGAGGTACAGGAGGGAGTAAAGAGAAACAGAAATGCACAGTGAGAAGAGTAGAAAAGCATGGATTTTCCCATGAGTGCTTTGTGGTTTTAGGAAAGATAATTGAGTCTAAGAGAAGTCTTTCCTGGAACTCTTTGTGGTTTAGAGACCATGGTATGAAGATCAGTGCATTTAGAGCTTTTGTCTAAGTGAATTATGTTAAGTGGATCTCTAAGCAGTGCCTGTGGATGAGCTAGTACCTGCTAGGATAGACAGCAAGGAAGGAGAGGAAAACCCAAAGGGTTGAATTGTATAATAATACTAGCCAACATTTACTGAGTGCCTTCTGTGCCTGACAAGACACAGTCCTAAGTACTTACAATATTAGTCCACTGAATTTTTTTTTTTTTTTTTTTTTTTGAGACGGAGTTTCACTCTTGTTACCCAGGCTGGAGTGCAATGGCGCGATCTCGGCTCACCGCAACCTCCGCCTCCTGGGTTCAGGCAATTCTCCTGCCTCAGCCTCCTGAGTAGCTGGGATTACAGGCACGCACCACCATGCCCAGCTAATTTTTTGTATTTTTAGTAGAGACGGGGTTTCACCATGTTGACCAGGATGGTTTCGATCTCTTGACCTCGTGATCCACCCGCCTCGGCCTCCCTAAGTACTGGGATTACAGGCTTGAGCCACCGCGCCTGGCCTAGTCCACTGAATTTTTATAATAGCCCTATAAAGGCCAGGCACAGTGGCTCACACCTGTAATCCCAGCACTTTGGGAGGGTGAGGCGGGCAGATCAAGAGGTCAAGAGATCGAGACCATCTTGACCAACATGGTGAAACCCCGTCTCTACTAAAAAAAAAAAAAAAAAAAAAAAATTAGTTGGGCTTGGTGGCACGCGCCTGTAGTCCCAGCTACTTGGGAGGCTGAGGCAGGAGCATTGCTTGAACCCGGGAGGCAGAGGTTGCAGTGAGCCGAGCTCGCGCCACTGCACTCCAGCCTGGCACTTGGCGACAGAGCAAAACTCTGTCTCAAAAAAGAAAAAGCCCTATAATGTGAGTACTAATATCACTCCCTATCTCACAGATGAGGAATCTGAGGGTTAGAGAGGTAAGAAACTTGCTCAAGATCATACAACTTGTGAGTGGTGGGGCAAGGATTAAAAGCCTGGACACCTAATCATCCAATGCCCTGCCTTTTCTAAATGGAGACAAGTAAGGGAGATAGGAAAAGAGCAGAGGTAAAAAAGAGAAAATAAAGATGTGTGAAATGAGCCCTTTTAAAATATCAAGAGTGTCTTTCTAACTGCCCAAGCCAGTGGCCTTTCCTCAGTCCCCCTTCTGGACTCCTCTATGGTAGTTAACATTGCTGATCGGTTCATTCTGAGCATTTGTAACCCTGCCCATTTACTGTCACTTCTCTGAAGGAGTCTTTTCTTTTTCCTTGGCTGCTCTCTTCTTCCTTTTATCCTATAGGTATAAATATTCCACAGGGATAGGCTGTCCATTTTCTGATCACTTTTGTCATAATTTTACTTTTTAATTTTTTTTTTTTTTTTTTTTTTTTGAGACAAGGGTCTCATTCTGTCTCCCAGTGGCACGATCTCTGCTTACTGCAGCCTCAACTTCCCAGGTTCAAGTGATCCCCCCACCTCAGCCTCCTGAGTGGCTAGGACCCCAGACATGTACCACCATGCCTAGCTAATTTTTGTATTTTTGGTAGAGATGGGGTTTTGCCATGTTGCCCAGGCTGCTCTCAAAACTCCTGGGCTCAAGTGATTTACCCGTCTTGGACTTCCAAAATGCTGGGATTATAGGTATGAGCCACAGCACCTGGCCTGCAATTTTATTTTATTTTTTAACTAGTGATGCCAAAATTTTAATTTTTTAAATTAAAAAATGGTTTGTGGCTGGGTGCAGTGGCTCATGCCTATAATCCCAGCACTTTGGGAGGCTGAGGCAGGCAGATCACGATGTCAAGAGATTGAGACCATCCTAGCCAACATGGTGAAACCCTGTCTCTACTAAAAATACAAAAATTAGCCAGGCATGGTGGCATGCACCTGTAGTGCCAGCTACTCAGGAGGCTGAGGCAGACAAATCGCTTTAACCCAGGAGGTGGAGGTTGCAATGAGCCAGAATTGTGCCACTGCACTCCAGCCTGACAACAGAGCAAGACTTTGTCTCAAAAAAAAAAATTGGTTTGTGTTTATCGTGTTGACAATGTAGGAAATAAAAGAGTAAAGAAAAAAATAGAAAAATCACTTATAACAATACTACCCACAGATAACCACTATTTACTTTTAGGTCTATTTTCTTCCAATCTTTATATTTCTGCATTCATGTATACACTCATGAGTGGTTATGCATATGATATATACAAATGCTGTTTACAACAATAGGATTATATTATTTCTACAATGTTGCATGCTGCTTTATCCACTCAGTGTTTTATTGTGATATTTCCCATTCATTAGGCATATGAATACACGATTTTTATTTATTTTTATTTTTGGAGATGTGGTTTCACCATGTTGGACAGACTGGTCTTGAACTCTTGGGCTAAAGTGATTCTCCCACCTTGGCTTCCCGAAGTGCTGGGGTTACAAGCATAAGCCACTTCCCTTGGCTGAATACATGATTTTTAATTGCCCTATTGTATTCTAGTAAATGGATAGATCATGATTTATTGATCCATTTCTCCATCTGGGGAGTCATTTAGTCTGTTTCCCATTTTTCTCAGAACCAATGCTGTATGCAGTGTCCTTATTTTTGTGAACATTAATCTTTGTGAATATTTTACATATCTAAATCTTTCCTTAGGATAAAAACCTAAAAGTGAAATTATTGGGTCAAATGCTACAAACATTTTTAAAGTTCTTGATGCATTTGCCAAACTTTCAGGTTTGTATCAGCCTGTGCTTTTTAATAGTTTCTCTCTAGATATCTGTCTCCTTTATTTATTTTTTTTGGTTGAGACAGGATCTCACTTTGTCACCCAGGCTGGAGTGCAGTGGTGTGATCTCCACTCATTTCAACCTCAGCCTCCCAGACTCAAGCAATCCTCCCACCTCAGCTTCCCATGTGGCTGGGACCTCAGGCGCATGCCACTGCACCGGCCTAATATTTATATGTTTTGTAGAGATGGGGGTCTTGCTTTGTTACCCAGGCAGATCTTGAACTCCTGAGCTCCTGCCTTGGCCTCCCAAAGGGCTAGAATTACAGGTGTGATACAGCATGTCCTGCCTCCTTACTTTTGTTATAGTCTATATTGTCAGTCCTGACTTCTCTCCCCTCCCCTGCTCTTCATTTAAAACTATCTCTGGACATCATAGCACATGGATCTCCCAGGGGTGCCTTGAAACTTACATATATAAAATAGAATTCCAGCTGGGCATGGTGGCTCATGCCTGTAATCCCAGCACTTTGGGAAGCCGAAGTGGGTGGATCACCTGAGGTAAGAAGTTCGAGACCAGCTTGGCCAACATGGCAAAACCCTGTCTCTACTAAAAATACAAAAATTATCCAGGCGTGGTGGTGGGTACCTGTAATCCTAGCTACTTGGGAGGCTGAGGCAGGAGAATCGCTTGAACCCTGGAAGCAGAAGTTGCAGGGAGCCATGATTGTGCCATTGCACTCTAGCCTGGGCTACAAGAGCAAAGCACCATCTCAAAAGAAAACCCAAAGAAACAGAATTCCTTATTCCTCCCCAGATCAGCTATTTTCTTCATTTGATAGTAACATTCTTCTACTCATTCATGCTCTTCATTTTAGCTCTTTGCCTTGTACACTTGTTTGTCATGTTTTGACCTTAATTCCTAGATCAGTGGTTCTCAAATTTGAGTGTGCATCAGAATACTCTAGAGGGTTTGTTAAAACATAGTTTGCTGAGCCCTACTCCTAGACTTCTTCATTCATGGATTGAGATGGGGCCTGAAAATTTGCATGTCTAACACATTCCTCATTGATTCTGATGGATGCTCCTGCCAGAACCACACTTTGAGAACACTGCTCTTGGGACTCTCACATCAGTTGTCCCTGTCTGTTCCCACACATAGACTTTTTAGTATATAAAAAGTATAGTTGATTTCTATATTGGGGGTATTTAATTATGATTTTTATTTCACTACTACAAAACCTTCACACTTTTTCCTTATATCCCCTGAATTTAGTTTTAACTTCTAATATGGCCTAATCAATTATTATGATACATCCATATAGCACTTTACAGTTTTCAAAGCATTTTAATAATTTTTTCTTCAAGGTTTTCTATAATTTGGCTGCCATTCTTGTGGCAAAGTGAAAAAGCACTTAGTGGGAAGTTAGGAGACTTGAGTCTTTTATTTTTGAGACAGAGTCTCACCGTGTCACCCAGGCTAGAGTGCAGTGGTGCAATCTCAGCTCACTGCAGCTCGACCTTCCAGGCTAAGGTGATCTCCTCACCTCAGCCTCCAGTAGCCGGCACTATAGGCATTCACCACCATGCCTGGCTAATCTTTGTATTTTTTGTAGAGACAGGGTTTTGCCATTTCACCCATGCTGGTCTCGAACTCCTGGAGTCAAGCCTGTCTCGGCCTTCCAAAGTGCTGGGATTATAGGCATGAGTCACCATGCCCAGCCTGAGTTTTTCTTAATTCTACCTTTAACTGTGACCTTGGGACAGTTTCTTCATCTGTAAAATGGGAGGGTAATATTAAAAGATCCTTAAAGATTTCTTTTCACTGTATTAATGCCTTTTTAACTTTATCTTCCATTGCTCTCCCTGACAAACCTATACTTCAGCTAGGCAGAGCTATTGCACTTACCAGTCTCTTTTTGTTTCTGGTTCTATGCCTTTGTTTATGCTATTTCTTGCCTATAGAATACCTTCTTCTCTCTTTCACAGTCCTTCAAGGACCACCTCAGATGTTATCTCCTACCACAAAGCCTTGACCCTCTTCTCCTCCTTTTTCCTCTTTGATATTGTCTAGCCTTTGGTTTGTGCCTCTGTCCCTTTGTTATGGCATATGTAACTTACTCCCATTAAATGTTATGTACAGATAAACTTTTCTAACAGATTATAAATTCTTTGAGAACTGGGGATGTGTTACTCATCAGTGTATCCATCCCCCACTCCTGCCCAGTGCATAGTATGATGCCTTGGATCAGAAGCTACTCAATACTTATGGAATGAATGCAGGTGACTTCAGGTGCCATTCATCAGCACCAGAGCAGTAGGTAGCTGGTCTCTTCTGTATCTGGGGTGACCTTGAATAACCTTGACATTTAATGTTGATATGAGAGAGCTGTCTGTGCAGTTAGAGATGTTGAAATAGAAAGATTCAGAAAGGCCAGTGATTGAAAAATGACTTCATCTCTATATATCCAGTAATATGTAATGTCAAAGGTGTATGTTCCCAATAACTGTCTGAGCTGAAAGGAATGGGTATTGTAAGTGGATGGGAACAAACATGTCTCCAAAGCCACATTTGTGGTTTTTGTTTTTTTTTAAACAGGGAGCCCATGGCCAAGACAGATGAGGGGGTGGCAGCCCCAGTGAGTGGAGGTGCTGCGCGACTCCGATTTTTCTCCATGAAGAGGACTGTATCTCAGCAGTCATTTGATGGGGTCTCATTGGATAGCAGTGGCCCTGAAGACCGGATTTCAGTGGACAGTGATGGCAGTGATAGCTTTGTGATGCTCTTGGAGTCTGGTATGTGGGAGCAGAGCCAGGCAAAGTTGCAGAAGTCCAGAAAGTCTCTCTCTGCTGCCTGTGTCAGACTGGCAGGGTTAAAGAGAAGCCAAGATATGATAATATAGACATTTTCTTAACCAAGACAAAAAAGAGAGAAAGAAATTCTAATGGATTCTTGGGTTTGGTGCCATGTTTTCTAGGTTATTGGTTAATAACTGACTTCTTATCACAGAAAGAGATTCAAACCAAAAGAGAGAATACAGCCTTATAGATAAGTCAGGATTATCATGGTTGGTATCAGTGGTGTAAGGTGTGTTTGTAGTCTTTTTTTTTTGTTTTTGTTTTTTGCCTATGTTGTCATTGGAAAATAGGAGCTTTTTATCTGTCAATAAAATGAGAAACTTTTAGGAATTAATCACCTCTGTAAGTTACACTGGTTCTTTCAGTTTATTGAAATAGAAACTTATGATCCCTTAAGAGTATCTAGGCTGGGCACAGTGACTCACACCTGTAATCCCAGCACTTTGGGAGGCCACGGCAGGTGGAACTTGAGGTCAGGAGTTAGCAACCAGCCTGGCAAAACCCCATCTCTACTAAAAATACATAAGCTATCTGGGCATGGCGGCAGGTGCTTGTAACCCCAGCTATTTGAGAGACTGAGGTAGGAGAATTGCTTGAACCCGGGAGACAGAGGTTACAGTGATCGGAGATCATGCCCCTACACTCCAGCCTGGGCGACAGGGCGTGACTCTGTCTCCAAAAAAAAAAAAAGGAAGGAAAGAATATATTGTTTATTTATTTATTTTTAATACTGACAAATTATAATTTTATCTATTTATGTGGTATTAATACAAAGTGATGCTATGATATATATACAAACACACACAATGGGATTTTTGAACCAAACTCACGTATATGTCACCTTAAATACTTATTTAGCATAGTGTCCATCCTCCAGATTCATCTATGTTATCACAAATGACAGATTTCCCTCTCATAAGGCTATATAGTATTCCATTGTATATTTGTACCACATTTTCTTTGTCCGTTCATTGGCTGATGAATACATAAGTTGATCCCATAACTTGGCTATTGTGAACAATGTTGTAGTAAACACAGGAGTGGAGATAGTTCTTTGATATACTTTTCTTCATATCTCTTGGATATATATCCCAAAGTGGATATGGTAAGTCTATTTTTAGCTTTGAGGACCCTTCATACTGTTTTCCATAATACCCATATTAATTTACATTTCCACCAACAGTGTTCTAGGGTTTCCTTTTCCCTGTGTCCTTGCCAACACTTTGTTATCTTTAATCTTTTTGAGAATAGCCATTCTGACAGGAGTGGGGTAATATCTCATTGTGGTTTTAATTTAAGAGAATGCACTGTTTCTTAAGCTGGGTGATGTGTACCATGTTTGTTATTATTTTGAATTTATTAGGGAAGATTTCATGTCTAGGTATGAAAGTAGACAATCAAATAATGAACCCTCATAAACCTATTACCTAGCTTTGAAATTAAGAACTTATGGCAGGCCCAGTGCAGTGGCTCATGCCTGTAATCCCAGCATTTTGGGAGGCTGAGGTGGGCAGATCACTCGAGGTCAGGAGTTTGATACTAGCCTGGCCAACATGGTGAAACCCTGTCCCTACTCAAAATACAAAATTAGCCAGGCATAGGCGCATGTGCCTATAATCCCAGCTATTTGGAAGGCTGAGGTGGGAGAATTGCTTGAACCCAGGAGGTGGAGGTTGTAGTGAGCCGAGATCGTGCCATTGCACTCCAGCCTGGGTGACAGAGCGAGACTCCACCTCAAAAAAAAAAAAAAAAAAAAAAAGAAAAGACTTCATGCCATTTTTGTCTCATATACACTATTGCCTACTTTCCTTCATCCCATGTTATTTTGAAGTAAATCTCAAACATATCCTTTTATGCATAAATATTTTCAGTTATGCAATACCAGAAAATACAGACTTTTTTCAAGTTGTGGTAAAATACATATGAAGTTTGCCATTCTAATCATTTTTAAATGGATAGTTCGGTGGCATTAAGTACATTCTCATTGTTGTACAGTCATTACTATTATCTTTTTCCAGGATGTTTTCATCAGTAACTCTTTATTTCCCCTCCCCCAAGTCCCTGGCAACCATGATTCTACTTTCTTTCTATAAATTTGACTACTTTCGTGTACTTCATATAAGTGGAATCATACAGTGGTTGTCCTTTTATAACTGGCTTATTCCACTTAGTATAATATCCAATAAGATTATAATATTCTAATAAGATTCTTTTATTTTGTAGCATATGTCAGAATTTCCTTTTTTTTTTTTTTTTGAGTCAGAGTCTCGCTCTGTTGCCCAGGCTGGAGTGCAGTGGCATGATCTCGGCTCACTGCAACCTCCACCTCCTGGGTTCAGTTCTCCTGCCTTAGTCTCCCAAGTAGCTGGGATTACAGGCGCACGCCACCACGTCCAGCTAATTTTTTGTATTTTTAATAGAGGCGGGGTTTCACCGTGTTAGCCAGGATGGTCTTGATCTCCTGACCTTGTGATCCGCCTGCCTTGGCCTCCCAAAGTGATGGGATTACAGGTGTGAGTCACCAGCGCCCAGCCAGTATCCTTCCTTTTTAAGGCTGAATAGCGTTCTATTATATTTATGTGTCAAATTGCTTATCCTTGCATCCATGGAAGGGTGCTTGGGTTGCTTCTGTTTACAGACTTTTAAAAATGGGACCAGATGTCATTATTACACTTTAAAAAATTAACAATTCGTTAATTTCATCAGATAGCTAGTTAGTCCTCAAATTTCTAGTTGTCTCATGAATGCCATAAATATTTTGTTTTTACAGTTGTCATTGTTTGTAGAGGTTGGATTTGAACAGAATATTTTGACTTTTGTACTCGTTTGCCCTCTTTCTCATGCAGAGTCTGGTCCAGAATCTGTTCCACCAGGATCTCTTTCAAATGTCTCAGATAATGCTGGTGTTCAAGGGAGCCCTCTTGTGAATAATTGTGGCCAGGGGTCACCAGCAGCTAACAGTTCAGTTTCACCCAGTGGAGAAGACCTCGTCTTTTACCCGGTCAGCTGCTCTACTTTATTCTCTGCAGAGGGTAGGCTCTGGGCTGGGAACTTGGGACTTAAAACTAAGAGAATCTCCTTTGACAGGTCTCAGTTCTGGTCCTGAAGGTGAATGAGGTGTCTTTTGGGATTGAGGTACGTGGTGAGGACCTGACTGTGGCCCTGCAATCAGAGGAACTGACCCTCCAGCAGCTGGGCACCGTGGGACTCTGGCAGTTCCTGCATGGACAGTGTCCAGGTAAGGATGGTGGTCATTCTACGACAGACTGTAGGACTGTCTATGTCTAGGACAGCTGTAGATTAACTTGCACTTGTCACTGTGCTCTAAGGGCAGCCACTCTACTAGTGCCAAGTTTTCTCCAGCAGCCATTAGGGAGAGGAAAACCTCCACTGAAGCCTTTTTTGCAAGGGGCCTCCCAGAGCTCTTTCTTGGCTTTACATTCACTGTGCTCGTCTCCGTCTTCATTTCCAGGTACTCCTGAACATGAGGACAGTGTCCACTTCATTTATGTGTCTCTTAATATAAAACTATCTGATCAGGGAACTTCTGTCATTCAGATTCAGTCCTTTGATGTGAGTTATCATTTATAAAAGATGATAGGAAAAATCATATTTATTTAAAAATTATACTTTATTTAAAAATTATTGGCCAGGCATGGTGGCTCATGTCTGTAATCTCAGTACTTTAGGATGCCGAGGCAGAGGGATCACCTGAGGTCAGGAGTTCGAGACCAGCCTGGCCAACATGGTGAAACCCCATCTCTACTAAAGATAGAAAAATTAGCTGGCCATGGTGGTGTGCGCCTGTAATCCCAGCTACTTGGGAGGCTGAGGCAGGAGAATCGCTTGAACCCAGGAGCCTGGGCATGGTGGTTTATGCCTGTAATCCCAGTATGTTGGAAAGCTGAGGTGGGAAACTAGCCTGAGCAACATAGCAAGACCTCATCTCTACAAAAAATACAGACCGGGTGTGGCGGCTCACGGCTGTAATATTAATGCTTTGGGAGGCCAAGGAGGGTGGATCACTTGAGGTCAGGAATTTGAAACCAGCCTGGCCAACATGGTAAAACCCCATCTCTACTAAAATACAAAAAAATTAGCTGGGCGTGGTGGTGTATACCTATAGTCCTAGCTGCTTGGGAGGTTGAGGTAGGTGAATTACTTGAGTCTAGGAGTTTGAGACTACAGTGAGCTATAATTGCGCCATTGCACTCTAGCCTGGGCAAGAGTGAGAACCTGTCTCTTAAAATTAAAATATTGAGTAGATACTGAAGAATACTTATAAACTATATGTAAGACATAAAATAATAACAATACAATGAACCCATTTACCCACTACCTAGTTCGTTTTATTGTTTTTAAATATTTTTTTGAGACACAGTCTTGCTGTGCTGCCCAGTTTGGAGTGCAGTGACATGAACCCTCCTGGGTTCAAGCAGTTCTTCTGCCTCGCCCTCCCATGTAGCTGGGAATACAGGCATGCACCACCACACCTGGCTAATTTTTGTATTTTTAATAGAGTCTGGGTTTCATCATGTTGACCAGGCTGGTCTCAAACTCCTGGCCTCAAGCGATCCTCCTGCCTCAGCCTCCCAAAGTGCTGGAATTACAGCCCTAAGCCACCATGCCCGGCCCCACCACCTAGTTTGATAAATAGAACAGTACCATTACCTTTGAAGTCTCTGGGAATCTCTCTCTTGA
This sequence comes from Sapajus apella, assembly GCF_009761245.1. NCBI lineage: Eukaryota > Metazoa > Chordata > Mammalia > Primates > Cebidae > Sapajus > Sapajus apella. Next base: position 2,255,789 of record NW_022437023.1, read on the forward strand.
ACCTCCTTGTGTCCCTCACCCATCAAAGATAATCACTATCCTCAATTTGTATTCATCTTTATCTTGCTTTACTTTATAATTTGTACACTGTTTATATTGTATTATTTAGCTTTTTTCACATTTTTCTAAATGGAATCATAGATTGTACCATTTTTATGATTTGCTTCTTTCAAGTAACGTGATATTCTTTAAATTCTTCTAGGTTGTTGAGTTAGCTATAAGTCATTCATTTTTCATTACTATATAATGTTATTGTATACATACACCACTTTTTTTTTTTTTTTTTTTTGAGACAGTCTCCCTATGTTGCCCAGGCCGGAGTACAGTGGCATGATCTCGGCTCACTGTAACCTCTGCCTCCTGGATTCAGGCAATTCTCCTGCCTCAGCCTCCCAAGTAGCTGGGATTACAGGTGCTCACCACCACACCCAACTAATTTTTGTATTTTTAGTAGAGATGGGATTTCACCATGTTGGCCAAGCTGGTCTCAAACTCCTCACCTCAAGTGATCCACCAGCCTTGGCCTCCGAAAATGCTGGGATTATAGGCATCTCACGTGGCCAATACACCACTTTTTCCTTTTTGTTTTGTCTGGCTTTTTTGAGGGGGAGACAGAGTCTTATTCTGTCACCCAGGCTGGGGTGCAGCGGCTGTCTCCGCATCCTGGGTTCAAGTGATTCTTGTGCCTCAGCCTCCCCAGTAACTGGGACTACAGGCACCCACCAATACACCTGGCTAATTTTTTTTTGTATTTTTAGACAGGGTTTCACCATGTTGCCCAGGCTGGTCTTGAACTCCTGACCTCAAGTGATGCACCCACTTTGGCCTCCCAAAGAGTTAAGATTATAGGCATGAGCCACTGTACGCAGCACTTTTTGCTTTTTGAAAACAGCTTTATCAAGATATAATTTGCATAGCGTAAAATTCACCCATTTGAAGTGTACAATTTTAGAATTTTGTAACCGCATGTTCTTCACATGTACCCCAAAACCTAAAATGCAATAAAATAAATAAATGGGGAAAAAAAAAAGTAAACCACTTAGAAGACCCCCCCAAAAAAAAAAAGAATTTTGTAACCATCACCACAAATCAATTTTAGAACATTTTCATGTATCCCTTGTACTCATTATCCTATTTACTTTATTCTATTCTGGACTTCTGGACAGACTTTAGGTTGTTTCTAGTTGTTGTTGTTGTTTTTCTGTTTCAACATCTATGCTACATAGACATCCTTGTACATGTGTCTTGGAATATATGTTTGAGAGTTTCCCCAGGGTTATATTTCTGACAATATAATTTCTAGATCATTAGGGTAGGCATAAGTTCACCTTTACTAGATAACACCAAATTGTTTACCAAATGTTTGCACCAATTTGCAGTTCCATAAATGTGGAATTTGTTCCACAAGATCCTTGGCTACACCTGAGATTGTTCTGTTTGGAGTTTTGGAGAAGTTAGCATAGGTCCTGCTTTGCTTTATGAGTGACAGATGAGAAGACCAAGACTTAGAGAAAGGAGGAGACATTCAAATTTATTAGAGTTTGGAGTCCTGTGCTTTAAGAGCATTTCCTTGGCCATTAGCCCACTGCCTCAGATTCATAACAAGGCAAGTCCTTAATCTGTCTTCCATCTTACAGGGCATTGTAGGAAAGAACCTAAGCCTATGGACCTGGCAATCAGACTGCCTGGGTTCAGATCCTCCTTGCTACTTACTAATTATGTAACTTTGGGCAAATGTTTCTCTGTGACTTAGTTCAGTCAGATGAGAATGATGATATTCGTTTGACTTAGGGTTGTTATGAATATTGATACATAAAGTACTTAGAAGACTCCCTGGCTGTTAATTAGTTGTCTTCCTTGTCTTTCTTCACAAAGGTACATGCTTTCAGGAATCCTCAACTTTGAAGACTGGCCACATCAGGCCAGCTGTGGGCCTTCGCTTTGAGGTGGGGCCTGGAGCAGCTGTTCATTCCCCCCTGGCCTCACAAAATGGCTTTCTACATTTGCTGCTTCGTGGCTGTGACCTGGAGCTGCTCACTTCGGTGCTCAATGGCCTGGGGCCCTTCTTGGAGGATGAGGAGATCCCAGTGGTAGTCCCCATGCAGATTGAGCTCGTGAACTCCAGCATCACCCTAAAGGTGTGAGGAACGTTTGGTTTTTGCCAAAGTAAGGGCACATTGGTTTTTGCCCTGGTCTTTGTCAAACAAGGAAGCAGTGACAGCTGTTAACCTCTTTCTTTTTCACTGTAAAATGTGGTGAGGATCAAGTGAGGAAATATTAATACATATTTGCATTCTCTGTCAGTGTTATAGTGGTATATAAATGTATGTTGCTGTCAAAAAAGCCAGGGTTCAGGTGGGGAGACCTTGTCTCTAACCCTAACCCTGTCTTTGGCATGCAGCATTACCATGTGCAAGCCATCAGGTTATCTGATCCTCAGTTTCACCATCTCTAGATGGGAGAATTTGTTACGCCTCTTATACCTTCCAAGAATGTATGGAGAAACTGGCATAAAGCTACTTTAAGCTGAATGATGGGAGCATGGGTTGCGTTAGATTGCTCTAAGCTGGTGGGGGCATCATGTGGTTTCCCTCTTTCCTACAGGATGATATCCCCCCCATCTATCCAACATCTCCAGGCCCCATCCCCATCACTCTGGCAATGGAACATGTTGTGCTAAAGAGGAGTGATGATGGTGTGTTCCACATAGGCGGTGAGTCAGGCTTGTCAGCCTGTTGGTTTCTCTGCCTTTTTTTTTTCTCCTAAAAGTGAATAGCTGACACCTAGGAACTGTTTGGGAGCTGGCAGCAGTTTTTCACTTAGAACCTTTACTTGTTTTCTCTAGCTGCTTCTCAGGACAAACCATCAGCTGAAGTACTTAAAAGTGAGAAGAGACATCCCCCAAAAGAACAAGTGTTTTTGGTGCCCACAGGAGAGGTTTTTGAACAGCAGGTGAGGACCTAACAGAAGAGTACCTGCCCATAACTCTTGGGGGCTGTAAATGCAAAGCTGGTAAAACCCGGGGTGGGAGGCAAAAAGGCTGCATGTGCTGTGTGCATGTGGGTGTTTTGGGTCCTGTCCCCTAGCAGCGATTTCTAGAAGTGCTGACTAGAGGATAAAAGTCAGGAGCTGGAGATGAATGGTTGCCAAGGACGTGCTGCACCTGCCAATGAATTCTGAAGAGGGAATCAAGCTCTTAGAAAAGATATGGTTGAGTTATCTTGATCATTGACCTAACTTGTGGATTTTTCTGCACGAACCCTTCCTCCCTGTTTCCTTTACTGGCTGTTGCTGCAAGATGATATTACCATGTTTAACTGTGAACTACTTATTGTTCCTCAGGTGAAAGAACTGCCTATCCTACAAAAAGAACTTATAGAAACTAAACAAGCATTGGCCAATGCCAACCAGGATAAAGAAAAACTTCTTCAGGAGATTAGGAAATATAACCCCTTCTTTGAGCTCTGAAACCAGTGGCTCAGCCATCTGTGCCAAGGAGAGAGGCTATCACCAGCAATAGCACCACCTATGACAGAGGGCACTGTCCAGTGCTGAATAAGTCACTACGGATGCCAGAGGGTCTGGGGAGCACTCACTTCACTTGTGTGGGTGTGCTTTCCACTAGCTGTTCTAACTTGGATGGAAGACAAGGGCAAAGCATGACTGTATCCCAGAAAACTGGGGCTTGCCCTGTGTGTGGCACAAGCATCATGTCTTGCCTGTATAAAGCCTTTTGGTCCTCTGCATATTAGGTGGGATCTTCTCAACACTGTAGGGCCATTTCACCTCATGGTTTCATGGCAGGGACATTTGCTTCCTTCACAAGTCTGTGTGAACAAGCGAAAGTACCCACCTCCTCGTCACCCACAGAGCCACCAAAGATTCCATGTCCCAGAGCTTCCCATAGCAGACCTGAAAAGTCCTTGGCCTGAGCTTCGGCCATGGTAGAGTGGAACAGGAAATAGCCCAGCAAAGCAGTGTGGGGGAAGAAGGCAGGAGAGGCACAAGAATAAGGGAGATCTGGACTCTGCCTTTTTGGGAAAAGGAACCAAACTCATATCAATTTGGCTGATAACACAATCAGATTTTTCCAGGTTAAGCTTCCTTTCTGTTATACTTTGATCATTGTGATGCTGTGGTAGAAAGTAAACAACAGTACTGGTTCAGTCATTTAATCTTTCCCTTTTATAATACAACTTTTTTGAAATTTAAATCAAGAAAAAGTTTCTGACTCTGACCTAGGTTGGTGGCATGATATGCCGGGGGTCAGTGGAGGAGCTTGCTTCTGAGCCCCCTGTTGTCCACCTGGAGTCCTGCTTGTCTTCCTCACCTGTGCTGAGTGGCTCTTCTATCTTCCTGGAGTCCCTGGCACATCTGCTTTCCCAGCTCTGTGACTTTACCATTTCTCTCCTCAGCACTTGGTGGTTTGGGAACTGAAAATGTTTTAAACTTTTACATAAACAGCTCAACCTGTTGCCTCTCACTTCCCTCCATCACTGTGGCTTTTCAAAATCATGTATTTTTGACTCAAGTGAAAAAAACAAAAATCCTTCAACCCAGCTAGGTTTTGCCCCTGCCCTATAAAAGAGCTATTTCCCTCTTTCTTTCCTTTGAATTCTTCTCCAACACTATCCCTTCATTCATACTGCCCTGTGATACACTTGAAGCTGTGTTGATTGGACATAAGTTCATCAGCTCACTTACCTTTACTTGGCAAGATGGTAAAATAGTAATTTAGTGATGTTACTAAAGTCTTGACCATACATGACTTATTGAAGGAAAGGTGAAAAGGTTTTTTTTAATGGGAAATTATGCTTGACTTGCATACTCTAGGTTGATGAGGATAAAAAGAAACATGTAATTGCAGTGGTGTTTATAACTAATTGATCACAACCAATCATAGATTTCTTTGTTCCTTCTCCACTCTCAATGCTTCACTTGACTAGGAAAAAAAAATGTATTCACCAAGGAACAGGACTTAATTTGCTCAGACTTTTAAAGGACTTTTGTTAAGTTTCTTTACTAAGGCAAATTTTGAAGCAGCAGTTACTATGGGATGGTGGGAATTTTTCATGCTTTAGAAATAGAGACTTAGGAACAAAGAAACATCCTTCTGGAGAAAATGCTAATAGGAAGTTACCTAAGGCTTGATGCTTGGTTCAACCTTATTTAAAATTTTTATAAATAACCCAAAAGTAGGATTTTACAATGAAATCAAATGTCACTACTTCCAGGCAGTGAAAGGTAGACTAGAAGAGGTTTAAAAAACAAAACCAGAGAAAGGTTACAATAAGCAGTGCTGAGAATACTCAGAAATCTGACAGGTGAGGTTCAACATAGTATAAGGAAATGTGTTTATGGAAGAATTACCAGTTGATATACCTGAACGCTATTAGAACTCGGGAAAGAAACCGAAGCATTGCTGAGGGGAGGAGAGACCAATGTGCTGCTATGGCTACAAGCCTAATTGCCCTGTGGGCATCATCAGGAAGAACTTTTGGAGACAACAGAGAACAGTGGTTTATACAAAATCGTGGATATGTCTTGATCAAACTATCTATGTTTCTACTGACCTTATTTACAAGAAATATGATGGAGGAAAGGTTAAGAGAACAGCAAAAATTATCAGGGGGTGGAGGTATATCCATATGAGGACACATCTTTAAAATATAAACGCTATCCTGCAAAGATGAAAGCCGAGGGGAGTTAGATCAAATATCCAATCAAGAGCAAGGACCCAGTCCTGTACTACTGGCTGTAGGGGTCTATCTCATAGCCTTAGATAAAGAAAGCACCTCTCATAGCAAATCAGAAATGTAAGGAGCTCATTGTCTAAGAAGTGATGGCAGCAGAAACTATACATGGTGCAGGTGTATGAGGAATCCTTGCGTGACGGCCTTCTACAAGGATTATAGAAAAGTAGGGCTACTTAGTAATACACAACTGAGAGGGCAACTGTGTCCCTTGACAAACTACTCCTTAGTGCCTCTTTCAAAGGCAGAGTGTTGATCTGAATGGATCACTGGTCTTAAGTATGGAATCTCTAATGTTCTTGAAGGGGGAGGAGGGAGATCTGGTAGCTGGAAAATATATTTATTCAACCTTATGCTCATCTGAATTGGTTAAGAATCATATTCTGATTCGCTTCTCAGCCCCTCCTACCCCCACCTACCATATCCCTCTGGCGTCCCTCCATGCAAAGAAAATGTCTAATAGGCATTTCTTGATATACCTTTACCTACACTTGTGCTTGTAGGGTGACAGTAAAAACATATCCATTAAGTACCAAGGCTAACCTCTTAATGGCTGGAGCTCGGTTAGGTCTCTGGGCTCTCTGAAGGAGTCTAGAGCTCTTGTCTATGTGACAAATGGAGCCTTAGAATTTCTGGCTTTCCTCATGTGGCAGCTTTGGCCATTGTGTCTTGAAATCCTCCCTCAGGAAATGTGATAGGGGTTATCCTATGGGATTTTAGTAAAAATCAACTTGCCTAATTTCATATTCCTGTTCATAATGAAGAAATGTGAATTAGTGGTAGTCCTCAGGATAAGTGTAAAGGAAAATACGCAAGGGAAAAGTAGTAATGTCAGCCCTTTTGGGCTGCTTATGATTTCTGCCTTAGAGCTGCAAGACTTGGAACAAGAAATAACAATACCTCAAGAAAATGTCTGGAGAGATAGCACCACTATCCCTCAAAGACTTCAGCGACTGAACATTACCATTTCAGCTGTGAAGCATCTACAACTATGTATTATCCATGATTGTCTACATTTCCTGTTTACATGTATGTGCTGGGAATATGCTTTAGTGTGTATGGACTAGAGTTTAAATCCTCTCTTTAACTGGGCTGCCCAGATGGCTATCAATCGCAAATTCTGTTTTCAACTCACTGGAATAATTAACCTAGTTTCCCTGATATAAAACAGGTGGGTTCTATTCACATGATGTCTGCTTTTTACCATCTGTTTCATCTAACCTTCATTTTGCCATGGGCCTCAACCTTTATGTCCCCTTTTTATGGTTCTGAAAGGAATGGCTCCCATATATGGAATATACAAGGGATAAACACCACCCCTCACATACCCTGTAACTTAAACGCTTCCATTTAACTCACTTAGATTACTTTTCCCTTAGTGGTAAACGGGTTGGGGGATGGGCAGTAGTGGAAAGAAGGTAGTTTTAAGTATTGCCATAGTAATATGGGAACTTTTTATTCTAAACCTTTACCCTAGTTTTTTCTTCTCTGTCATTTATTTAAAAATTTGCCTAAACTTCTAAAATCAGAGAAAAATCATTAAAACTATGGAAACAACTGAACTTTGGTACAGAAGTTAGTTCGATGTCATCTGGTTATTTGAAAACAGTAAAAGCTGTGTCATTGCCTCATGATTAATCATAGTCATTATTAAGGCTTTCAGAGAGAATCTGGTGGAAGCGCTATCCTTTCAGAGACTAAGGCCTTTACCTAGTTGCTCCCCTACCTTCTGTCAGGAATATTCCCATGCATTTCTGGGTAGGTATAGGTAGTAGCTATTGAATGAAAATTATTTTCCCCATGGCACAAGGGGAAACACTCTTGGATAACCTTTAACAGTGAGGCTTTGCTAAGTGGCCAGACTTGGGATTTGATCTTCCTCCCTTATTATTTATTAAGTTTCGGCCTTATTCAGTATCTCTAATTGCAATAGATATAGTTCCTGCAACTGCTAAAAAAAAAAAAAAATTCTTTTAGAGCTGAGAGAGTATCTTTTTTTGTCAGTTTATTAATTTTTGGTCAAGATTTAGCCTTAGTCTTAAAGCATTTCTTTGTGGAATGCCCCACTGAAGTGTCTTCTCCATTGGCTAAGTACATGTTTAAAGCCATGGGTTTTAATGTAAGATACTAAAAGTCAGATTTGCCCACCTTCATGAGTCCAAACTGTTTCCCCCACTGAGGGTGCTAAATAGAATCTTTACTAAGACATGCTCAGGAAAGCTTCACAAGAGAACAGCTTCGGCAGAGAGGAAAAATTCTTGGGGATTGCCAATTACATACAGTAGCCTTATTACTGCTAATCACTGTCAACAAAAGGTCACTTCATTCCCCTCTATTTGAGAAAAACAATGAGAATGTATCTGATGAACTGGAATCCCGGTCAGTATTGGGAAATTTCAATGTTGCAATATCTAGTCAAACCTTGAGTGTACTGGTTCTGTGAACCACCTGTAAAAACAAATTAAATTTATTAAATCATAATGGTTGTCGTATATCTGTTGATAAGCATCTGAAATATATGGGCTTTTATATTGTTTATTCTCAGTTTTAGGGGGAGAAGATTATTACATTGTTTTTAACAGTGCTTGAAGTACTCTTTTATGAGATAAAATTTTAATGGTTTTATTAGAAAAAGGACTCAAATTTTCACAAAATAGCCAAAACCAGTTGTATTGAAACACTAGAAAAGAATAATCAACTTCCTATTACAACCAGCTAGACAGAAAATCAATACACGTAAGATAAGTTGGAAAACAAGTTTAATGATCACTCACCAAAATCCAGAGGAGAACCTTAAATGTTTACAAGCACCAATTATTCCACGATTCCTGCCTTTACCACGTCCTTCGTGGTAGAGTTCACAAGTAAAAGTTTCTGGTTGTTTCATCTACTTAAAACCAGATGTAAGAAACAAACGAAGTCTTAGCAACTTCAGGCTTCAATGTGAAACCATTAAAGCTCTTGGCACTTAAGGAGGCTGAGGCAGGAGGACTGCTTCAAGCCAAGAGTTCATGACCAGCCTGGGCAACAAAGCAAGACCCCATGTCCATAAAAAATAAAAATAAGTTAACTGGACACAGTAGTGTGTGTCTATTGTCCTAGCTACTCAGGAGATTGAGGTGGGAGTGTCACTTAAGCCCAGGAATTCAAGGCTGCAGCCATGCCACTGCACTCCAGCACTCCAGTCTGGGTGACACAGAAAGACCCTATCTAAAAAAAAAATTAAAAAAAAAAAAAACTCTTGGAAAGGTTTTCTCTCTGAAAGCAGTTCTGTCCAGAAGATGTTTATGGCCCACACATCTTCCAACTGGCCAAGACAGTTAAATACTTCAAAATGCCCCAAGATGTCCCAAAATTTAGTCAAGGCAAACATCAAACAGGCTACATACTTTCTAGGTGTGACAAATAATTAGAGTTTTAAGAGATTAAAATCATGGAATCCTTGGAGGACTGAGATACTAAAGCACCAGCAGACAGTCTTATAGGAGGTCTGGAACCAATACTTCTTCTGTCAGTAATAGGCCTTTCTAGACTTTGGTCTAGAAGAAGATGATTTTTTTGTGCTTCGAGTTAGGGATCTGTCCTTTTGACTTTAACCTTCTAACGGCTTCCCTCATATGTTTGGGTTGCAGTGGCGGCATTTCTCCCCACTTCTCACACACATCCAGTGCTAAACAGAGGGTAAGGAGAAAGTCTTATTATCACACAAGAATTTACTAATCACATAATCCTTTTGAGTCCTGTAATTCTTGTTAACCTTTCTTAAGCTTGCTAAGGAAATAAACCAAGACATTTTTACTTTAAGAGAATGCTATAAAATGTATCACATTAGTTTTAGTATAACGTCTCATATCAGGCTTTATCACAGACAACAGTTTAAAACATATTTCCTATAGGCCTCATGCTATGGCTCATGCCTATAACCCCAGCAGTTAGGGAGGCCAAGGTGAGAGGATTCCTTGAGCCCAGGAGTTTGAGATCAGCCTGGGCAACATGGCAAAACATTGTCTTTACAAAAAAATAAAAAAGTTAGCTAGGGTGGTGGTGCACACCTGTGGTCCCAATTACTCAGGAGGCTAAGGCAGGAGGATCACCTGAGTCCAGAAGCTGCTGTCGCAGTGAGCCATGATCATGCCACTGCACTCCAGCCTGGGCAGCAGAGTGAGACCCTGTCTCAAGAAAATAACTACATAAAAATAAAATTAAAAATTAGCCAGGTGTGGTAGTGCATGCCTACAGTCCCAGCTACTTGGGAGGCTGAGGCAGGAGGATCCCTTGAGTCCAGGAGTTGGAGGTTGTAGTGAGCTATGATCACACCACTGTTACCATCTCGTTTTGTATACCATCTTAATTTATGATTTGTAAAAGAAAAAAAAAAAACACTAAAAAAAGTAAAGATCACACCACTGCACTCCAGCTTGGGCAACAGAGCGAGACCCTGTCTCAAAAAATAGTAATAATTTAAAAGTATGTATCTCCTGCTTAAAAAATAAAAAATTTCACCAGCTAGAGTAGCAATGGGAAACAGCCAGGCTTTTTACTCAATAACGGGGGCAGTTCCCAGGGATCACAACATTAGGGACAACTTACTATCCCACACAGGTCAGCCTTGTGATTGCTTTTCTTTTCTTTTTTTTTTTTTTAACTTCCTCTAACACGGATCATAGGAAACAATGCTTTTCTTATATCTTTACTTTTGGCAGCAGAAATAAGCAAAGTCCACTGGAGAGAAAAAAAATCTAGGCCGGGCACAGTGGCTCATGCGTGTAATCCCAGCACTTTGGGAGGCTGACGCTGGTGGATCACGAGGTCAAGAGATCAAGACCATCCTGGTCAACATGGTGAAACCCCGTCTCTACTAAAAATACAAAAAATTAGCTGGGCATGGTGGCACACGCCTGTAATCCCAGCTACGCAGGATGCTGAGGCAGGAGAATTGCTTGAACCCAGGAGGCGGAGGTTGCAGTGAGCCGAGATCGCGCCATTGCACTCCAGCCTGGGTAACGAGCGAAATTCCGTCTCAAAAAAAAAAAATCTACTCCTGTCACCCTGGGCTGAGGAATCAGGGAGGGGATTTCCCAGATGGTTCCTTGCCATCTGTTATTGAAACTTGCCAGGAATAATGGTCCTGTTCTCCTGAATACAGGGCTCCCCACTTGGTCAACTTCAAGTGCAAATAAGTACTTGTACAGGAGCTCTAATAAGTTCCTTTGTAGAGATATTCTTAAAAATAAGATCACCACAGGTACAATCCAGTATTTGTAACCAACACTACTCACCTTCTTCTACCACCTCCCCGACGAAAACCTTGGAAATACCAGACATAGCAATAACAACATTCTGAGACACAGAGGTGCCAGTGATGGACTGGATCAGCTTGAAAGAAGGACAAAGACTCTGTGATTATGATAGTCAAAGACTGGCTTTGAACACAGTACCAATTAATTCACAGAAGAAGGTAAGATAACTGAGGGACATTTTTTTTTCCCCACCTAAATCATTCACTGACTTGTCTAACACCTCACTTCAAATGCCAATAGACATGGCTCTTGAGTTCGGTTCTAATGCAAGATAGAAATGAAGTGTGGTGGGCCATCCTTACCCTTTTGATGGCTGCCTTAGGGAAAGCTGAGCGGCGATACATTTCATAACGGTTCAGCTGCTCTTCAGAAAAAGAAGAAACCAGGATTCTAGACAAAGATCCAGGTAACTAAGTTAACTTATAAGAATGAATACTCAAGATATTATTAAGTCAATAAAAGTCTCAGACAGATAAATTCTTACGGGGTCAATGGCATTAGGCTTGGTGCCTTGAGGAATGAAGATAAAACACTTCTACTCCTAAGGAACTTGAGGAAACATAAAAACTTTTTACCATTTAAGAACGATGAAAACAACATTGGGTCACTGTATCATACCATACAGACTATGTTTTCAGCATTAGACTCAATCTCCATAACTCTACCTTACTGAATTTTATACTGATAGTAAAAATTTAATATACAAATTTATAATCAAACTAGTAGTTTTCAACATTAACAGATTTAGGGGAAATGTCTGCAAAATATATGGAAACAGTTAATACCCCTAATGTATAATTAATTCTTTCAAATGAATAAAGGGGCCATATCAATTTATGAAAATGAACAAAGGATATGAACAGGAAAGTTACGAAAACACCAATGGTCAATCAACATGGGGGAACAAATTAACCTTTATTATTAACCAAGGAAATATTATTTTCATAGATAACATTTTTCACAAATCAGATCACTATTAAAAAGGAATGCTATTAGAATACGGGGCACAAACCCATACATGCTGGCAGAGAACTGGAATATCTTTTTGGAGAGAAATTTGGAAATACATATGAAAAGCCTTTGAAAATGTTCACACTATTTGAACTAGCAATTACACCTCCTAGAGGTAATTGGAAGAAATGGACCAGTATGCAAAAATGTGTCCAAAGATCCTCCTCGTAATGTCAAAAGAAAAAAATAATCCAACCAGAACCACTACAGGGACTGGTTAAGTTATAGTTCAACAACATAATGGGATACAATGTAGCCATTAAAATGATGATTGATGAGCATATTTACTGACATGAAAATATTTAGCTATAAATATAGCAAACATCTAAAAAAAACTTTGAAAAGGTTCATATATTATACCCAACTATACATACTTAGAGTAAACTCTGGGTGGTGAGTCTCTGGGTAATTTTTTCTATTTTTCTGTATTCTTTGAATTATTTGCAATGAGCCCATACTACTTTTACAATCAGAAAATATAATAAAGCTATTTCCATTTCTAAGAAAACTATGACCTCGATGTATAATTAGTGACATGGAAAATATTCACCATATCTAATGGGAAAAATAGGCTATAAAAGAGTATTTGACGTTTTTGAAAAAAAAAATTATTTATAGATATATATGTATAGAAATTCTCTTGAAACTTTTAACATAAGCGGGATGTATCTCTGTGATAAGGTGATTTTTTCTTTTATCTATCCATCCATCCATCCATCCATCCATCCATCCATCTAACTTTTAGAAAGAGAGTCTGGCTCTGTTGCCCAAGCTGGAGTGTAGTGGCACGATCTTGGCTCACTGCAACCTCTGCCTCCTGGATTCAAGTGATTCTCCTGCCTCAGCCTACTGAATAGCTAGGATTACAGAAACCCACCACCACACCCAGCTAATTTTTTGAATTTGCATTTTTTTGGGTGTGTGTTTTTTTTAAGACAGAGTCTCACTCTGTTGCCCAAGCTGGAGTGCAGTGGCGCGATCTCTGCTTACAGCAACCACCACCTCCCGGGTCCCAGTTCAAGCGATTCTCCTGCCTCAGCCTCCCAAGTGGTTGGGATTACAGGCATGCGCCACCACGCCTGTCTAATTTTTGTATTTTTAGTAGAGACAGGGTTTCACCATGTTGGCCAGGCGGGTCTTGAATTCCCTGACCTCAGGTGATCTGCCCGCCTTGGCCCCCCAAAGTTCTGGGATTACAGGCACAAGCCATGGCACCCGGTCTAATTTTTTGTATTTTTTAGTAGAGATAGGGTTTCACCATGTTGGCCAGGCTGGTCTTGAGCTCATGGCCTCAGGTGATCCACCCACCTCAGCCTTCCAAAGTGCTGGGATTAGAGGGATGAGCCACTGCGCTTGGCCGCTATTTAAAAAAATTTTTTTTTAAAACGATTATGTCACAGCATAGAAAATATAAATACATAAAAAGAAGGGCAGGCATGGTAGCTCATGCCTGTAATCCCAGTACTTTGGGAGGCCAAGGGTGATCACCTGAGGCCATGAGTTCAAGATCAGCCTGGCCAACATAGTGAAACCTTGTCTCTACTAAAAATACAAAAACTAGCCTGGGCGTGGTGGCGCACCCCTGTAGTCCCAGCTAGTTGGGAGGCTAAGGCATGAGAATTGCTTAAACCCAGGAGGCGGAGGCTGCAGTGAGCTAAGACTGTGCCATTGCACCCCAGCATGGGTGACACAGTGAGACTCTGTCTCAAAAAAAATAAAAACATAACAAGACATGACATGACATAACATAACATAAAACAGTATAGAGATAGGGTTTCACTATGTTGCCCAGGCTGGTCTCAAACTTGGCCCTCAAGTGATCCTCCCATCTTGGCCTCCCAAAGTGTTGGGATTACAGGTGTGAGTCACTATGCACAGCCATAATGCACTAATCATTTCATTTTCTTTTGAGTTTTTAAAAGAAAAAAAAAAGGCCAAGAAAAATTTATTAAATTTGTGTGGTCAAGTGAGAGCCTTGAGATGGGGAATGATAAGAAGGTGACTTACTGCATCTTCTGAATCTCATCTTCATCTACCTTCTGCTTCTTCTCTTTCTTTTCTTTGGTATCTATTTTCAGTTTTTTGGCCGCAGGAGTAAGTAATGATGAGTCTTCCCTTTCAACTGCTGTTAAATCTGAGACATCCTGACTCTTGAGCTGGGAAGATGAAAGAAACTCTATTATATATTTGCCCTACTTTCCAGGCTAGGGCAAAGTAAGAAGACATTATCCTTATTACAAAATAACAAATCCATTTATTGAGTAGTTTTTCAGTTCTAGGAACTGACTGTACCATCAAGTGTACGATACAGTATCTCTCCTCAGGGAAGATTATAGCTCATGGAAAGAAAACCCGCTAAATAATCTAGCTTTCCAGTCCAGCTATGAGCACAGCTCCAGTATCTGTTTACAAGGGTAATGAAATGCCAAGGATCATAAGAATCTCTCTCCCCATGGGCCCACTCTTCTGACCTTATTCTTTAGAGGGGATGTCAGCAAAGTCCCCTCCATCCAGCCAGCTCTTCTGCCTCCAGATCTACAGATCTCTTTACTGCTGCTGATTCCATATAGAATATTAAAAAGGAGGCCTCTTCTCATCAAAACAGTGTTATTTGGAACTTTCAAGTGAGCTTCTCACATGTAGTGCTCTTTCGTTCTTATCCTTCAGTCCTACTGTTTCATGCAAATATTTATTTCACATTACTAGTCTTTTTGAAGATAGGTTTGTCTCTTATTATTTATATCTTTCCCCTGTCGGCATTTAACACAATTTTACTAATGCTGGATGTTTAATAAATGCCTGTTTAAATCCCAAGTAGGCAACCCCAAGTAGGCAAAGACACTTCTCAAAAGAAGACATACGTGTGACCAACAATCATACGAAAAAAGCTCAGCATCACTGATCATTAGAGAAATGCAAATCAAAACCATACTGAGGCCTGACGTAGTGGGTCATGCCTGTAACCCCAGCACTTTGGGAGGCCGAAGCGGGTGGATCACTTGAGGTCAGGAGTTTGTGACCAGCCTGGCCAATATGGTAAAACCCCGTCTCTATTAAAAATACAAAATTAGCTGGGTATTGTGATCTGTAATCCCAGCTACTGGGGAGGCTGAGGCAGGAGAATCACTTGAACCCAGGAGGTGGAGGTTACAGTGAGCCGAGATTATGCCATTGCACTCCAGCCTGGGCAAAAAGAGCAAAAATTTCATCTCAAAACAAACAAACAAACAAACAAACAAACTATAAAGAGATACCATCTTGGCTGGGCACAGTGGCTCACGCCTGTAATCCCAGCACTTTAGGAGGCTGAGGCAGGTGGATCACCCGAGGTCAGGAGTTCGAGACCAGACCGACCAACATGGTGAAATGCTGTCTTAAAACAAAAAAAAGAGGTACCATCTCACACCAGTCAGAATGGTTATTATTCAAAAGTCAAAAACTAACAGATACTGGCAAGGCTGTGGAGGCAAAGGAAAGCTTTTAAACTGTTGGTTAGAGTATAAATTAGTTCACCATTGCGGAAGGCAGTATGACAATTCCTCAAAGAACTAAAGAAGGAATTACCATTCGACCCAGCAATCCCATTACTGGGTATATACCCAAAGGAATATAAATTGTTCCATTATAAAGACACATGCACATTTATGTTCATTGCAGTGCTAGTCACAATAGCAAAGACATGGAATCAGCTTAAATGCCCATCAATAATAGACTGGATAAAGAAAATGTATTTTCCAGTATATACTGTGGAATACTATACAGCCATAAAAAAGGAGGAGATCATGGCCTTTGCAGGGACATGGATGGAGCTGGAAGCCATTATCTTTAGCAAACTAATGCAGGAACAGAAAACCAAATACTGCATGTTCTCACTAATAAATGGGAGCTAAATGATGAGAACACATGGACACACAGAGAGGAACACACACTGGGGTCTATGGGAGAGTGAAGGGTGGCAGGAGGGAAAGGATCAGGAAAAATAACTAATGGATATTAGGCTTAATGCCTGGGTGATTAAATAATCTGTACAACGAACCCCTGTGACACACATTTACCTATGTAGTAAAACACATCCCGCACATGTACCCCTGAACTTAAAAGTTAAAAAACTGCCTGTTTAATAACCGTAAAAACCAAATCCAAACTTCACCCCCTCTGATTTAATGTAGAACCTTAAGTATGCTACAAAATTCATTAATGAGATTTAGCTTTTTCTTAAGAAGAATTCGAATTTAAACTCATACAGGAATATGGGAATAGGTGAGATGAAGGTAGTCTACCTTTGACAATCTTTTCAATTTCTTTTTAGTTACTGATTTATACAAGTTTTCTAACTTCTTTGTGCTTCAAGTTTGGTGATTTGTATTTTCTTTTAAAAAATCACCTATTGGCTGGACGTGGTGGCTCACGCCTGTAATCTCAGCACTTTGGAAGGCTGAGGCAGGCAAATCACAAGGTCAGGAGATCGAGATCATCCTGACCAACTTGGTGAAACCGTTTCTACTAAAAAAAATACAAAAATTAGCTGGGTGCGGTGGCACACAACTGTATTTCTGGCTACTCGGGAGGCTGAGGCAGAGAATCACCTGAACCTGGGAGGCAGAGGTTGCAGTGAGCCAAGATCATGCCACTGCACTCCAGCCTGGCAACAGAGCAAGACTCTGTCTCAAAGAAAAAGAAAAAAATCACCTATTTTTCTCAGATTTTCATATTTATTTGGCCTAAACTTGAACATTATATGTCTTTACAACTTTAAATATCTCCATATTAGTGCCTATAGTCTTTCATATTTTGTAATGTTGTACATTTACATTTCAAAGAATCAGGTTTTAATTTTATCATTTCTTATGTTTTTTTAAAGTGCTAATTCATTAGTGTCTATTTCTATCCTTATTAACTCCTTGTTCCTACATTCTTCTGATTTATTTTGTTTTTTATCTGTGTTTTTTTTTTTTTTCTTCATATTCGCTCTGTTGCCCAGCCTGGATCATAGCTCACTGCAGCCTCAAGTGATCCTCCTGCATCATCAGCCTGCCAGGTAGCTAGGTCTGCAAGCATGATCCACCCTACTAGGCCCTTCTTCTGGTTTCTTGAGTTAGGTGCTTATTTACAATATCTTCTGGTTGTCAATAAAAATATGTAAGGTTATAAATTTTTCTTTAAATAAAGCTTTGCCCAAATCCCATAGAATTTGATAAAGTCTTCTTTAGTCTAAAAGCTATTTTTAAAAGTTTAAAATTTCTAGGGGATTAGTTCTTTTTTGGTGAGAGAGAAGCTTTTTGTAGTTAATCTCAAGTTTAATGCATTGCATTAACAAGATGTGGCCTGTTATGATTTCTACTTTTAAGAATTAATATTTTTCTTTGTGGTCTTGTACATGATCGATTTTTAAAAGTGTTTCAGAAACATCATAATTTTATCCTCTGTTCAGTGCAAATTTATATACATAGTGAGCTCTCTAGTGTACTAGACTAATTATTCAAATCCTTGCTGTCTTTGACACCTGTTTTAAAGTTTCCTTCTTGGCCAGGCATGGTGGCTCCCACCTGTAATCCTAGCACTTTGGGAGGTTAAGGCAAGAAGACTGTTTGAGCCCAAAGAGTTCAAGACTAGACTAGGCAACAAACTGAGACTGTGTCTCTATCAAAACAATGTTTAAAAAAAAATTTAGCTGAGTGTGGTGGAGCATGCCTGTAGTCCCAGCTACTGGGGAGGCTGAGGTAGGAGGATTGCTTGAGTCCAGGAGGCAGAGACTGTGCCCTGGCACTCCAGGCTGGGTGACAGAGCGAGACCTTGTCTCAAAACAAAACAAAAAAAACTGCCTTAAAATACTTTTGTCAAATTTTCTTTTTCTAAAAGTTTTACTTTATGAAACTTTTGATGCAACTTTATGCTCTGAAAGCTTACTTCCATCTAAATTACTGTTCACCCCATAATCTCTTAATTTCCTTCTGGCTCTTAAACCCCAAGATTCTACTGCTAGAAATGGAATCCAGAGAACAATGAGTTTCTGGTCTGGACCGATGTTCAGCTAGGCAATACTGCTGAACTCTCTGTAGTATAAAAACACCAGATCCATCAATTGAGTCTGGTGTTTTTATGCTACAGAAATCCCTGATCGCCTGGCACGGTGGCTCACGCTGGTAGTCCCAGAACTTTGGGAGGCCAAGGCAGGCGGATCACGAGGTCAGGAGCTCGAGATCAGCCTGGTCAACATAGTGAAACCCCATCTCTACTAAAAATACAAAATATTAGGCGGGCATAGTGGTGTGCGCCTGTAATCCCAGCTACTTGGGAGGCTGAGGCAGAAGAATCACGTGAATCTGGGAGGCGGAGGTTGCAGGGAGCTGAGATCGCGCCACTGCACTTCAGCCTGGGTGACAGAGCGAGATTCCGTCTCAAAAATAAACAAAATAAATAAATTTTAAAAATCTATCTATATCTGATCATTAGCATCTATCTATCTATCTATCTCTGATCATTTGCATCCAGGTCACCGGTACCAGTTAAATGTCAAGAGGGTAATAACACGATTTAACCTGTAACTCTATAAAAATCTCTCTCTCTTTGACAGGTCTGATCGACCTTCCTCCCTGTAAAGACAAAAATTGTCTTAACATCTAAGAGGAACCAGATTGCGGCGAAACGGGTGCTATGAATCCTGAGTTTTAGCTCTTGCACTACGTCTCAGTGTGACATCAGATCCCAATTTCCTCACCACGAAAGCCAACAAGCTATTAAAACTCCCTTAGAAGTAGCTTTAATCCCTAAAAACAAGACCAAAAATATTAACAGAGTGCTTGGGCCTCTGGAACTGAGCCAGCACTGGAGTTTTGCTTGGTCGTCTTCTCTCTTCCCCTTCAAGATTAACGATCTGGAGGGAATTCTGGTGAGTTCGAGTTCTCCTAACTTGGGAGGGACTACCAGAAGCCCAGCGAGCAGCCAGTAACACAATCTCTGGGTATTCCTTCAGCCTCCTCAACACATCTTCTCCTACCTCGCCTTCCTCCGCTGCAGCTTCTTTTAAATCCGCATCTGCGTCTCCGTCAGTTTCCTCTGGGATTCCATCCGTGTCGGTAGCCCCCTGGTCCCCCGGCGCAGCGACCGTCTCATCCGACTCCCCTGTCTCTCCACCTTTGTCGGTGGGCGACTCGCGGGCATCGTCCATCGCGGATAGGATTGGAGGGGAGAGGAGATTGCAGCACTGTCCGAGGCTGGAGCTCGGAACCCCGAGCTGCACAGGACAGGATCTTACTTCCTGTAGTCGCGCCGCGATGACATCACCCCTACCGCTCTCCTGAGGGGTCATTTTGAGGCGCGCGTAGAGGAGACTTGACTCATTTTAACTTTGGTTTGGCAACAGTGGGGAGCGGGAAAATTGGACGTAAAGAGTTCATATTGTGGATCCTCCTCACTAGGAAACCAGCACTTGTGAAGGAGCGCAGTTTTGTTTACTAAAGAAGTTTTTCATTTTCGCCTATCTAAAAATGCAATGTCAGTTAATCCCTTCTTTAACCCCTCAGAGTAAAGTTGGGGGACTGGGGAAAAAACTCAGTTCCGTTTTATGGCGGTGTCGTGGAATGAGGCTACCGGGGATTGGCAAACTTTCAGGCAGGGACTCAACCTTGTATATTTCCACTGGCCAGAGTCCGCGGGCCTGTGTGTACATGGAATTGCTAGCATTTCCCCTGCATTCCGCAAGCACCTTAACAACAACAACAAAAAGTCATATAGCTTGAGCAGAATTTATCCAATTCATTTATTCATCCACAACTATTGACTACGTACTTCGATTTAGAAACAGTGCTAATACCAGGGAACAAAACATATGTAGTTTCTACCCAATTAAATGATTATTTTTCAGTTCGCCGGTACTCAAGATTGAGGTTGATTTCCACAAACCTGACACTTTTCTATCAGTTTGGTTAATCTTATCAAAACTAAGAGGAAAGCTTGAAGAGAGGAAGGTGTCTCCTTTGAACGTTTCACTTTTAATGAACTATTTCGTGTACTGGGAGGATGAATGAAGTGGTGAGGATATTTCTATTTTAAAACTTTCTTCTCTTCCCTCATTGAGGTACGAGGGGGAGGGCGTTTTACTCACCTGGGTATGACTAGATACCCGCACCTACTACATATTTAATTTATGTTTGCTGAAAGAATGGACTTGGAAATGTAGGTGCGCGTTACCATATTTATCTCTTTGTTTCTAGCTGCCTGGACGAATTACCGTATTTCCTGTCCCAGGAGCTCCCAAAACCTTTGGGGAAGGAACTCACTTCGGGAGGCGCGTACAGGTGAGCCTGTTTGTCTCTTTCCACCTGTATAACGGTGGCCCACAAGGCGCTGTCCCCATGCCCTCAGAGGCCTGTATCGGCCCAGAGAAGTCCACCTGCGCTGGTCCGTGGAGCCCCGCCCAGCTAGGTGAGCAAGGGGGCGGGGCGCGGGGGCGCGGTGACGCGTGACGCCAGATCCCGGAAGTGACGCGCTCGTGGGGAAAAGGCAGGGAGGGGGTGGTGTCCCCAGCCGGTTTGGGGGGTGCGTTGCCCGGAGACGGAAAGTTTGGGAGCCGGAGCAGGCTCGGCTGCAGCCCCCGGGACGGGGTCCAGCGGGTGGCGGCCCTGGGGATGGGGAAGGAGCAGGAGCTGCTGGAGGCGGCCCGCACCGGGCACCTCCCGGCGGTGGAGAAGCTGCTGTCCGGGAAGCGGCTCTCATCAGGCTTCGGGGGCGGCGGCGGCGTCTCTGGGGGCGGCGGCGGCGGTGGCGGCGGCGGTGGCGGCCTCGGCTCTTCCAGCCACCCTCTCTCCAGTCTGCTCAGGTGGGTACGCGCCGGGGCCCGGCCGCTGCCTGCAGACCCCTTCTCCCCCACCGGTCTCTTGGTCCCCAGAGAGATCGGGACTCCTGAGACCCGGGCGGGGTGGGCTTGTGGCGTGCCTGGGGCGAGGCAGGCGGCCGGCGGGCTGGGGAACCGGAGGGCGCGCGGGTCCGGGTCCACGCCACTCCGGGCTCTCCTGGTCTTCCGTCCTGACCAGGCTGCGAAGAATGGTGGGAGTGCCCAGGTGGCAGCCTCCGCCGCATGGCACAGCCAGGCTTCACCCTCGCTCGCTATAGGGTGCCAGCTGTCGTTGCTCACAAAAGCCAATTTAGAGCAAATATGTGTATCATATGTATACATATGATCTCGCTCACCTCCTGCAGAAACTCCCACGCCCTGTATAATCTCGAGGCTTCTCTGGAGGAAATTCGTTGATTCTCTTAAGGAACTTGGAACCTCCCAACAGGCTACGCAGGACCTCGCTTTTTTTTTTTTTTCCCCAGACGGAGTCTTGCTTTGTCACCCAGGCTGGAGTGCAGTGGCTCGATCTCGGCTCACTGCAACCTCTGCCTCCCGGCTTTAAGCAATTCTGCTCTCAGCCTCCCGAGTAGCTGGGATTACAGGCGCACACCACCACATCCTCCTAATTTTTGTATTTTTAGTAGAGGCAGGAGTTTCACCATGTTGGCCTGGCTGGTCTTGAACTGCTGACCTCGTGTTCTGCTCCCCCCACCTCGGCCTCCCAAAGTGCTGAAATTACGGGCGTGAGCCACCTCGCCCGGCCCCTTGCTTTTGTTTCTATTAAAATTGCCTCTGGATTTATCATGTTCAAGATGTCTTTGAGCTCCTCTTGTCCTTGAAGTTCAAATTGTAGTTCTTTGTAGTGAACTTCATTGGATTAGTCTAAGTGGTAGGAGTCATCTGGGAGCTTATTTACCTAGAAATAAAGGCGGAAAGATTTGTTTAGGAAACTGAGGAATGCCTTAAACTTTTCCAAGGTCTGTTAAACGCTTGAATCTGGAGCTGCAAGGACCGATGAAAGATCAGTTTTGTGTGGCTTCAAAGTGGGATTGGAGGTGCTTTGTGAGTGTGAGTTAAATGTGTTGGTTCAGCAGCGCTTTCATAGCCTGATTTCTTTTTCCTTCCTTGTTCTTTTGAGGTTTTTGAGAAGTGGAAGTTCATTTAGAAATGGCTTCGTTAGCTTTTGTTCCCCATTACTTTATGTAACTTCAGTTTGAGTGAGCTTGGACCACAGAAGGCTAAGGCTCTAGTAAATTGTTATTAATAGATATTAAGCACTGAGTACCAACCCAGATCTTTACGGGAAGATTTTAAAAAGCAGCATAAGTAGGTACTTAAGAGTTGTTGAAGAAATAAAAGTATCAATTGGAGGACAATAGATTTCTAAATAACTGGATGGTGGATGGTATTACTCACTGTAATTGCTAGCAGTTGAGACAACAGAGACATCATTGAGGGATGGAGTGGAGGTCAGGGCTTCCAGAAGGCGGGAGACTTAAGCTGGCCTTGAAGGATGTGTGGATTTGAGTAGGTGAGTTATGATGGACGTGTTTCAGGTGGGTACCCCATGTTCAGAGGCACAGAAATGAGAACGGAAACTCATTTGGTGCTCCTGGGGCAGTAGGAGAACTTCCTGCCTGGACCCTTGAGAGTCTGGGCATAATAAAAGTAAATAATAATGGATGGATATACTTCTGTATGTCATATTTGTATTCTCAGTCCCTAGTTCAACTGATAACTTACAGGTGTTCAATAAATATACAGCGAATGCATGAATTGGATTCTGGATCTTACCTGGATTTGCCACTCTGCAGTTCTGCTGTCTGAGAGGTGACAAGACTATACAAGTTTGGAGATGCCTCTGTCTTTAATGAGTTGTTGACATAGCATTTGGAGATTTTCCAGAGATATCTGAGCCCTCAGCATATCCTACTAAAGTGAGAAGTTTCTCATATCTCCCACCTTCAAGTACAGGTCAAGTTATTCTTTTTTGTTGTTGAGATGGAGTCTCGCCCTGTCGCCCGGCTGGAGTGCACTGGCTCAATCTTGGCTCACTGCATCCTTCACCTCCCAAGTTCATGCGATTTTCCTGCACCAGCCTCCCGAGTAGCTGGGACTACAGGCACATGCCACCCCACCCAGCTAATTTTTATATTTTTAGTAGAAATGGGATTTCACCATGTTGGCCAGGATGGTCTCTATCTCTTGATTTCATGATCCACTTGTCTTGGCCTCCCAGAGTGCTGGGATTACAGGCATAAGGCTCCGTGCCCGGGTCAGGTCAAGTTATTCTTGGTGTGCTCACTCAGACCGTTGAAATTCTGCTGAGTATTTAACTGCCATATAGTTAATATTGTTAAGCAAGACTAGGAAATCTGTCGAGCACAGTGCTTCTACTTTGGGCCTCTTGCTTATGTGTCCTGTCTCTGCCATAAAGTGTGGATGGTAACCCTCCATTCCCCAGAGTTAGAGAGCTGCTCCCCTTGACTTGCTTCTGTGTCTTTTATAAAGGGGGGAGATGCCTAAGAGCTTCCCAACCTCTTATTCTTGTGACTCCTAGGGGCATGGAGGATCTGGAGGCACTAGTTACACTAATTAAAGGTGACTCTGGTTAAATCTAGTGAAAGATTTCTGAGCAAATGAGACCATACCTAGGTCAGTATGTCCTCCCTTTTTAGATTTGGACATAGTAAAGGGTAGATCACCTCTACCCCCAACCCCCTCTTTTCCCCTAAAGACCCTGGATTATTTAATGAGAGCTGTGGAATCATAGCTTCAGATCTGGCCCTTGTATTAGGTGCCATATTCTACCCCCATTTGTACTGCCAACTGTAACCTGCCTTTGTGCAGGTGTCTGAGTGATGAAGTAAAGCTGGCAGGAATAGGAGCTTACAGTTGCAGGGGAATAATTGTTCCAAACCACACATGTGTTTGTGGATTCATCTGTTTATGTTCCCCCAGCCCCTATTCCACAAAGGCTTTCTGTTTATTCTTAAGCTACAATATGCCCTCTTCTCTTACTCATCCCTTTTCCTCTACACAGCTTGGGCTTGGGTTTTAACTTCTGAAAGCCCTTCCTGATGACCCTAATACACACAGATCTCTCAAGCTTCTACGTCTTTGGAGCATGTCATCTGTAGTCATTCTTTGCTTGCATAGCTTTCACAGTTGATCGCGTTGGCCTGGCAGTATAATATTTACATTTAGTGACCTTCGCTGATTGATACAGTACCTGAGAATCAGAAAGTCAGCAAAGAAGACTTCTACTAGAAAAAATGTTGTTATAAACTTTGTGTTCTTCCAGCCTTCCTATTTACTGGACATTTATTCAGAGATAGTATGGCATTATACTTAAGACCACTTGTGCTTGGGTCAGACTACCTGGATTTATGTTCCGCTACCACCACTGACTAGCTGTTTGACATTATTTAAGTTAACCACTTTGGTTGTTTTGTTGTGTTTTTTTTTTTTTTGACAGAGTCTTGATCTGTTGTTCAGGCTGGAGTGCAGTGGCACAATCTCAGCTCACTGTAACCTCCGCCTCTCGGTTCAAGCAATTCTCCTGCCTCAGCCTCCCGAGTAGTTGGGACTACAGGCATGTGCCACCACACCTGGCTAATTTTTTTGTATTTTTAGTAGAGACAGGGTTTCACCATGTTAACCAGGATGGCCTCCATCTCCTGACCTCGTGATCCACCCGCCTCGGCCTCCCAAAGTGCTGGGATTATAGGCATAAGGCACTGGGCCCAGCTTTCAAGTTGACCACTTTGATACTGAATGTCTGCATCTGTAAAATGGGGATAATACTAATAGGTATTATCTTAGATAATGAGCGTAAGGAACTTACCGTAATTCCTGGCATATTCTAAGTGCTCAATTTTAGTCATCCTCAGTTCAGCACATACGGTTTTGCTGTGCTTCACCTGTTTTGTGCAAAGTATCATGCCAGACACATTACTTATTTTTATTTTAGTAGAGACAGGGTCTCACTCTGTTGTCCAGGCTAGTCTCAAACTCCTGGGCTCAAACGATCTTCCTGCCCCTGCCTCCCAAAGTGCTGGGATTACAGGTGTGAGCCACAACGCACAGCCTGACACATTTTAAATGGTGTTTTTTCATGCTTGGGGACCTGTTTTCCAAGCATGGCAGATTAGAAAGAGTAAATAAGGGAGAGGACTCATTCATGTACCCAGTGTTTACCCATGATATACTTTGTGCGAGGCCAAGTGATTGCTAGATGCACTGCAAAATATATCTCAGACCTGGCACACTGTAGGTCCTCTATCAGAATTAGCCCCTCTCGCCATACATGTTCTGTTCCCTTACAGAGTTTTTTTTTTTTTTGAGATAGAGTTTTGCTCTTGTTGCCTAGGCTAGAGGACAATGGCGCAATCTCAGCTCACCACAATTTTGCCTCCTGGCTTCCAGTGATTCTCCTGCCTCAGCCTCCCAAGTAGCTGAGATTACAGGCATGTGCCATACCTGGCTAATTTATTTTTTGTATTTTTAGTAGAGACAGAGTTTCTCCATGTTGGCCAGGCTGGTCTCAAACTCCTGACCTCAGGTGATCCGCATGCCTCAGCCTCTCCCAAAGTGCTGGGATGAGAGGTGTGAGCCACAGCGCCTGGCCTTTACAGTTTATAGTAGTATGATATGTCTGTGTGACAGATCGACAAAAAAGAGACAGAGAAAGCATACAAATTTAGCATAATTTATCCCACCTCCTGGCTGTTTGAAGCTATTAATATAAGTGTATATAGCCGTATACTTATGTAAGCCCCAAGCATCATTTTACTGTGTCTTTGTGCTATGATTTATGTTATTATGACTATTAGCCAGCAAATAAAGATTAAATTATGTTCAATATAGCTTGTTAGCGAAAGCAGAAAAAAAAAATTTAGTTTTCTATCCAAAATTATTTAAATTTAATTTTTGTTACTTAGAAGGATAAGCAATAGATTATCTAGAAAGTACAGTTATTCAAAATGTCTAGGCTTACAGAGGTTCTGGATTGCATGGATTATACTTCATATAATACTAACTCATTTTCTGATTGTTTAAGGGATGCATGCCTTTGGTCTATATCTTGGGAACTTGGGACAGGCACTCTATCAAACTTGTTAACTTAACGATATTTTTTAGCCCTGGGCATGTAGCACGCATTCAGATGCTCATGTAACAAGATAGTTTGCTATGTTTAGAATTATAGTGAAACACTGATTTCCAAGAAAGAAACTCCTGTATAAGAATATAGTAAGATTTGGTTTAAAAGTAAATTCTGTCAACTGAAAGGCCAAAAAGATCTGAGAAAAGGAAATGTTAAAACCAATCATGGCTGGGCACAGTGGCTCACATCTGTAATCCCAACGTTTTGGGAGGTGAGGCGGGTGGATCACTTGAGCCCACAGTTTGAAGCCAGCCTGGGCAACATGCTGAAATCCCATCTTTACAAAAAATACAAACATTAGCCGGGTGTGATAGTTTGTGCCTGTAGTCCCAGCTACTCGGGAGGCTGATATGGGAGGATTGCTTGAATCTGGGAGGTTGAGGTTGCAGTGAACCAAGATTGTTCCACTGCATTCCAGCCTGGGTGACAAGAGGCAGATAGCGTCTCCCCACCTCCCTCCCCCAAAATGACGAAAAAAGAAAACCAACCGCAATAGCTTTAAATTGTAAATTGAATTATGAACAAAGTACTGATGTATATGAATGGAAAGGTAAAGTGAAATGTACTACTTAGCGTTCAGAAGCACAGAGAAATTAAACCAAAGATCGTAGTTGAGGAGATTATGTCATGGTTTAGGAACATTCTATACTTGATTTCTCAAGCATGAGAAGGGTGAATAAGAAAGAGGAAGCCAAGGAGACTTGCTGGAGAATCTGAAAACTTATAGATAGTAGCAATGAATGTGGCTGTAAACTAGTTTTTATGCTGCCATTTTGTGGGGGGGAGGAAGAAAAAGAAAAAAGAAAACTATTCCAAAACAGACATGAATTTCCTAAGATGTGACAATGTTCTGAAATAAGGAATGAAGCATGAAAAATTTTCAAAAATGGCCCTCATTTTGAGGATAATAGCAGATTCTCCCAAATGTCAGAAGATATGCCAAGTAATTCATTGTTTTAAAGAAAGCTTCCTAATATTGAGGAATTCAAGCTTTTTTTTTTTTAATTAAAAAGAAATTTTTTTTAAGAGATAGGCCACTACTTTGGGAGGCCGAGGTGGGCAGATGATGAGGTCAGGAGATCGAGACTGTCCTGGCCAACATGGTGAAACCCCATCTCTACTAAAAATACAAAAAAATTAGCTGGGCGTGGTGGCGCACACCTGTAGTCCCAGCTACTTGGGAGGTTGAGGCAGGAAAATTGCTTGAACCCGGGAGGCGGACATTGCAGTGAGTCGAGATCATGCCACTGCACTACAGCCTGGGTGACAGTGCGAGACTTCATCTCAAAAAAAAAAAAGAAAAAAAGAGAGCCAGAACTCTTGCTAGTGTTGTACAGGTTGACCTTAAACTCCTGCGCTCAATTGATCCTCCTGCGTCATCCTCCTAAGTTGTCGGAACTATAGATACGTGCCACCATGCCAGACTAGACTTCTTCCTTTTATTATTGTTATTATTTTTTAAACAGTGATTAGCATAACCATTGAAATGGTCGTTTATTCATTCCCAGAATGGATCTGAAGCTTGGAGATTATAATGGCATGACAGCATTTTCTCATGCTGACCTTTTTACTTTGGCCCACTGCTGTGCGAGACTTCTTTCAAAAGTGCCTATTTTGAGCCAAATGATTTTAACATCTTAAGGAAGAGGGCAACACTGACCATGTAAGGATTGAAGAATGGAAGGGCCTGGAAACGGATCTTGTGGATTTGTCTGATCTAAGTTCCTTCTCTTCTAAGAGAATGCAAAAACAAGATAAAAATGCAACTACCCACTAGCAGAGCAGTTTTCTGGGTCTTCCACTAACCTATCTCAATTAATTAAAAATAGTTTATCAAGAATGTCTTTTTTTTTTTTTTTTTTTGAAATGGAGTCTTGCTCTGTTGCTTAGGCTGGAGTGCAGTGGTGTGACCTTGGCTCATTGCAACCTCTGCCTCCCGGGTTCAAGTGATTCTCCTGTGTCAGCCTCCTGAGTAGCTGGGGTTCCGGGTGCATGCCACCACACCCAGCTAGTTTTTGTATTTTTAATAGAGATGGAGTTTCACCATATTGGTCAGACTGGTCTTGAACACCTGACCTCGTGATCTACCTGCCTCGGCCTCCCAAAGTGCTAGGATTACAGGTGTAAGCCACTGTGCCCGGCCTTTTTTTTTTTTTTCTTCGAGACAGAGTCTCACTCCTTCATCCAGATTGGAGTGCAGTGGTGCAGTCTTGGCTCACTGCAACCTCTGCCTCCCAGGTTCAAGCAATTCTTGTGCCTCAGCCTTCTAAGTAGCTGTGATTACAGGTGTGTGCCACCACACCTGGCTAATTGTTGTGTTTTTAATAGAGATGGTGTTTCACTATTTTGGCCAAGCTGGTCTCAAACTCCTGACCTCAAGTGGTCTGCCTACCTCAGCATCCCAAAGTGCTGGAATTACAGGTGTGAGCACCCGCACCCAGCTAAGAATGTCTTAAATACTCTTTTAAGTGTGATTTTGTTGGGATGGCAGCCCTGTTCCTGTATTTTAGAATTGCTGTGCTTAATTTTTGCTTTCTCTAAAGCAGAATGTGGTTCCCCTGTTAAAAAACAAAAGGAAACAAAAAAAGAAAGCATGTCTGGAAATGACTCCTGTGGTAGTTATTTTATACGTAAAAATCTAGAAGGTGCCTAATCTTAAACTGAATAGGGCATTTACTTAGAATAGAAGATAATTTACCCAGCCTGGGCAACATGGCAAGACCTCATTTCTACAAAAAATAAAAAAATTAGGCTGGGAGCAGTGGCTCACACCCGTAATCCCAGCACTTTGGGAGGCTGAGGTAGGCAGATCACCTGAGGTCAGGAGTTCAAGACCAGCCCGGCCAACATGGTGAAACCCTGTCTCTATTAAAAATACAAAAGTAGCCAGGTGTAGTGGCGCATGTCTATAATCCCAGCTACTCGGGAGGCAGAGGCGCAGAGGTGGGAGAATTGCTTGAGTACAGAAGGTCGAAGGTTGAGGCTGCAGTGAAAAAAAATTTACTACAAAGTTTAAGGTTTAAAGTCAGTGGTCTCCCTTTTTCCACCAATTTCCATTTGAAGTTCAGTTTTTACTCTCTTAGTTGCAAAAATTAGAGACAGGAAACAATGAAACAAGCTTGTGATCTGAAGAATTTGACTTGTATCTAGTAGCTTCAGCATGTTCATGGGTCATAGGAGGTTATGGTCCCAGTGAAAGTTGCATTCTTGGCCAGAAAAATCCCTTCAGGAGGTTCTTTTTTCCCCATTGGATTGTTCATCCCAAACAGCTGTGAATTTTGGTTTGCAAAAAGGAAGTCTAGGCTATTTCTGCTCTAGTCTTTCGTAGGGAAAGTAAATTACTGGGTTTTGTAGCCCAGAAACACCAAGGAAACCCCAGAAGTAGACAGTGGAGAGTTTGTTCTTAGAAAAAGCAGCCTCTCCTGTGGAATGGAACTTGGTCTCTTTTTTGGAGAGCGCTCAGAAAATATTTCCCACACTGATTTCCAAAAGATTATTGGGAGATTTTCTGTGGAATAGAAAATTATATCGTATAATACGTTACATTCATAGAACGTCTTCATATAACTTTGGTGTGGTTAGAATTAATGGTAGTAATACTAGAAATTATATGGTATGGCTTCATATTTATCCTTTCTCAGTAATTTGTAGATCAAGTTTGTTTAGTTTACAAATCAAAAAAGAGTTTATAAAACAAGTCAGTCGTCTCTGCTTTGAAACAAGATAGTTGTTATCTGTTTGTGATATTACCACTGATCCAGGAAGCAGAACTGCCTCCTGTGGTGAGGACATAATATGGTAGCTAAGGATCAGGCTCTGACCCAACTCTGTCTTGTGACTTAGGCAAATTAGTCACTTTTCTGAGCCTCTGTGTCTTTATATGTATAATGGGCCAGGGATGATATCTAGTTTCTAAAGCAGCATGAAATGAGCTAAAAGGATGTAAGGTATATAATGCCTGGCACATGGCAAGGGCTTGGTAAACCTCAGCTGCTAGGATCATCTGATGGGAGCCAGATGCTTGCCACCCTTGATGAACTGGAGTGAGGATTCTGTTAAGGACATATCTTTTATTGGTGTTGCCATTTTAACATTTATAATAATTCATAGCAGAAGCTCCCAACCTTTTAAACTATGAAGAGTCCTATTTTTAAAAGCCTGAAAATTGGCAATGGTGGCAAAGTTACAAACCAATCCAGGTCCACAATCCTTTTTTTGAAACCTTGGGGCCAGATATGTTTTCAGATCAATATTGAGTCCCTAGTGGAATTATGGCAGCACCCTGAAACGTTATATTTCTACAGCAAAACCTGTAAATATTCATACTAAATGAGATAAATATGAAGCAGCTTCATATCAGTGTAGGTCAGGTTTTGCAGCTAAATGAGTTTGCTGCTAACTTATGAAAATATATTTTCAGAGCTTTTTGGATTTCTGAATTATTGATAAGGAATTGTAAACCTCTGCCTTTATGGTAGAAAAATTGTAAGACAAATGCACAAAGAAGAAAATAAAATCAGGCTGGGCGTGGTGGCTCATGCCTATAATCCCAGCACTTTGGGAGGCCAAGGCAGGCAGATCACAAGGTCAAGAGATCGAGACCATCCTGGTCAACTTGGTGAAACCCCGTTTCTACTAAAAATACAAAAATTAGCTGGGCATGGTGGTGCATGCCTGTAGTCCCAGCTACTCAGGAGGCTGAGGCAGGAGAATTGCTTGAGCCCAGGAGGCGGAGGCTGCGGTGAACCAAGATCGTGCCATTGCACTCCAGCCTGGGTAACAAGAGCGAAACTACGTCTCAAAAAAAAAAAAAGAAAGAAAGAAAAAGAAAATAAAATCAGTTATAATTCGACCACCTACAGAAATTAACCTGAAATTTTGGTGTACATTCTTGTTTTTTTCTGTGCAAACTTTTTAATAGAAATGACATTATTTTGTACTTACTTTGTCTCATGTTTTCACTAACTATATTGTGAAACAGTTTCCTATATTTTCTATCCTCCTCAACCTCATTTTAAATGGATGTGATATCTGTGGTGTGTATGAACTGTAATTAATTTAACCCCTTTCCTGACATGGAACATGAGTTTGTTTTTAAGTTTTCTGCTGTTAGAACAGCTCTGTGATGAACATGCATGTGGATAAGTTTGTGTGTACATTCTGCTTATAATACTTGATATATTCAATAGAATGGTAGGTGTAATTTGAATATTCAGCCATTGCAAAAATCAACTGCTGAATATTCAAATTACATCTCAAAATCAACAACAAGAAACATACATGTTGCTGAATTTGAGGACTCATAATAATTCTGACGTCCTTGGCTGGGCATGGTGGCTTGCACCTGTAATCCCAGCACTTTGGGAGGCTAAGGTGGGCCAATCACGAGGTCAGGAGTTCGAGACCATCCTGGCCAACAGGGTGAAACCCTGTCTCTACTAAAAATACAAAAATAAGCTGGGCGTGGTGGCACATGCCTGTATTCCTAGCTACTCGGGAGCCTGAGGCAGGAGAATTGCCTGAACCCGGGAGGCAGAGGTTGTAGTGAACCGAGATCGTAACACTGCACCCCTGGCTGGCGACAGAGCGAGACTCCGTCTCAGGAAAAATAAATTAATAATAATAATTCTGAGGCCCTTTATATCTCCTGGGTCCTTCTGATTGGGAAGTAATATACTGATTTATGGTTGCAAATACTGCTTATATTCAGAATGTAAACTTTGTGTAAGCCCAGGACTTTTAATGGTTAACTTAGGGCCTTACTGGTTCTTTTTCAGAGACCGAATGTTTAGAACAGGACCATTAATAATACAACCACATGGAGCAATATGCTCCAAGCAGAATAAAATAAAAACAGCTTTATGGCCAGGCATGGTGGCTAATACCATAATCCCAGCACTTTGGGAGGGTGAGGCTGGAGGATCACTTGAGCCCAGGAGTTTGAGAGCAGCCTGGGCAACATAATGAGACCTAGTCTCTATTTAAAAAAAAAAAGTATTAAAAAACAAAAAAATAGCTTTGTTATTTTGTAAGGGAGAGATGAGGTCTTGCTGTGTTGCCCAGGCTGGTCACAAACTTATTTTTTTCTTTTAAATTGTAGTTGAGACCTATTTACAAAAAGACTGATGACCAGAGAAGATTAGAAAACAGATCAGTTCAGGACTATTTACCTGAGTCTCTGAAAGGTTCTTGGACTTGCTGATGTTTGGTTTTAGATCTTTAATTCTTTGCTGTGCCTGGGGAGGAGCCCTAGTCCCGGCTTTGTTCATAACTATCCACATTCATGATCACCACTCTTCCTCTGATTCAGCCTGGTGGAGTCTGTGCATTGACTTTTGTCCTCAATGGAGCCAGTCGCCTGATTCTTGCTTCTTCAGGTTACCCTGCAGACATGGTCAAACTTCAAGGCAAAGTCCAGCCCATACTGTAGTATTTGAAGTCGGTAACGCAATAGCTCAGAGGTATTGCTACTGACAGTATTGTGGGTGGGCGTGTATGTGTGTATTTGGGATAGGAGGATGGTTTTACTTCTTGAACACTTAATACTTTGCTTTGTCTGTGCCAAGGACTTTACATACATGTATTTGCTCAGTTTACTTCACATCATGCCTGCAAGATAACTGGTGCTATTTCCATTTCACAGATGAAGAAGCGAAAGTTAAGGGAGAGGTTAAAGTGACTTAGCCCAGGGCCACACAGAGGAGTTCAGAGCCTGGTGTCTCTGACAAACTTTTGCTTGTAAAGCATTACATTTGGCCACTTGAGAATCAGCCTCTTTGGATGAGACTCAAGCCACCACTTACTATATGCTTAGGTAAAATTTTACTGAAGAGATTAATTAGGGATTTATTTAAGTCCAATAGTTGCTATTATAGCACTTACTTCATACTGTACCCTTCTAAGCACTTTACAAATATGAACTCATTTTGCCTCATGAAAACTTTTTTTTTTAATCACAAATACACAGATGGAGTCTCACTATCTTGCCCAGGTTGGTCTCATTCTGGGGTTCAAGCAATCCTCCTGCGTCAGCCTCCCAAAGTGTTAGAATTACAGGCGTGAGCCACTGCACCTGGCCATAACAACTGTTTGAGGAAGACGGTAGTTAGTACTGCCATTTAACTGGTGAGGAAACTGAAGCACAGAGGGATCAAGTAGCTTGCCAAGGTGTAGTAAGCTAGTAAGAGCTAGAGCTTAGTTTTGAATCCAGGCAGGCAGGCCCTGGAGTCTTTGCTCTCTGTTACTATTATTTTTCTTTGAGACAGAGTCTCGCTCTGTAGCCCAGCCTGGAGTGCACTGGCGCAGTTTTGCCTCACTGCAACCTCTGCTTCCTGGGTCCCGTTTCAAGCAATTTTCCTGCCTCAGCCTCCCGAGTAGCTGGGATTACAGGAATGCGCCACCATGCCCAGCTAATTTTTGTATTTTAGTAGAGACAGGGTTTTACCATGTTGGCCAGGCTGGTCTTGAACTCCTGACCTCGTGATCCGCCTGCCTCAGCCTCCTAAAGTGCTGGGATTCTAAGCGTGAGCCACCGTGCCCAGCTGCTATTGGTTGTTATGCAATTGGGGCTTTTTCTTTTAACCAAAAATGTAACACAAAGTCCTTGGGAAATACCTCACTACATAAAGTGTGGTAGGCTTATTTTAAAAAAAATAATTGGGCTGGGCGAGGTGGCTCAGGCCTGTAATCCCAGCACTTTGGGAGGCCGAGGCAGGTGGATCAGGAGGTCAGGAGTTTGAGACCAACTTGACCAACATGGTGAAACCCCGTCTCTACTAAAACAAGTACAAAAACTAGCTGGGTGTGGTGGTACATGCCTGTAATCCCAGCTACTCAGGAGGCTGAGGTGGGAGAATCACTTAAACCTGGCAGGCGGAAGTTGCAGTGAGCCGTGATCGCGCCACTGCACTCCAGCCTGGACAACAGAGTAAGATTCCATGTTAAAAAAAAAAAAAAAAATTGGGGCCGGTTGTGGTGGCTCATGCCTGTAATCCCAGCACTTTGGGAGGCCAAGATGGGCGGATCACAAGGTCAGGAGATTGAGACCATCCTGGCCAATAGGTGAAACACTGTTTGTACTAAAAATACAAAAAAATTAGTCGGGCATAGTGGCGCGCGCTTGTAGTTGCAGCTACTCGGGAGGCTGAGGCAGGAGAATCGCTTGAACCCGGGAGGCGGAGATTGCAGTGAGCCGAGATTGAGCTACTGCACTCCAGCCTGGGCGACAAAGCGAGTCCATTTCAGCAACAACACCAACAACAAATTGGCAAATTCCCTGGAATTGGAATGCGGGAAAGTTAGATAAGGAGAATGCCTTTACATCTATGCCAAATAATATATTAGTTTAGAGACTGTTGGGGACTTCCCTATAGCTCCCACATTGCATTTTCAGACTTCTGGAAAATTCTCATCTCATGCAGGTGCATGTGTTCATGATTTTTACCTGTAAGAAAATTTAAGCGGTCCCCCGTCCCCTGCCAACCAGTTCAAAATGACAAAATTAGTTTTGGATCCATAAACTACATAAATTGCCAGATACACTATCCGGGCCAAAGTTTGTACAAGGGAAGTGAATCTTAACAATTGGCAAGAAACCAAAGGCCTATGTATCTTGAAGTTATTTCCAAGTCTGCTTTTTTTAAAAAAACAATTCCCTCCCTCATTAGTGATTAACAACCAACATTTGCATTCTCAAATAATAATTAGTTTGCCTATAAAATGATTTTCAGACAGTATTATCTGTCTGGTTCAAATGATTGTCTATGCTATCTCGAAGCCTAGGATTATGGGATGGGAAACGTTACTTTCCATAATCGTTGGTACTTTAATCTTCACAATCCTTCAATACAGGTATTAGCGCCCATTTTACTGATGATTTCAGAGAGGTTAAATTACTGGCCTAGAACTGGACCGAGGTGGTTTTTTTGTTCTTGTTTTCTGAGACAGGGTCTCACCCTGTCACCCAGACTGGAGCACAGTGATGCAGTCACAGCTCATTGCAACTTCCCTGTGTTCAAATGATCCTCCCACCTCAGTGTCCTGAATAGCTGATACTATAGGCTCATGACACCATGCCTGGTTAATTTTTGTATTTTTTGTAGAGATGCAGTCTTGCCGTGTTTCCCAGGCTGTTCTTGAATTCCTGGGCTCAAGATAACTGCTTGCCTTGGCCTCCCAAGGTGTTAGGATTACAGGCATGAGCCATCACGCCCAGACAGGACTGAGGTGCTCTGTTTGCAAGGCCTTTAAGGGTTCTATTTTATGTGGAATCATGGCTGCCAAAAAGATGTCTGCGTCCCCAGTAGTGGAAGTATAAGGAAAAGGTAGTATTCTAGCTAAGTAGCTCTGAAAATACCTGTGGGTCCTATATACCTAACAGTAATAGAATAGGTCTATGAATAGGTCTATTACTTTTTACCTACAAATGAAAATACTTTAGATATTGAAATTGGCAGAGATTCCAGTTTTGTTACTTTTTAATCTATTGCTATCTCCCTAATTGTGCATTTAAGACCCAGCTGGAGAATAGTTTTCTTGCCAGTCACTCATTAGCAGTCTCTTTTGCCATCTTTAGCAGACCCAGAGCAGACTTTCTAAAGACTTTTCAAGTAAATGATCCAGGGCTTAGTGCTTCACTTTAAGGTTCAAGTTTTTCTTTTTAAAAGAAGGAGTGTAAAAAAAAGCAGGTCCCATACTTTGACTAGTTATGTTTTGTCAACCAAATTGATAAAGCTGTCTTTTTAAAAGATATCTTTTCCCTATCCATTATGATCTGTTAGACTTATTATTTTCAGTTACCATCATTTCTGATTACTTTTCTCTTTAATATTTGCGCTTTTGTAAAATTTGTAGTTCATTTACAGAGAAAACAGATGAAAATAGCAGTCCAGGTACCCTAGCATCTTCTCATTCAATTAACAGATATTTATGAAGACCTGATTCTTTTGGATGAAATTTCAGTCACTTAAAAATATCTGTGTTTGCTGAGAGGAATACATCATACCAAATTATAAGTTTGGTATAATCTACTAGTACTAGTGGAATGATATAATAGAAGCTAAACCCAAGATTTTTTGGATGTGTGTGTGGGGCATTCCCACTGTAATCCATAAAACTCATTTCCTGTAACTTGTCTTCTGTGTTTTTTCCCTAATATTGGTGCTTTCATATTGGCTTGTTATGGGGTTTGATTGTCATTGTAATACACCAGTTTGCCCATAAACCTTTGTATCTCTTTAACAGTCAAATCATCATGTAGAAAAACTTGAGTAGCTAGGACTACAGGCGTGCACCATCATGTCTGCCTTTTTTTTTTTTTTTTTTTTTTGAGACAGAGTCTAGCTCTGTTGCCAGGCTAGAGTGCAATGGCACAATCTTGGCTCACTGCAACCTCCACCTCTGGGTTGCAAGCAATTCTCCTGCCTCAGCCTCCCCAATAGCTGGAATTACAGGTGTGTGCCACCATGCCTGGCTAATTTTTGCATTTTTAGTAGAGACACGGTTTCCCCATGTTGGCCAGACTGGTCTTGACCTTCTGGCCTCAAGTAATCTGCCTGCCTCAGCCTCCCAAAGTTCTGGGGATTATAGGCATGAGCCACTGCACCTGGTTAACATCTGATTTTCTATTGGTGATGAGGTAATGAGGTTACTGGAGTCATCACATGATGAATCTGGTTGACATCAGGTTTCCTCATTACCAGGAACTGGGCCTTGTGAGATTTTGACACAGGCTTAACTGACTGCTTTTTTATCATTGTTTTGCTTGTGAATAACTTTTCACCTCTTTGATTGGTCTTTGGTTTCGTGTGGCCTTCTGGGTTTGAGTAAAGCAAAATCTTGTCTCTCCCTCCTTCACTGATTTTTATTTTAGCCTTCACTTTGATGTGTAAATACCTCAACGAAATCCTTAAGTTTGAGTTAAGCCTTAAGTCTGTTCTTATTGTAGGATTTTAGCTTGGCTAAGGTCTGTCTGGATCCCTGGAATCTGGAAAGTATCCATTTCTCTTAGTTTTATCCACTAGTCTCTCCATGCCTGAACTGTGAAGGGAAGAGGACATGGTTAGACAGAAAAAGCAGTATGCAGGAAACATTGGCTCCAGGAACTTTTCTCTCTTAGAGTGCACGTTGCCTCTGGGGAAGGGCAAGAGTGAGCAGTGCTCCTCGGGGATCTTCCACCTAATCCCACCTCAACTACGCTCTAGCTGTATGATCATGAGAATATTTTTTACTTTTCCTATATCTCAGTTTTTTTACCATTAAAAAAATGGGTGTCAAGAGGCAGTGTTTTTAGCGTTTCCCGGCAGGACCAAGGAAAGTTGCATCAGCATATCTTAAAGCATCTGCAGTTAGATTGGGGAAAGGAACTACTGCTTACTGTCCTCTTACTGTGTGCCAGGAACTGTGCAAGGCCTTTTACATGCCTGGTCTGGAAGGTCAAGAAGAGAAGAAGGACTCTCTTCTCCCTTCATCCATGGGAGTGTGTGAGTGGGCAGTTGCTCTCTCCGCCCATGAAACTTTCATCAGCAATTACTAATTAGTGCCTAATTACTGTATGTTGTACGTACCACTGTAGCAGATAACTTAGGAACACAAAACTTGACAGCTCCCCGAAGAAATTGGCTTGGTTATCTGTGAGTTTACAATGTCAATGACTGAATAAATAAATAAGTGGGGAGAACAGATAGGTCTTTCTTAGAGAAGAATTCCAATTATAAATGTAGGAATAATGAGGAGAATAGAAAATCACCATTAGCATACCACAGTAATAATTGCTGCAGGGAAGATCTACCAGTGAAGAATAAAATTAGTGGGTGAAAGTTTAAGGAGAAACATAATATTTACATGGTTTCAAAGTATCTTCCCCAAAATATTTATTATTATGGTGGTTTCAACTCATGTCCATTTGCTCTTTGGTAGTCCTCTCTCCAGGAGATGGAATTTAATAGTCTTCCTTTTTTGAGTGTGAGCTAGACTTAGAAACTGGGTTCTAAATAGTAGAATATGGAGAGAGAACAGTGATAACTTTATAGTAGGAAAATCTAGTAGCCACCGCCTTTACTGAGTAATCAAGGTTAACATCACCAGTGATAAGTCACACTTATGTCACATATCCCAGATATGATGTCATGGAAAGGACACTTTACCTCTCGTGTTCCTTCCCCAAATCCATAACCTCAGTCTAATCATGAGAAAACAGAAACTCAAGTTGAAGAACATTCTACAAAATACTGAGTAGTACTCTTTAAAAGTGTCAAGGCTGAGAAAGATAAGGCAAGACTGAGGAACTGTCACTGACTGGAAACTAAAGAGCCAAGACTGTTGAATGCAGTGTAGGATCCTGGAACAAAGGACATGAATGTAAAAACTAGGGAAGTATCAACAAAGTCTGCAGTTTAGTTAAGAGTATTGTACCAGTGTTAATGTCCTAAGTTTTGATCGATGTGCAGTCATGCCTAGGTGCATGTCGGGGATTGGCTCCAGGACCCCTGCATGTAACAAAATCCATGTATACTCAAGTCCTGAGGTCAGTTCTGAGAAACCCAGGTATATGAAAAGCCAGACCTACACACACACACAGGTTTTGAATCCCATAAATGCTATATTTTTAATCTGGTTGGAGAAAATCTGCATATAAATGGACCCAAGCAGTTCAAACCTGCATTGTTTAAGGGTCAGCCTTACTATTGTTCTATTAAAAGGTTAACATGAAGGGAAGCTGGGTGAAAGGGATACGGGGCTCTGTGCTATCTTTGGAACTCCTCCGTAAGCCTAATATTATTTCAAAATAAAAAGTAAGCAAGCAAAGGGCTTATTCAGTAGTGGCTCTGGAGTCAACCTGCCTGGGTTCATATCTTGCCTCTGCTACCTACCAGTTGGGAGATAGAGATAACTTTCTTAATTGCTTTGCTTTAGTTCCTTCATCTATAATAATAGAACTTCTCGTATGAAGTTGTGTGATGATTAAATGAGGTAATGCATGTGAAGTACTTAGAACAGTGGCAGGCCGGGCATAGTGGCTCACACCTGTAATCCCAGCACTTTGGAAGCTGAGTTGGGAGGATTGCTTGAGCTCAGGGGTTCAAGACCCACCTGGGCAACAT
This sequence comes from Sapajus apella, assembly GCF_009761245.1. Lineage (NCBI taxonomy): Eukaryota > Metazoa > Chordata > Mammalia > Primates > Cebidae > Sapajus > Sapajus apella. Next base: position 2,294,956 of record NW_022437023.1, read on the forward strand.
AGAAAGACCGTATTTTAGAAGAAAAAAAAAACAGTCGCTGAACGTAGTAATGACAGCTGCTAATATTAGTATTTACACAGAGGAAGTCCAGCCTCCTTTTAGGTACTCAGCCATTTAGCCAGGGATGTAAATAGTGCTGGAGGAGTTTGGAGGAAGAGGAGATGGTAATGGATTAGAGTGGTCTGGAGACCCCTCTCCTAGACTACTTATATCCTTAGGAAGTGGGGCCCTACCTTTCAAGAAAGCCAAAGATTCAGATAGCTGATAGAAGATTGGCGTGGAGGAGGGCAGGGAACATCTAGGGGCGGAGGTGGAGAAGCTAAAATAAGAAAGACCTGTTTGCCCAGCAGTGAGTAAGCAGCCATCCAGCAGGAGTCAGTGGAGGTGAGGTGGGTAAGGTTGGCTGGTACTGGATCATCATGGGATTGGATCCTGGCTTGATAGAGTCTAAGACCTTGTCTCCAGGCCACTTTATCTCTAGGTGCTTTGTTTCTAAGCCTGAGAGAAAGAGAGAGAGAGAGAGACAATTTAAACAATAGTAAAAAAAACTTTCAGTTTTAACAGGATTGTGGTTGTGCTTTGAGTATTTGTTGATTGAGAAAATATGTTGTGAGAGAATGATTATGAACTCAGTAACTCTCTGAAATAAACTTGTGTTTTATTAAATACAGTAGCTTCTCTGTACCTTAGGGAGATCATGATATATTATTCTGAGACATTTATTCTGCCTACTGCCAGTGCTTGGTGTACAAGTGCATTTGCTGACCCTTTACGATAACAACTTGGCCCCAGGACAGAGTCACTATTTTAAGTGTACAAACATGCTTTTTGACTTCCAGGCCTGTCTTTTGGGTTGTCTTCTGTCACAGGGGAGTGTGTTTCTTTTATTAGTGAAAAGAAGAAAAAACAAAAAGAAGAAAAATTGTACCACTAGAAATGTGGCTAAAAATATTGACGTATAATTTACATACAGTTGAGCACTTGGATATTAAGTATACAGACCAATGTATTTTACCTACATACACATCTCTTACCATCGTGAAGACAACATTTCCAGTGCCCCACAAATCTCCTTGGTGTCACCTGCTATCCAAAAATGGCCCTCCTTGAGGTTGCCACTGTTCTGACCTAAGTCACCATAAATTTTTGCCTGGGGACATGTTTCTTTTTCGCCACCAAACACCCAGGTTCATGCAGAACAATGGAGTGGGAGCAGGGGAGGGTCTGTATGTGCCAAATACGACACTAGACACATTCCCAGACTTAAATAAATTCTCCCATAAAACCACAGGCCTAGACTTATATAACTTGTCTAAACTCAATCCCATGTCATTGACTCCAAAGTCAGTGTTTTTTTCCATTGCACCATGCTTTGTCTTCAACTGACATTTGCCATAATAATTATCATTATCATTAATGAAAAGTCATCTTACACTTACCAGTAGTTTGCATGGTCAAAGAATAGCAGTTAACACCCACTTCTCATTTCTAAATGCGTTTAAATGGTCAACAGCTTTTAACATAACTCTCTTGGGAAGCAGAAGGAATTGTGTTGATTTAGAACCTAAGGATAATGGTAATTTCTTCATTTAATGAGTGCCTTGTTTGTGCAAGATCTTGTGCTGGCCAATGGAGTTATAAAGAGAAAAGAAGTCTCAATCCCAGCCTTGCGGTCTTCTGATGCGGGAGATAGAGAATAGTGTGATAAGTGCTGTGAAACAGAGGGATGCTGGAGCATCGTAGAGGAAACAAGGGGCAGGGCTGGGGAAATGTTCCTTTCAGAACGGGTGAGGTCTGAGTGGAGTATTAGCGCTAATAGGAGTTGTACAGACAAAGAAGGGAAAAGTGAGAGTTACTTTAAGCTGGAGAGAGTATACAGTGTATGCAAAGAGTGCGCGTCTGGAAGCATGGCGCGTTGAGACAACTGCAGGTAACTGCCAGGTATGTAGGAGGGAGAGGGGTTCTGTGGAGCAGGAAGAGGTTGGCTGGAGTGGTAGCAGAGGTGAGATGCCCACGTAAAGGAGTTGGATTTTACATTGACAGTAATTATGAATTGCAATTTAGGAAGATCTCTTTAGCTTTTTGGAAGATGGATCAAAGGAGTTGAGATTGACTAGGAGTGCAGTGATTTGGGCCTGAAGGAAAGCAGCACCAGCGAGTATCAAGAGGAAGCCAAATTTGAAATATTCAGGGAATGAACAGGACTTAGTGACTGTTGATTTGCAGTTGAGTGGTTGATCTCGCCTATGACTTTGCATCTAAATGGGATATTACAAGCAGGGCGTTGTGGCTCATGCCTGTAATCCCAGCACTTTGGGAGGCTGAGGTAGGAGGATTGCTTGAGCTCAAGAGTTTAAGACCGGCCTAGGCAACACAGGGAGACCTTGTCTCTACAAAAAGTTTTAAAAGTAGCCTGATGTGGTGGTCCCTGTAGTCCCACCTACTGAGAAGACTGAGGTGGGAGGATCACTTGAGCCTGGGAGGTTGAGGCTGCAGTGAGCTGTGATCACACTACTACACTCCAGCCTGGACAATATAGCTAGACTCTGCCTCAAGAAAGAATGAATGGGGCTGGGCGCGGTGGTTCACGCCTGTAATCCCAGCACTTTGGGAGGCCGAGGCGGGTGGATCACGAGGTCAAGAGATGAAGACCATCCTGGTCAACACGGTGAAACCCCGTCTCTACTAAAAATACAAAAAATCAGCTGGGCATGGTGGTGCATGCCTGTAATCCCAGCTACTCAGGAGGCTGAGGCAGGAGAATTGCCTGAACCCAGGAGGCGGAGGTTGCAGTGAGCCGAGATCGCGCCATTGCACTCCAGCCTGGGTAACAAAAGCGAAACTCCGTCTCAAAAAAAAAAAAAAAAAAAAAAAAAAGAATGAATGGGCTGGGCACAGTGGCTAATGCCTGTAATCCCAGCACTTTAGAGGCTAAGATGGGCAGATCACGAAGTCAGAAGTTCAAGTCTAGGCTGGCCAACATGGTGAAACCTCGTCTCTACTAAAAATACAAAAAATTAACCAGGAGTGGTGGCACGCACCTGTAGTACCAGCTACGCACGAAGCTGAGGCGGGAGAATCGCTTGAACTCAGGAGGCAGAGGTTGCAGTGAGCCGAGATTGCACCACTGCACTCCAGCATGGGTGACAGAGTGAAACTCCATCTCAAAAAAAAAAAAAAAAAAAAAAGAATAAATGAATGAATAAATAAATAAATAGGATATTACAACATAAAATGGGAGAGTGGCGTTTTGTGGAAGGACTGGAGTTTTGTAAGGCATAATAGAAACACTTTTTTCCCTTTTTAGTGAAAGGGTAGTATTCATTTTAGAATAGCCCCATTTCTTATTTTGGTGTGCACAGGAGTTTGTAGATGGAGACCTAGAGTGGTATGTCAACTATTTTTTTAAGCAGGCAGATAAATCAGTCTTTTGGTTTAATCTTCTTTTGTTTATCATGGTGAAAGCTAAGTCTCCAAATGGTTGTCTCCACAGCGACGACCTGTGAACCCTTGAACTGAGTGGGAATTAGTCATATGGAAAGAAGAAAAGACAAGCCCTTCATACTCCTTTCAGGATTTATGTAGTTATTTATTTACCGACATGTGCAGAAAGCCAAATTGGTACTTTTAATGAAATGGAATATAGTTTAGATTCAAAGGATTTTTATCAAGCTTAAAGCTAACCCTGTTTTTGCTTTGGTCTGTGTTCTGCTGTAATAATCTCCTTCCTTGTGCACAGGATAACAGTGAGGGATCCTTAAACTGGCAGGGGTATTATTTAGCCACCCGGGGCTTCCTCAATCACACTGAGAGTCCTGGCCCTTGACTGTGAGAATGTCTCCTCATGAGGCTCAAGGACTGTGTGCATATGATTGAAAACTTCTAGAAAAGGCAAAACAAGTTCTCTAGGCTTTGTGATTGGCAGTGTCTGGAGTCCTCACCCTGAATGGTCATTAAGAAACCCAAATTATACCCTGTATACTGAAAGGAAGCTTTTCTCTCCCGCCAGCCAAAATTTAGTCATCTGCCTATGCCAACTCCAGATTTCCTGTTACTATAAATCCTTGACAGTTTAGAATGAAGGATAATGGTGTGTAGGGAAAAGAATCCTTATTCAAATGAATAGGAGAGCAATAGCAGTGTAGCTGTAGGGTCACATATAATAAAACTACCAGATACGTTTCTTGCCCTTGAAATCTCATTGTAATAGTGCTCTGAGCCACCAGGAGTTTCTGCTATTCTAGTTTTCAGGTTGTGCTCAGGGACTGTTAATATTTTTGTAGTAACACAGCTCCTGTGTACCCAGGGATGTTTATTTCAGCTTTAAATTGTAAGTAAACAAGCATGCTACAATTTATGAAAGCTGAGCATGTGTGACTTCTGTTTGGTGTCGTGATGAAATCAAACACTCATAATCTGACACCTTGAATGATTTGCGTGGTCATTGTTATATTGCCTGATTATTAGGCAAACAGTTTACATAAGTAACTATAACTAGTTTTAATTTTTACATGGCCAGATCAAATGTTCACAGTTTCTTGTTTGTTTATTTGTTGGTTTTCCAGCGTCTGTAATTAGCATCACTGTCAGCATTTTTTATTGATATCTATGTGGACTGTGTCCTCATCACTTGCTGGTTACCTTATGTTAAAACACCAAGTCTAGGTTTTCTCCCTAGCAGCCTTTTAGAAAGGATGGATGGTCCTCAGTTCTACTCTCTCTCACCATCCAACCTCAGCTTTAGTGGGGTCTTCAGGGAGTAGGAGCTCCAGACCCTGGGACTGTGTGGCCTGCCCAGAGGCAGAACAGCACACTGTTGGGATGAGAAAGAGGCCCCTTCACCTCTGAGAAGGAATTAACAACAGATTTTATTTTAGAATACTGTATAGATTGAAGTAACTGAACATTTCTCATCTAACAGATAGTAAGGATTTTAGTAGACATTTATTTGCAGAATTAGTTTTCTACCACAAAGTTAGTTTTGGGTTAGAAAAAGGGGTGCACTAGTAGGGATACTTTGATACTGTGATTAGATGGTCATTGAAACCTTTTGGATGGATTGAGAAGCAAAATTGATTTTGGATGACATTTTTGACCTGCTTTTGTATATTTGTGTGGCATGCAGCAATGGATGGCTGTGTTTCGTGGTTAGATGCAGAACATTTATTGTGGTTCTGCTGGCTGTGTGTGTATTGCCTATTTTTATTGTGGTTAACCTGACCGACCATTTGGTTCCTTAAGATTAAGTTTCCTTTCCTGTACTTTATAAAAGTCGTCAGCTTATGCAAAAGGGAAATTTATCCTTTCTATTCAAATGTTTACTGAGTTTCTGTTCTGTGTTGGGCCTTGTGTTAGGAGCCAGGTACAGGAAGATGATCAAATATCTTGACTTTAAATAATACTTTTCACATTTACCTCTTTAATCTCAGGTAGCCCTACCAACCCTGTAAAATTGAAAAAGGCTGTTCACGTACCCCCCAATATAAATAAGTAGTCACAGAGAAATGAACAGACTTGAGGTTACACGTTGTAATAGTGACTGAGCTGAAGCCTTAGTCTTTTGACCCCACCCCTAGCTATTCACTAGTTAGAAAAGTCTAAATAAAGTAGGGTTGTTTGTTTGTTTGTTTGAGACAGGGTTTTACTGTGTTGCCTAGGTTGGACCTAGGCATGATCATTGCTCTCTGATGTGGCATGATCATAGCTCTCTGCAGCCTTGACTTCCCAGGCTCAAGCAATTCCCTGGCCTCAGCCTCCAGAGTAGCTCGGACCACAGGCATGTGCCACTATGCCCAGGTAATTATTTTAGTTTTTGTAGAGACAACAGGGTTTCACACTCCTGAGCCCATTTTCCCACGTTGGCCTCTCAAAGCGCTGAAATTATGGTCACGAGTCACTATGCCTGGCCTAAACAAAATAGTTTGTTGTTGTTTTGAGACAGAGTCTTGCTCTGTCTTCCAGGCTAGAGTGCAATGGTGCAATGTTGGCTCACTGTAACCTCCACCTACCTGGTTTTAGTGATTCTCATGCCTCAGCCTCCTGATTAACTGGGACTATAGGCATGCACCACTACACCCAGCTAATTTTTGTATTTTTAGTAGGGATGGGGTTTCATCATGTTGGCTACGCTGGTCTCAAATTTCTGGCTTCAAATGATCTGTCCACCTCAGGCTCCCAAAGTGCTGGGATTTCAGGTATAAGCCACGGTGCCCAGCCAATAAAATAGTTTTTGGATCTAAATTTGATCAACCAGGAAGCATGACATCTACCCAAAGAAATTATGTAGGCATTTAAAAAATTCATACAAATGATTCTTAGACTGGGCTATTTGATTTTAAAAAATCATTAAAAACATTAGAATTCTAACTATTAATTAGGGACTGATAGTTTGCCCAATAAAAATAATCATCACTTAGTAAATCACCCTAATGAACCTAGGATGATTTAATCATCGTCATTTGATTTACAGTGTTTTCAGGATGACATTGTTCAATGTATTTGTTAATTGGTTTGGAAGGTAGTGAGTAAAATATTTCTAAGGGTGAAAAGGAAACAGTTTTGAATATTCTTAGCTAATACTGAGTTGGCCAGGATGGGAGAAACAGAGTTAAAGTAACGTGTTAGCCCCTTTTCTTGTGCACCTAGAAATCCTCCAGGGCCCAGTAACCATTTTAGGTTTATTTTATTAAAAAACAGTCCTTTGGGCTTCCTGTGTTATTGATTCTTTTCAGTTTCTGCAGAACTGAGAAGGAAAATTTCCCCCGTGTAAAGTGAGAAGGGTATTAACATTGTACCATAGATGCCTAAAATGGTATTTATTAGATATAGCCCTGTCCAAAAAGACTCTGAGTCTGGGAGCAGGGGTAGCAATAAAGTTGTTTCTTCCTGGTGGTCTTACTGAGGGCTTCTGGAAGCAGCAGTCAGAGGGCAGAGCTGACCGGCCGTGCTTAAGAGAATGTGGACTTTGAGGCCTTGCCAAACTGAGGTGATTGTTTGACCTTGGGCAAATTATTTACTGTACCTTATTTTTTTCAGCTATAAAATGAGGTTATATTTTATTCTAAAATGGAATTTGTATATCATATATATATAGAAGATCCTTCTGTTTAAAGTAGGAAGTATTAGCTAGCTCTTCACTTACATTTATTTCTAGGGTCATTTGAAGTCCATCTAGCTGATGAGAAAATAAATCCCATCAGGGCCAAGGCCAGGTCTATTTGTTTTTCTCACTCTCCTTGCCCCTATGTCAGTGCCGTGAGCTTGGTAGATACTCAGATACCTGGTGAGTGAAGGAGTTCCCGTAGTTAGTACTGCAGCTGTCAGGAAAAAGTGTAGACTCGTTGCCCATAAGCACAGGCCTGTATTTGTCAACATCTTAGAGCTTTGTGCCTGTGTAGTTTTGTTGCTGTTTGTTTGTTTTGAGAGACAAGGTCTTGCTTTGACACCTAGGCTAGTGATCCTCCTGCCTCAGCCTCTCCAGTAGCTAGGACTACATGTGTGTACTACCACACTCGACTAATTTTTAAATTTTTTCTGGAGATGGGGTCTCACTGTGCTGCGCAGGCTGGTCTTAAATTCCTGGGCTCAAGCGATCCTCCTGCGTCAGCCTCCCAAAGTGCCAGGATTACAGGCATGCTGTATCTTTTTTTTTCTTTTGGTTAGCAAGTAACAGTTTAGGTTTTTACATCTCCAAGATGTCTAGAGGGTTTCTTTCTTCTACTTCAGCTTGATTGATGAAAATGTCATAATGAAGTGAAAGAAAAGGCTTGCTGTGCTTTCATTTTGAGGTGGACCAACATGTTCTTGAAGCCCTGTTCTCTGAGCCACGCTGTTTTGTTTAGGGTCTGCTCCTAGTGTAAGGTAGAGCTGGTCCTCTCCATTTCCATCTTCTCAGAGAAAGTATTGGGTTTCAGATCAGAGCTGTTTTTCTTTTAGCCACCTAAAAGCCTCTGAAGAATTTGGAGGTAAAGAGGCTTCATGTCTACATCTTTTTTTTCTTTTTTTGAGATGGAGTCTTGTTCTGTCATCTAGGCTGAAGTGCAACAGCGTGATCTCAGCTCACTGCAACCTCCGCCTCCGGGGTACAAGCAATTCTCCTGTCTCAGCCTCCTGAGTAGCTAGGACTACAGACACATGCCACCACACCCGGCTAAGTTTTGTATTTTTAGTAGAGACAGGGTTTCACCTTATTGGTCAGGCTGGTCTTGAACTCCTAACCTGAGGTGATCCATTTCAGCCTCCTGAAGTGCTGGGATTACAGGCGTGAGCCACCGCACCCAGCCCAAGTCTGCATCTTACTTATTAACTCACCGAGGAAAGTCTGGACATGGAGATTTATGGAAGGATGAGACCAAGTCTCAACCACATACTTTTCAACAAATACTGCTAATTGGAGTTAAAATGCTTGTTAATGTGAAAATAAAATTTTGATTGAGACTGCTGCTTTCTCTGTGTTCTCAATGGAGACTGCTGTGGAAGAAAAATAAGACAAAATGCTCTCTATAAAGCCTCTATTTTAAGAGGAATGATTCAGAGAGGAACCTAGGTCCAAGAAATTTTCATCAACAAATGAAAACTGAACTGCCAGGTTTGCCAGATGTCTCATTTTAAGGAAATTTTTCCTCATTTGGTCTCTTGTAAAAGTCTTCCTTTTGCCTCTGAAACATACCCTGTCCCTATGTAACTTAAAAATAAAATTTTCAGAGTGTTCAAAGTTCCATCTGTGCAGGATTTGTAATTCTGTGTGATTCAGCTGGGAATTGTATTGCATAAAAATAAAGGCAAAAAATCACCACACTATTGGACTACAGAGTTTTGGGAAATTTCCTTAAGTTACTTAGTATAGACCATCGTGGTCTGTCGCTCAGCATTTGTTGAGTACCTGCTGTGAACAAAGACTGCTACTTATTCTCTAAGGCAGCAGCAATATGCCTTAATGTGGTTATCCTCATTAATGTTCTACCCTATCCTCGTCCTACCTTACATGGTATAATAGAGTAAAATGGCTGATATTTAAGGGAAGACCTCTCCCTTTCGGTTAGACACACAAGTCCTGGGCATCTCTCTTTTGGGGACAGCATAAAACACCCCCGCCCATTCCTTTATTTGGTCCACCACTAACCCTATCCCTGCATCCTGTGTAGGCCTCCATACTCTGTCAGGGGAAGAGCCAGGAGAGAAAGACCAGGGCTTTAAGGAGCTAGCCCCTAGCAGCCTGCTGACAGTTTTCCTTCTCTCCCCATGGTGGAAGGATGGACTGCCAGTGGAGAAGTGCAGCAGGCTCTTGGCTGAGTGGAAAGGCTCGTCCTGTGTAGTTTGTGGAGAGGCAGATTTGACTCAAGGTAGTTAGAAGTCAGCAATGTTTTCTTTTATGACTTTCCATGTTGATGATCCCTTCTCTTTAAGTCAAACCAAGCTCCGCTGCCCCAGTGTTCCAAATTACTTATCAAAATTCCTATTACCACGATGTAGCTAGATTCAACTCAGTGTTAAAGGAACCTAAGATCTGATGATGTGCTGTGGGAAAAGAGCTGTTTGAATAGAGGTTTTTTGCTTCCTTCCAGCTGGGTGGAGAGGAAGGGACACCCTGTTCCTGTAGAACTGACTGCCACTGCTCCATGTCTTCCGTGCTCACTGGCCTCTTCTCCCGACATAAGACCCGAAGGCCTGTGGCCCAGTGGGTCTCACCTCTCCAAGCATGGCTGCCCAGCTTAGGGAATTACAGGTGTTTCTGTTCTGGCCAAGGAGGAGCTGAGAGTGGGGGCTGATAAGCATTGTCCAGAACTCTGGCACTGTACAATCCCTGGAGAGAGGAAGAGGCTGTTTCTTGTTACCAGCTGCCCTCCTTTCACCTGGTAGTACATACACACCCTCTTTCTAAAGAGCTTTACTTAACCCCCTCAGTTTTTCTGTCTCAGGTTCACTCCAGAAATGTGTTTTCTGTTCCTTGTTCTACCCTCTGTGCCGTGTCCCTAGGACCAGCCCCTGCTAGTTCCTTCTAGAAATTAACTTTACCCATCATTGAAACCACAGCCTTAAGACCGTGGGTGTGGAACATCTTCTGGTTGAAAACCAAAGGCTGTAGAATTCCATGTAGATGTGAATTGTTGATTCAGTTTTGAAGGCAGGTGTGATGTGGGAGAGAAGTGGTGTGTCTAGTGGTTCACAGTACGGTTTCTGGAGCCAGTTGGCCTAGATTCAAATGCCAGCTTTCCACTTAGTGGTTAGTTATTTAAAGTTTCTGTGCCACAGTTTTCTCACTTCCAAAGTGGGGGTGGTAATAGTATCAACAGTATAAAGTCATCGTGAGTATCAAAGATAATAATACAAATGAAGATGTTCCAAACAGCACCTGGCACATGGTGTGTGCTTATTAAATGCTAGCTTTATAACTGAGAAGCTACGGGGTTGATAAAATGGCCGCCACCAATTTCATCCCTAATGCATCTCTGCATTCTATGTAGAAAATCGTGGTGAAGAACAGAGACACCAAAAGGTGTCTCAGGATCAGTTCCATCAGAAACTATCACACTGAGCACATTGTCTCAAGATCTCGTTAAGTATGGCTACTAAATCTGTTTCCTGAATTTTATTGTCTCATTAAAAGTATTCTGTTGCCTTTTGATCTTTTGAAGCAAAAAGTTGACCACACATATGAAAATTTTCTTTTTCTACAGAATACTATGTAACTATAGCATATTGACTGTGACTTTGGTTACTGCTAGATTTTGAGCCTTATATATACTTTATTTATTTTTTATTTTTTTATTTATTTTTTGGAGACAGAGTCTTGCTCTGTTGCCAGGCGCCAGGCTGGAGTGCAGTGGCGGAATCTTGGCTCACTGCAACCTCCGCCTCCCGGGTTCAAGCAGTTCTCCTGCCCCAGCCTCCCGAATAGCTGGGACTATAGGCACCTGCCACCATGCCCAGCTAATTTTTATATTTTTAGAGACGGGTTTCACCATGTTGGCCAGGATGGTCTTGATCTCTTGACCTTGTGATCTGCCCTCCTCGGCCTCCCAAAGTGCTGGGATTATAGGTGTAAGCCACTGTGCCCGGCTATTTTTATTTTCATTTAATTTTTTATTGAGACAAGGTCTCACTCTGTTGCCCAAGCTGGAGTGCAGTGGCGCCATCTTGGCTCACTGCAACCTCCACCTCCCAGGTTCAAGTGATTGTCCCCCCTCAGCCTCCCAAGAAGCTAGGATTACAGGCGCCTGCCACCACGCCTGGCTAATTTTTGTATTTTTACTAGAGATGGGGTTTCACCACCTTGGCCAGGCTGGCTTCAAACTCTGACCTCAGGCAATCCACCCGCCTCAGCCTTCCAAAGTGCTGGGATTACGGGTGTGAGCTGCTGTACCCGGCCTTGTATACACTTTAAAACACTTGATCCTGAATAAGTTTTAGTTATGGTTGATAAATCATAATGTTTCTAATTCAAAAAGTTGAAAATCAGTTCCTTGTGAATGTTTCCCCAGGAGAAAATTAAATACTGACCTGGAGCACCTTTTCAGGCTCGTGGCTTGCCTTGAGTTCAAACTTACTCTGTCTTTGAGACTTTTGCATCCCGGCCCACTTCTCTTCCCTCATTGCTTTGCACTAGCTGCTTCAATATTAATTCAACAAATATTAAGTGCCTTCTCTGTACTGGCAGCAGTGCCATTTGTAATTCCCTTGAACCTGGGCCCTACTCTGCCTTGCATCTAGACCTCTACACATGCCTCTGCCTGCAAAACTTCCCATGCTGCAGCCTTTGACAGCTTTTGGCCTCATTTTAGAAAATGCAGTTGGTGATGGTGACGTGTCTGAAGTCTGGAGGCTGTGTGGGTTCAAATCCCAGCTCTACCACTTGCTAGCAGTATGACCTTTGGCAAGTTTCTCAAGCAATTTGGTTCGTCTTTAAAATGGTGGTAATGATAGTAACTGTCTTACACTGTTGTTCTGAGAATTAAATGAGGTAATCCACAATGCACTTAGTATATTCCTAGCACATAGTAGCTTCTTGGCAACTGTTAGCTAGCTATTATTATCATTTTCATGTGTCACATCCTGCAGGAAGTCTTCCTGATTCTGCTTGAGAGGCTCCTTCCTAAGTACTCCTAGAGTTTGTTCTAGAACTCCTGTCTTGCATTTATTATTCATATTGTAATTTCCTGTTTGCTTATTTCTACCTACTTCTAGATTGCAAGCTCCTTGAAAGTAGGGAAGGTCTGTTTCTCAGCCACAATTTACCTCCCTTGCTGGGTAGACTTTGTTTCCTTCTTTCACCTGCTTAAAGATATTAGAGTAGGTTTTTTGTTGTTGTTAGTTTTTGTTTTTTTTAAGAGTTCCTAATTAAATTGCTGTTGATTTATTGATGAATGGGTCTGCTTGCCTTTTTTTGTCATAAGTCAAGAGGTTTAAAATTGTGTTTCCCTGTCTCCTCATTAGAGTAATTTTTTGCTTTTTTTCTTTCTTTTATTTATTTATTTATTTTTTGAGACGGAGTCTTGCTGTATTACCCAGGCTAGAGTGCAGTAGTGTGATCTCGGCTCACTGCAACCTCCGCCTCCCAGGTTCAAGCGGTTCCCTACTTCAGCCTCCCGAGTAGCTGGGATTACAGGCATGTGCCACCATGCCCAGCTAATTTTTGTATTTTTAGTAGAGATGGGATTTCAACCATCTTGACAAGGCTGGTCTTGAACTCCTGACCTCATGATCCACCCGCCTTGGCCTCCCAAAGTGCTGGGATTACAGACTTGAGCCACCATGCCCAACCTCTTTCTTTCTTTTTTAGAGACAAGGTCTTGCTATGTTGCCCAGGCTGGAGTGCAGTGGTGCAATCGTAGCTCACTGCTGCCTTGAACTTTTGGGCTCAAGCGATCCTCCTGCCCCAGCCTATTGAGTAGCTGGGACTGTAGATGTGCACCACCATGCCAGGCTAATTTTTAAATCTTTTGTAGAGATGGGGGTCTTGCCGTCCAGGCAGGTCCCAAACTCCTGGCCTCAAGAAACCCTTCTGCCTTGGCCTTCTAAAGCACTGGGATTATAGGTGTGAGATTACACCTGGAAATAGTCTTCATTAAGGTAGTTTTTAAAGATGCATCGAAGTGTTTGGAACAAAGAATGCCATTCATTAAGCATACTTCGTGCGAGGCATTAAGAAGGCTTTTTAGATATATATATATTTTTTGAGACGGAGTCTCACTCTATTGTCAGGCTGGAGCACAGTGGCGCGATCTGGGTTCACTGCAACCTCCGCCTCCCAGGTTCATGTGATTCTCCTGCCTCAGCCTCCTGAGTAGCTGGGACTACAGGCACGTGCCACAACACCTGGCTAATTTTTTCTGTTCTTAGTAGAGATGGGGTTTCACCATGTTGGCCAGGATGTTCTCGATCTCTTGACCTCATGACCTGCCTGTCTCAGCCTCCCAAAGAGCTGAGATTACAGTTGTGAGCCACCATGCCCGGCCTAGATACATTCTTACTGAATTCGCCCCCTAACCCCTCTGAGTTGGATGCTAATATGCCCATTTAAGAATTATGTAAAGTTCCTAAGGAATGCCTAGTGATATTTTTAAAAAAGAAAAGAAAAATAGAAGAATTATGTAAAGTGCTCAGAGTCATTCAGCTCTAACCTGGTTCTGCTTGGCTTCATGGCACGTGCTGCTTTCACTCACCACCTTGCTGAGCACTTGTTGGGTGACTTGTTCCCTACCCAAAGCTGCTGTCCCAGGGCCTTACTGCCTCTTCTCTAGGGAGCTGTACAATTAAACTTCAAAAATGATCATTAAAGGGATTCATTCTTTCTGCTAGGGAGGTGCTGAGTTGGCTATGGTTTTATATTGCGCAGTTGCAATACTTGAATAGCACAAAACAATGAGACTATCATGCAGGCAGATAAGGATTCTGGACAAACACAACAAGCACTGGAACTCTGGGGAGAAGAGAGCTGCACTTTAATAGTTTCATTTCTTCATTCATCCAAAAGTTAAAAACAGAATTAATGATGCCCCGTAGGCCACCTGGATTTCTGATTGATACAGAAAACTTACACAACATATCTAAAGGATAGTCTATGTCAGGACTTTCCTTGTATCAAAATATGCCTTTGGGTCAAATCATAGTCTTCTCTGAACATGTTTTTGGTTTTGTTTTTTATTTTATTAATCCTCTTCCATAGTGGATGAACATGGTTTTTTAAGCCACAGAATACATGGGCTTGGAAACTAGGGTTTATTGTCCCTGTAGAAAGCCTTCTAAGTAGTAGGGTAAGCTGATGAAGCAATATAATGTCTACTTTTTATGCTAAGAATCACTAGAGTTCCAGCCTTTTTATAACATCACTAAAATTAAAATAATTTTAATTTTAAATTAAAATAAAAAAATTTTAATTTTTTATCTGCATATTTAGAAAACAGTAACTTGGAAATGGCACACCTCAGATGATTAGCGTCCACCTGCTGAGCTATTTCTAGTGCAGTGGCCCTGGTGGACCTACATGGCACCAAAGGAATGTTCTCCCCATCTGGTTTGTTGTTAGTCTCTCACTGTGTCCTGAGGGGCATGAAGACTGCTCAGAGGAGCTTCCAAATGTAGCAGCTGATGAAGACTTTGGGTCTCACTTTGTCATCCAGGCTGGAGTGCAATGACACAATCATAGCTTACTGTAGCCTTAAACTCCTGGGCTTAAGCGATTCTCCCACCTTGGCCTTCTGAGTAGCTAGGACTACAGGTGCTTACCACCATGCCCAGATAATTTAAAATTTTTTTTGTAGAAACAGGTCTCGTGTTGTTGCACAGGTTGGTTTTGAACTCCTGGCCTCAATCAAATTTCCCTCCTCAGCCTTTCAAAGTACTGGGACTACAGGTGTAAGCCACTGCTTCTGGCCAGGACATCTTAACTGACTCACTTTTTTTTTTTTTTTTGAGATAGGATCTCCCTGTGTTGAGCTCGAACTCCTGGGCTTGAGTGATCCTCCCACCCCAGCCTCCTGAATGGCTGGGATGACATGCTTTTTTGACTAAGACTCTGAATATAAAAGTAAGAAGAAGGCAGTTGCAACTAAAGTTTCTTGTTCACTTATGAGATTTTTAAGTCCTGTGTTGATGCTTTACATGTGTCCCATTGAATCTTTACAAAGCCATATGCAATGGCACTGTCATTTCACAGACGAGGAAACTAAGGCAAGAGAGGTTGCGTAATATGTCTGAGGTCATACAGCTATTGAGTGGATGAGTCAGGATTCATTCTGGCACCAGAGTTCACATTCCAAGTACTACATTGTACTGTTGGGGCTGCAGATTTTGGATTTTGTAAACCTACCAATTCAAGCTATTGTTTTCACACATTGTTTTGGTCACAGACATTGCCTTCCCACCTCAATCAGCACATCTGGCTTTACATTTTAGCAATTTTGCAGATGTCAGATCTGTTTTTGCAGGATGAAGACTTTGCTCCACACAACGTAAAAGCACTCGTAATTCATAAGACAGGTTCTGCTGTGAGGGTGACTGTCCCCTGTGAGCAAACTTGTGCAGAGAAAAAGAGCACGGAGGACTGAATCCAGGATATTTCTCTAGCCCAGGGGCAAAGGTAGGAGCCAGAGAAAGCACCACAGCAAAAACCAGTAGGAGCTGAAGAAGACGTCTAGAAAGATCACAGTGCATGGTGGGAGGAAAGGTTGGCCAACTGTGTTAAGGGCTTCAGAGATCAAGGAGAATGAAAACAGAAATAGGATTTTGTGATTGAGTACATTGCTGGCCCTTGAGATCATGTTCCATTAAGGTGGGGAAAAGCCAAAGTTGCCTTGAGGGGCTTTGCAGTGAAGCCATGGGTAGGGAGTCTGTGGCAGGGTATCAGGTATAGAACACTGACTTCAGATTTTGTGTTCCAGGGTCAGGAATCCTTGAAATAAGGTGGCATGTTGAGGGGCCTTTAGGCCGGTGAAGCTTTTTTTTGTCTTTGGGAGCCATATTCTGACCACATCTAAAGTCAATGGAAGAACCTGATAGAAATTGAGAAACCAAAGATTTCTGGAATAATGTTAGCAGTTATCACATATTGAGTGCCTACTATGTGCCAGGTACTGGAAGAAGAGCATTTGCTGTTCTATCTTATTTAATCTGCACAGCAATCCTGGGAAGTAGGTAGGCAGAACCCCTTTTACAGATGAGGAAACAGGCTTAGGGTTTAAACAACTTGCCAAGACTACTATTAAATTGTATAGCTTTAAACTGATGTGTGTCAAACTATATCATAGATATGACTGAGTGAGCAAATTATGGGGGAGATAGAGCCTGAAAAGAGAGGTGCTTTTCTTCCTGTGAGATCAGAGGAAATGACTCCTGAATTCAGATGGAGAGGAATATGGACCAACTCTGACCCTTTTTAATTAAGTGCATGTATTGTGCCCAATGTGTGGCTCATTGCTCAGAACTGCTCCCTGTGGCCTCTCACTGCTGCATGCTCAAAGAGCAAGCAAACTGTTCACAGAATGTCTGCACTTTTTCTGATGGCCAGATCTTCTTGCAGAGGCAGGGGCTTCAGAAATCTAGAGGAGATTTCAAAAAAATTAGCTCTGTGAACAGTGAATACACTGGGAATGTTGGCTTCACCCCATGGCCCCCCAGGATTTATTGCACTTGGCATAGAATAGAGGGGGCTTTGTGTGTGTGTGTGTGTTTGTGTGTGTGTGTGTGTGTGTGTGTGTGTGTGTGTGTGTGTGTGTGTGTATTTTTCTTTTCCCCTGTATTCGTGGGTGTTAATATGAACCATCCAGCAGGTCTGTGAAGGCTGAGAGAAGTTGGTTCGGGTCTGGTGTTTAGATACATTTTCCTTTAGTTTTTCTTTTCAGCTATCTTCAGGTTTCTTGTTATTATGTATTTATAGGTTCCAGAGACCTGAATGTTATAGCCCTCAGTACTCATTATAGCCCTCATAAAACAGTTGAAGATTTGTATACATTCTCTGCTCCAAAAGCCTCTGCAGTGGTGAGCATAGCCAGCTGCCTCCCAGAAAGCTTCAACAAAGGCATTTTCCTGTTTTGCTCAGCTTTAACCCCATCTAAAGGAGACATCCTCTGAGGTAACTGGCTTAGTTTAAGTTTCTCATTTCCCTGCAGCACTGCTGTTTCTGTAGGTGATTTGGCAACCAATGGCACAGGGGCTTTTGAATTTCCAAATGGGTGGCTCCTGCCATCTCAAGATAATCTGTCTGAAATGACAGAGAAGGTAAGAAGAGACAAAACAGCTGGAGAAGCAAAGGTGGAAGAATCTGTTAGTGTATTTATTCATTTTTTAAAAATTAGAACAAGTATCAGATTATTCAGGATTCCCGATTTCAGGAGTCCTTTTTGAATTTTTTTTTGAGACAGGATCTTGGTCTGCCATGCAGGCTGGAGTGCCGTGGCGTAATCTCGGCTCACTGCAACCTCAAACTCCTTGGGCTTGAGTGATCCACCTGCCTCGGACTCCCAAAGTGCTAGGATTATAGGCGTGAGCCACCACGCCTGGCTGATTTCGGGAGTCCTAATTGCCTCTACTATCACTTTTTTCCCCCTGCCTAATTATATAGATCTTTTGCCACTTTATTGTTGAAGACTAATTTTTTAAAAGAGGCAACTCAGCAGTTACTGTAATATTTATTTCAACTGGACTTTTCAAGTGTTCTCATATTTCTTCCTTGAATTAATTTACAAGGAGACTTAATTCACCTTACTGGTCTGTGTTAGCCATAGTTTCATACTATGCTCTTGTTTTCTCAGGTTTTACTATCTTAGTAGGGTTTTGCTTTCTTTCCTATCCTCTGTAATGATTATTTATAAATAAAACCTTTTTGTTTTGGGCCTTCTATAAATGCTCTTTTAGTATGGTTTTCTCCCCCAGGTCGGGTCATTGCTCTCCACAGCTTCTGCTCATAGAATAGATTTCCTAAAGTCCCATATGACAGATGACATCAAGGGTGAGGGGAAGGAGAGTCTGGCTGGGCCCTGGCTATGAGCAGCAAATGAGCATGTCACTGGGTCTTGGGGAAAAGGCCTTCATACACTCTGTATGTGAGAGGACGGTAGTAAACTGGTGGACCCGGGTAACTGAGTAGCCATCTTAGGACCTTTCTAGAGAAATAGCTAAGAAAGTCTGAAACAGGCTTAAATGACAAGACATGGAGGAAAAGCCTCCTTGCCAGGAATTGGAGAATCTAGTTCAGGGAAACTTTGTCCATATAACCCTGAAAATGGTGTATGGGATATGAGGGAAAAATAGTTGTAGTCTGATAATGGGTGTGGAGAGGGATACTCTCTGGGATTCAGACCCAAATGTACTTTCTTTGGATTTTTTAGAGCATGATTCTCAACAAGGAAAAATTTTGGCACCTTCCCCATCCCCTCCTCACCCCAGGACATTGGCAATGTCTGGAGATATTTTTGCTTCTCACAGTGGGGTGCTATTGGCATCTAGTGAATAGAGACCAGGGGTGCTGTAAATTTCATACAGCATACAAAGGTAGCCTCCCACGACCAATAATTATCTGACTGAAAATGTCAGTTGTGCCAAGGTTGAGAAACTCTCCTTTAGAGAGTCTTGAGAAATTTTCATCAGGAATGGAATTAGAGTTAGGAAGTAAAACTAGAGGATGCTGGAAAAGGCTCAGGTCTTGTTATATGTGTTACCTGTTCTAGGCCAACATGAAGTAAAATTATAACTAGGATCGGCTTTGTGTAGTTCCCTCTCTAGTATAGTTTGTATTTTCTGATGATGACAAATTATAGTAAAGAAGCCTTGACATTCCCAGCTGTGGGTGTGCCACCCTGTGGAGGACACGGGTGAAGGATGCTCACCTGTGAGAAGGGCAGGGCATGCCAGGGTCTTGGACTTTGAGGGGCAAACCTCCATTCTCTGGGTAGCAGCAGCATGGGACGCTTACCTGTGATAGCTGAGAAACTGTGAGAACCACCGGACGTTTCCCTGAACCATCCACGCCTGTGATGGAATGTGTTTAAGGGAGGAAGAGAATCCTTCAGATTCTCTTATTCATAGAGTTCCCAGAAGGGAACCTTTTGTATTTGGTGACCCCTTCTGACTTGTCATACAGCTAACTTGAATACCTTAAAACAAGAATTTCTCATTGTAGGATGCTTGACCTCTGGCTGTGGCCTTTGAGGTGCAAAGTGTGCAAAGACAAAGTGTGTTGTCTCAGTGCTTGAGGTAGATTTTATATTGGAACACTCACGTTAGGTAGATGTTATTACAAGGGTGCAATGGCTCATCGTAGCCTTGTTACACCGGTGTCCCTCACTCTTCAGGAGGAGAAAAGCTCTTTTTTCGGCGGCTGCTGAGCACCAGAGCCAGCGCCTGATTGGGGTGTTGAGCTTGCTTCCTGTCATCAGTTACAGAATATTAGATAGTGTGCAACTTTGGGGCTTGGCTGTGGGGAATATAAGTGACTCAGTAGCATGGATGCTGCTGCTTAGTCACTTATCATTATGGTGCAACATGAAGTAGTTTATAATTATATAGTGGTTAGGTGTGTGGCTCTGGCACTAGGTTGAATTCTGGCTCCAGGATTTCCTGCTTTGTGACCTTGGGCCAGTTAGCCTCTCTGTGCCTCAGTTTGTCCATTTGTGAAATGAGTTGTAAGGATTAAATAATTGTAGAACACTTTAAGTGGTGCCTGGTGTATACAGAGTACTCAGTCATATCATGTAAAATGGTGCGGTGCAGAGTATAAATGCTGGAGGAGTTCAGAAATGGAGAAGGTAAGTTGAGGGATGTGTGGTCAGGAGAGGCTTTCTTGGTGGGGCTTGAAATGGATTGAAGATTTGAGTCAGGCTCTAAGAGAACAATAGTAGATGGTGTTCCAGACAAGGGGAGCCATGTGCATAAGGACTCAAGCAATTATGTCCTAAACTCTATAAGGAAACTGACTAGGGTAATGGGAAATTAGATTGAGTATGTGATTTGGGGGATGGGAGGCGAGGGCTATTGATAAATAGGCGGTAAACATTCCTTGTTATAGAGGGGCACCAGGTGCCCATTTGGGCCACTAGGGACTTCTGAGCTGTCGAATGACCAAAGGAACTGGAAGTTCAAGCAGATGAGTCAAGTATGGAATTTCTGGGTGGGCTGAAGTGAGGAGCAGTGGTAGGAGTCGGAAGGCCAGCCAGGAAGCCTTTCTGATAGTTCACCTCCTTGGTGTTGGACTAAGTGACAGCCTTGAGCATAAAGAGGGAGGTGTAGGTCTTGGTATTGTTTTGAAACAGTACTGTAACGTACAGGATTTGGTGACTGATAGAGGTGCAGGGGAGACACGTGCCAGGTGACCCGAGCCTCTAATCCTGCCTAAATGGCTGTGCAAAAAATACTGGTCAGAGGGAGGAGAGTGGGCAGGAGGAGCTGGTTAGGGAAGGTTTAGTGTAAACAGGAGAATAGTTCCTCATCCACCCACTTACAGCCAAGAGGAGCCCATTTTCCAAACTGAGATATCTTCTCTGGGTCTGCAGTTTGAATCCAGGAGCAGTAGGCAAGGCTGGCATTTCCCCATCCATTTACAGGGTGTCCAGCTCTATATGGTCTACTTGATGCAGCCCCCACCCCTGGTACTGGCTTCTTAGTGGCTACTGTTACCTTACTGCCAGCTCCCTCTGATCCTCTTGAGCCATAGGCTTTTCAGAATGTCCGGTGGGACTTCGGCTTCATAAAAGGGAAACCTGTGAACCTTGATAGAGATTGGGAATATTGTCTTCCCATTTCTGTATGTGTGAACCACAGGCTTCTGCTATTTCCAATCTCTGCATAGCCCTCCTGCTTAGGAGATGTGGCACAGTGGAAGAAAAGAGCAGTCTTATTTAGAGCCCCAGGCCTCACAGGATCCTCTGAAAGGACTGGGAGCTTCATGCTCAGAATCACTCTGTCAGGAGCACTCTGTCACAGGAGGCTGTGATTTTATAACAAGCAATAGCCCTGGTTTCCCCCAGGCCAAGTCTTTAGCTCAAACTCCCAAGTAAAAGCATTATCACAGCAGGGTGGATTGAGGGAACGACCTTATCCATGTTTGCTTTGTCTTAATTATTTTTAGAGTAATCTGTTCTTTTTTTCTTCTTTTTTTTTCTTTTCTCACTGCTTTGTGTCCCACACTATTTTAATACTTCCCATTTAATCTCTGATTTTCACAACCCACCTCTGTGAGGGGGGTACAGTGTTACCCTATTTTGCAGTTGAGGAAACTGAGGCACAGCACGGTTAAGTTGGCATAGAGTTGCACATCTGGTGTTGGTGTGGCTGGGATTTGAATCCTGGCAGGGGATTCTGGGGTCGCTGCTCACTCACTGTGTTTCACCATCTCCCTTCAGTTAGCCAGAGTCACAGTTCTCTTTCTATCTTTCTTTTTTTTTTCTTTTTTTGGAGATGGCGTTTTTTGCTCTTGTTGCGCAGGCTGGAGTGCAATGGCGCAATCTTGGGTCATTGCAACCTCCGCCTCCCAGGTTCAAGCAATTCTCCTGCCTCAGCCTCTCAAGTAGCTAGGATTACAGGCATACGCCACCACACCCGGCTAATTTTTGTTTTTAGTAGAGACGAGGTTTCTCCATGTTGGTCAGGCTGGCCTCAAACTCCTGACGTCGTGATCCTCCCACCTTGGCCTCCCAAAGTGCTGGGATTACAGGTTTGAGTCACCGTGCCCAGCCACAGCCACCATTTTCAAGGTGACATTTTCTGTTACCTCTTTTTAGTTCTATTGAAGAAGTTGTTTGTTTTAGGAAATTTAGATGGTCACATAAGAGGGAGCAGGTGCCTTTTTGAGTCCCATGGACTTGGTTTGGACACTAGCTGTGCCCACTTACTGTGCACCTTTGGGCAAGTCTGTTCATCTTTAAGCCTCGGTTTCTCAGAAATCGCAGAAATCTGTGTGTTAAAGATATTATGGAAAAGTGAGCAAGTATATGTTTAGTGGCTGTAACATTTGGCGTTATTTAACCTCCTCTATAAAGTGAAGATGCTAATACCTGTGTTCGTAAAGGCTTTACTACAAAGCACTCTTTGAATGAGATCTGGAATGTAGTAAGTAAGGAACGAGTACTATTGGTACTAGCAGGCTTTCAATACTTTCCTTGTGTGTGGTGGGGGTAATGGTTTCATTCGGCCCTCTTTGGCTACGTTTTATGTACTTTGACTCTTTTTTTTTTTTTTTTTTTTTTTGAGACGGAGTTTCGCTCTTGTTACCCAGGCTGGAGTGCAATGGCGTGATCTCGGCTCACCGCAACCTCTGCCTCCTGGGTTCAGGCAATTCTCCTGCCTCAGCCTCCTGAGTAGCTGGGATTACAGGCACGCACCACCATGCCCAGGTATTTTTTGTAGTTTTAGTAGAGACGGGGTTTCACCATGTTGGCCAGGATGGCCTCGATCTCTTGACCTCGTGATCCACCCGCCTCGGCCTCCCAAAGTGCTGGGATTACAGGCTTGAGCCACCGCGCCCGGCTGTACTTTGACTCTTATAAGCAAAAGTACCTTGCATGGTAGGAGTTGATAAGATTCTAATAGATGAATGAATACATGTATTCCACCCATGTTTGGTTTCCCTGTTTAGCAGTATCTGCCTGGAAAAGCTCCCATCATTCTCGAGCATGTTTGCAGATGTACTAGGTGGGGAGCTTGGCTTGCCTTCCTTTCCTGTGCCATTCACCTGTGCCTAGTTTGTCATACAGATATCAGTTCTAGTGGAGCAGAACATCTATGTCATTTGGAGTACTTAGCTATCTGCTGCTTTGCTTACATTTTTTTGGTTCTTGTTTCTTTATCCTTTTGAAATATCCCGCTTGTCTCTTTATTGTAAAGACCATCCTGATTAACCATGACTTTTAAATTATGAAGCTTTATAGTCACACTCCTAAAAAGTGCCTTTCCCATTAGGCCTTTTCTTTTTCTTTTTGTTTTGCTTTGCTGTTTTCTATCCTTGCATACGTCTTACTTTCTATCCTATTTATTTCCCTATAGTTCTGACTTATTCTCCACGTTCCTGCTCTTTAACTTCTGAAATTCATGAATGGGATTTTTCTTTTCAGTTATCTTTTATCGATAG
This sequence comes from Sapajus apella, assembly GCF_009761245.1. Taxonomy (NCBI): domain Eukaryota; kingdom Metazoa; phylum Chordata; class Mammalia; order Primates; family Cebidae; genus Sapajus; species Sapajus apella. Next base: position 2,318,012 of record NW_022437023.1, read on the forward strand.
CTGTCACTCCTTCCCCCTTGGATTCCAGAAGACCATTTTACTAAATAAAAGGTTTTGGTCTTCTTCCTGTTAGGCCAGTGGGTAGGTTCCAGCACAGGAAGTTGGTTTTCACATCTAATGTGATCATTTCCCAATAATTCTGAACTCTCACCAAGTATATTGGAAAATTCATTATTTTGTTTTTAATATTGACCTTTGCTCTTTTCTCATTGCTTTACTGTGGGGGGACTTAGAGGTGGTAGGTACATCTCTCCTGCACTGTTTGGAGGCTCGACAACGTAAGTAGATTAAGCACAGCGGGACAGAATGAAGGAAGGAAGCTTCAGCAGGAAGGAAGGTAAATGGATGGTCTGCGTGGCGCTGCCAGCCCAGGCTATGGAGTCTTAGCAGGGTTCAGATTTGGCTCTGCTGCACATTCACTGTGTGACCTGGGCAAGCTGTGTTATTCTTTCAAATCCCAGGTTGCTTTTTGTGTAAAAAAGGGATGCTAATGTTCACCACATAGAGTTGCATTGAGGTTGAGCGGGATGTCCTCTGGTGGGCTCTAGTTTGTCTCTCCTTTATCTTTTCTCTCTGTTCTGCTTGTTTCTGACAAAGCCATTGTCTCAGGTTTTGTGCAGTTCCTCTCACAGAAATTATCCATACTTTTGTAAACTTGGGAATGTTGTGTCTCCTAAGAAGTATCATCTTGCCTCATTTCTGTTACCACAGCCGCTGATGTAGCTGGGGCCTCTTCCTGGCTTGTAAGCTGCTCATCAGAAATGACAATTCTTCCTTGTTACTTTGGTTGAGGGAAGAGTTTTACGCTTATCTCACATAAAGGCTGTTTTCTTTTCCTTTCTTTTCTTTCTTTCTTTCTTTTTTTTTGAGATGGAGTCTTGCTCTGTCAAAGAGGCTGGAGTGCAGTGGTGTGATCTGGGCTCACTGTAACCTCCACCTCCCGAGTTCAAAAGATTCTCCTGCCTTAGCCTCCTGCGTAGCTGGGATTACAGACATGTGCCACCACACCCAGCTAATTTTTAGATTTTTAGTAGAGATGGGGTTTCACCATGTTGGCCAAGATAGTCTCAATCTCTTGATCCGGTGATCCAGCCCCCTCAGCCTCCCAAAGTGCTGGGATTACAGGCACAAGCCACTGTGCTCAGCCTCTTTTCTTTTCTTTTTTTTTTTTGAGACAGGGTTTCAATCTATCACCCACGCTGGAGTGTAGTGGTGCGATCTTGGCTCACTGCAACCTTCGCCTCCCAGGCTCAAGTGATTCTCCTGCCTCAGCCTCCCTAGTAGCTGAGATCACAAGTACTTGCCACCATGCCTGGCTAATTTTTGTATTTTTTAATAGAGATAGGGTTCACCATGTTGGCCAGGCTGATCTCAAAACTCCTGACCTCAGGTGATCCACCCGCCTTGGCCTCCCAAAGTGTGGAATTATAGGTGTGAGCTGCTGCCCTGGCCTAAGGCTATTTTCAATATTGGACCTTTTATGCCTTCTTAGCTTTGAGAGTTCTCAGAAGCAAGTTTTATTTTTGCATAGAGGACTTCTACCGTCCCCCATTCTGCTTTTTTTACTCCTTACAAATGGCATTACTTCATGGAGCCATGGTCTTACATGGTTTTTATATCTTCAAAAAGCTGGGAGACTCAAAATGATTAGAAGAGGCAAATTGCTGTACTTTATCTTCCTAGGGCAAGGGAAGAAGCCCAATTTGTGTAGCAATCTTTCCTTCATGGAGGATACCCCCTATAATCAAGATGCAAGTCTGGGCAAATTCATGCTCAGATGAACATATGGCTTGGCTCATTAAATAACACCCCTTTCTGTGAAGGACACTTCCCGAGAGCTAGGAAGGAAAGGGCAGGAAAGTAGGCAAGAAGTACAAAATAGTAGATTAGTAAATGCGTGATTGTTCTTTTCGGTATTCAAAATTTAGTGAACATATATTACAGATATAAGAGAGATTTGCCTTAAAATAGTCGATAGCCTCTAGAAAAGGGATGGGGTGGACTGTTAGGGGCTGGGGCCAATCGCTAATAGCCAGCTGATGGCCTTGAGGCGGTTCTGACAAATTTTAAGGTACAGAGATTGGAGGATCTGGCACAGGATTAAGCCTGACTTCAGTTCGAGCCTCAAATCTGCCTTGGACAGGGTAATTTTTCTCTAGTGTTTTTTTTTTTATGTTGTTCTTTTTTTTTAGACAGAGTCTGGCTCTGTCGCTGAGGCTGGAGTGCAGTGGCGCCATCTTGGCTCATTGCAATCTCCCCCTCCCTGGTTCAAGCAATTCTCCTGCCTCAGCCTCCTGAGTAATTAGGATTAGAGTTCCCCCACCACCATGCCTGGCTAGTTTTTGTTTTAGTAGAGACAGAATTTCACCATATTGGCCAGCCTGGTTTCGAACTCCTGAGCTCAAGTAATCCGTCCGCCTTGGCCTCCCAAAATGCTGGGATTAGAGGCGTAAGCCACTGTGTCCAATGGTTTTCTTTTCTTTTTTTTTTTTTTGAGATGGTCTGCTCTGTTGCCCAGGCTGGAGTGCAGTGGTGCGATCTTGGCTCACTGCAATCTCTGCCTCCCAAATTCAAGCGATTTTCCTGCCTCAGTCTCCTGTGTAGTGGGATTACAAGTGTGCACCACTATCCCTGGCTAATTTTTGTATTTTTAGTAGAGACAAGGTTTCACCATGTTGGCCAGGCTGGTCTTGAACTCCTGACCTCAAATGATCTGCCTGCCTTGGCCTCCCAAAGTGTTGGGATTACAGGTGTGAGCCACTGTGCCCAGCCCTGACCATAGCTTCTTTATGTGTAAGATGAGGGAGTTGGTCTGGATGGCTTCTCAGGTCCCTTCTAGCTCCAAAGCATCTGATTCTTAGCCTTCTGCTTATAATAGGCATAATGTGCATGTGTGTTATTTTGGTCTTTGACGTGAACATAGCTATCATTTAGATAGTGTTTTTCTTTTTTTTTTTAAGATTCACCTGTTTAAAGTATACAGTTCAGTAGTTTGTAATATATCCACAGAGTTGTATGACCGTCACCATAATCTAATTTTAGAACATTTTAATCACTCCCAAAAGAAACCTATACACATTAGAATTCACTTACCATTTTCCTCTGATCTCCCTAGTCCTATGCAACCCCTAATCTATTGTCTGTACAGATTTGCCTATTCTAGACATTTCACATAAATGGAATCATACTGTATGCAGCCCGTTGCGAGTTCTTTTGTCTAGCGCAGTGCTTTTTGTTTGTTTGTTTGTTTTTTTGAGATAGAGCCTCGCTCTGTCGCTCAGGCTCAAGTGCAGTGGTACAATCTCAGCTCACTGCAACCTTCACCTCCTGGGTTCAGGAGATTTTCCTGCCTCAGCCTCCAGAGTAGCTGGAATTATAGTTGCTTGCCACCACACCTGGCTGATTTTTTTTTGTAGTTTTATTAGAGACAGGGTTTCACCATGTTGGCCAGGATGGTCTCGAACTCCTGACCTCAAGTGATCTACCTGCCTCAGCCTCCCAGAATGCTGAGATTACAGGCATGAGCCACCATGCCCAGCAGTACTTCTTTTTTTTGCCAAATAATATTCCATTGTATGAGTATACCATATGTTGTTCATCCATTTATCAGTTAATAGACATTTAATAAACATTAATAAATAAACATTTTAATAATAAATAATAAACAGTTAATAAACATTAATAAATTTAATAGACATTAATAAACATTTATGTTGTTTCCATGTTTTGGTTTTTGTGAGTGATTCTACTTTGAACATCCGTATACAAAGTTTTGTGTAGACATACTCTTTCATTTCTCTTGGAGTGAATTGCTGAGTTATATAGTAATTCTCTGTTTAACTTTTTGAGAACCAGCTAAATTGTTTTATAGAGCAACTGTGTCATTTTACAGTCCCACCATAAATGTATGAATGTTCAGTTTCTTTGTGTCCTCACTGACATTTATGATTGTCCATTTTATTTTAGCCATCCTAGTGGGTATAAAGTGATTTATTTGTCTTTCCCTCATGACTAGTAATATTGAACATCTTTTTGTGTGCTTATTACTCATTTGTATATCTTCTTTGGAAAGATGATTTTTCATATCATTTGGACATATTTGAATTGGGTTACTTGCCTTTCTATTGTTGAGTTGTATGAGTAGTTTTTCTTTAAAAAGTTTTATTTGGCAGTCTGGAATTTAAATTTACGCCAGTGGTCATTCTGTCACTACTTCTGTGGACTAAATGTCATTGTTGAAATAGAATTTTTTTTGACACCTGCTATTAGTAATGGAAGCATAGAAAGATTTTAAATGCAAGGTGTCAGAAGGGTCATGCATAGAATGATGGGGAAAAACTGTTTTTGTATAAATTTATACAGGGAAAAACTGTAACAGTGTTTTGGAAGCAATTGCCCTTCCTTCATTCAGTTGACTTCCTTGGATAGCATAGCAGTGCTTAGTTTCTTCCAACCTTTTGTGGCTTTGACTGACATCTTCCAAAAGAATCATCGTGGCTAATGCCTTTGAAAAAATACTAATAAATTAGATGGAATTAATGCAGTTAAACATTATTTTTATTTGAGAGTCTTGTGGTTTTCTTTGAATATGGCAGTCAATAGCTGATATCTTAGGGCTGCTGTTCCAGAAATTGTGGACCTAGACCAAGACACCATGGTGTTAGGAGGACTGAATTGGAGAAAGGAGAAGAACGGAGGAAGCAACCAGATAACTGCACATGTTAGAGAATTAAAAGCTTTGTTTTTCTTTTACACTCCATGTAAATTAAAGCATTTTCCAGAGAGGTGAAGCGGAAGGAAGCCCTCATTTTAGTTCCCCAGGTACTTTATAGCAGTAGGTGAAACTGGTTTTTTAGTCACTGCAGTTTTTTGAGCTTGCCAAGAGCTTAGTTAGCTTTAAATTACTCCAGGACCCTGTCTGGTTATTGTCAATTTTCTCATTTGCAGTTATATATCATTCAGGGGTCACGCCTGCGTCCTTTTCCCTGGGACCTCATGCAAGAAAAAAATTCTTGCAACTTTGCTTCATAGTAAGTGTTGGAAAGTGGGCATCGTGACAAGTTGGCTCTGACCCAAGCTTCCCTTGCTCTTACACATGTGAAACCCGTTTCTTTTAGCTAAGGCCAAAAACCTGTCGACATCTCAGCTAAAACAGTCTAGTCTTACTCCTCTCTCTTTTCACCTCCCGCCCCACCCTAGCCTATTTTCCTTCCCTTCCCATTTTAAGGCTGTTGTGGACACTTTTTCTCACTAGAAGTCACTTTTCAAATACTGGATTGCTCAGGTGTCTTCCTTCATTTGTTTTTATTTCTCTTCTTAAAACAGTGGCCATGTGAAGTCATTTGTATTCACTGTAATGTAAGAAAATAGTTTTGAGTTTTGTCTGTTGGACATGCTTAGGAGATTTAACTCTCTTTTCATCTTCTGGACAGTAATAGGCTGGTTTCCTTTTGTTTTTTAGAGACAGGTTCTTGATGGAGTGCAGTGACGTGATCATAGTTCACTGGAACCTTCAAAGCCTGGGCTCAAGCCATCCTCCCACCTCAGCCTCCTGAGTAGCTGGGCCTACAGGCATGCATCGTCACACCCAGCTAATTTTAAAATTTTTTGTGGAGATGGGGCCTCACCGTGTTTCCCAGGCTGGTCTCAAACTCCTGGGCTCAAGCATTCCTCCTGCCTCAGCCTCCAAAAGTGCTGGGATTACAGGCGTGAGCCACCTGGCCTGGCTGCTTTACATTTTTTAATGCCCATCTTCAGAGTCAAAATTGGGACTGCACTGGTGTTAGTTTGCCTTCAAAATTGCTGAGATGAGATGTAAGCAGAGCTGGGACTTGCTGATATTGTTGGACTTTGTCATCTGTACTTGAAATATGAGAAGGAACTGCTTAAAATACTTGGGCTCTCTTTCCTGTAGCTTTAGTTGTTTTCCATCTTTAAAGCAAATGCTGAAGACATAGCATTTAAATTAATGTATTGCCAAAGACCCAGTGGGTAAAACACACAACAGCTTTATAATAGTAAAGCCTTCATTGGTGCTTTACATGTTCAGCTGCCAGCTGTATAAGGAGGACCTTGAAAGAAAGAAGGTGCAAATTGCTTATTAAAAATACTCTCCTGGTGAAGTGGCGGTGAGATTAGCATGTCCCTAGTTGCTGGTAAGGGAGTTTCAGGAACTTGTTTTAGAGTGCGTAGAACACTGTAGTGTGCACTGAAAGACTGCATGTTATGCCAACCAGCTCTTACCTCCAGTGGAGAAATTCAGGCCAGGGCAGCAGAAGTAGAAAGACCTCTACTGTCACTGAGGTGGAGACTCTGGAGAGTGTAAGATACTGACTGTGCCTGTCCTCACAGTGGAGGGGTGCCTTTGGAGGGCCTCTTTTGTCTTTGGAGTAGGTGGGAACACTCAGGTCCGTGACTGTCAAGCAGAAGCTGGTGAAAGTCCTCCAGCTGTTGATGGCTCAGGATATAGTACTGAGGTCATTATCTTTAGATTTTCTGTATTCCTTCCAGGCTGAGGGGAAAAATGTCCAGTCTTCTTTCAACATTTCATTTGCTTCCATTGCCAGGCCTTTTGTGAGAATATTCTAGTGCTTAAAATATGTTTCCTTCCTTAATGGTCAAAGTGCTGCCATATTTTTAAACAAACCCTGGGTCTGTAATTCCTACAAGAAGCCTCTAATGCATTGTGATGGGGTGATAGCTCCCAAGGATATTTAGTTCCCTCACTTTTCATTCACTCCATCTCCAACATGTACAGGATGGATGGCCCCTTTGCTAGCAATTGATGTGAAATATATTCCTCATGATACCTAGATATGCAAATGCATTAGGAGCTAAAATTCTGTAAGATCCTACTTTTATTTTAAAAATAAAGCTTAAGACTGATATGTAGCTTCATCTGTTCAGCAAACCTTTAATCCAATATCTACTCTGTGCAAGGCACTTAACTATACTATGCTGGATACCAAGCAGATACAAAGATGAATCTCATGTGGGTGGACCTTGATCTCAAGAGGCTTAGTGTCTGGAAAGACACATACATGTTACCTACATATGTATATATTCCTATACATACATACATATTACATCATTTTTACTCTATTATTAAGCAGGTAAAACACAAGGGGAATTAAGAGGAGAAGATAAAGTTCTTTTGAATATGTAGTGCTAAAAGGCACAGTGACATTATGGCTTTGGATCTGGACTCAAAATCCTTGGATTCTGGCTGGGTGCAGTGGTGTAATCCCAGCACTTTGGGAGGCAGGAGCAGGTGAATCATTTGAGCCCAGGAGTTTAAGACTAGCCTGTGCAACATAGTGAGACCCCATCTTTAAAAAATATATATATTTATAAAAAAAAAAAAGAATGCCTGGATTCAAATCCTGTTTTAGAATTTATTATTGTGGGGTCCTTGGATGATTATTTTACTTCTCTAAGACTGTTTCCTCATCTGGTAAATGGGGATAATAAGTACCTACTTCACAGGGTAATTGTGAGGCTTAAACAATGTAATGTAGGTAAGGCCCTTAGCAGAGCACCTGACACATAATGGGCCTTGTTACTGTGGATAAAAGATAACATACTATCATGGAGGCATTGGCCTTTGGAGGAGGAGGAGGATTGAGGCATGGAACAGTGGGGAGAAACGTAGATGAGGAAGGCAGAAGAAACTGTGCTGATTTAGAGAATAGCTAAATTTTGCTGAATCAGTGGGTTACAAAGTAGAAATAAAGATAGTAAAATCAGAAAAAAGAAGTTGTGGCTGGTTCACACAAGGCATGAAATCCTTCACTGGGTGGTTTTGACCTTATCTGAAGATTGAAGGATGCCACTGAAGGTTTTGGAGTGGGCAAGGAATGATCAGACTCTGACGTTAGGAGAATTAATCCGCAACAGTCTATACTGTCTACAGTGGGAAAATTTGTTAGGACAAAGTCAGTTACCTCATAGCCTTTGCTGCTCCCCGACTTGGTCCGATTTAGATCATGGACACTTTCTTTTGTCGTTGAATTTCCTAGCATATCATTTTAAATGATGCTTCCACATCTTCTTCTCCCACCCCACCCCACCCCACCCCGCCCGCTGTAGTAACCTCTCTTCTACTTAGGGCACCTATTGACCTGTTCTTTTCTCCTTCCCTCCATCTGAGCTGGGAAAGGTCTGATATGTCATTTATTCATAATTAAATAAAATGCAGCCAAAGCAAATGCATTACTTCTCATCCATTTTAAAGCACATTATAAGCCATTTATTTTTAATTGCAGTTTAAAAGGCTTTTCCTTAGAAGAATTTCAGGCATCAAGCAAATTGGGAAAATCCTTTTAGGCCTATTCAACTGGCCCTAAAAAAATCAATCTTATTTAGGCTCTTTTGGAATAAGAGAGCAGGAGGAGTCTCCAATATCCTCCTCAAAGACAGCTGTCCTCTCCTTTGAGAAATGGAGTGAAATTACTCTGTGGAAAAGGCCGTGTCATTGCCCCGCTCTGGCACAAATCAGCCTGTTCCTTGTGTACACAGACTTCTGCCCCTCAGTGGATAAATGTGTGTGTCACATGCCGCTAATGGCCATGGCTCTGTGCCATGCATATAACCTAACACATTCATTCGTTCATCCCTCCCCCAAGAAGTCTATTTTTGTCACATTTGGACTTTTATTTTTTACTTAAGTTTTATTTGTTTTCCGATTTCTGGGATACCCCAGTGGTTCCCACATTGTTTTTGTTTGTTTTCTCCTCTCTGAGTTTGAAAGGATCTTATAAAACAAGTATTTCTGGGCTGGGCGTAGTGGCTCATGCCTGTAATCCCAGCACTTTGGGAGGCCAAGGCAGGCAGATCACAAAGTGAAGAGTTCGAGACCAGCCTGCAACATGGTAAAAAACCCCTCTCTTCTAAAAATACAAAAATTAGCCAGGCATGGTGGTGCATGCCTGTAATCCCAGCTACTAGTGAGCCTGAGGCAGGAGAATTGCTTGAATCTGGGAGGCTGAGGTTGCAGTGAGCTGATATCTCGCCACTGCACTCCAGCCTGGGCAACAAAGCGAGACTATCTCGGAAAAACAAACAAACAAAACCAAGTATTTCTTCGAAACTCATCTCATAAGTAGTTACAAAATTAGAGTATTACCTAATCTGATAATGATGAATTTTCTAAAAATATTTGATTTTAGATTACGTAAGGCTTAGAGCACTGATTTTAGTCTCTTTTGGAGGTAGAATTTAAGGGGTATAAGGGAGCCGGTTAAATAATACCTTTCTTTAGTTGTTTCTGAAATAATGAAAGAGAGTGAAATACAGAGTCAGATGGAGAGAGAAAGAGATATCACTTTTACTATCAGTAAAAGTGACAGTTATGGGTTTTCATCTGAAGCCAAATGAGCTCCCTAACATTTACCATCTGGAATCAGTACACTTACAGACCAGTCACTAGCACAACTGTTCTAGAAGCCCTTCCCTGCAGGGTCAGGCCTTTTACCTCACAGGATGGAGCAGATCAGAATGCACACTTCCTGTGGACAGGGCAATGGAACCTCTCCAGCAGCTTCATTGGAGTGATATCACAAGTCTTCTCAATAAATTTACTTAAATTGATCCTTACATTTCATCAGGTTTGTGGAATTTGCTTGCAGATCTTGTTGATTCAGTGGCCACCTTAGTTATGGTATGCATTCAGTAAATCTCTCTCTCTATATATATATGTTTGCTGATGTCTCTCTCAGCAAAATACATACACATATATATATATATATATAGAGAGAGAGAGAGAGAGGGAGAGACAGAGAGACATCAGCAAATACACACACACACACACACACACACACACATTTTGAGACAAGAGTCTCATTCTGTCGTCAGGCTGGAGTGCATTGGCACAATCTTGGTTCACTGCAACCTCTGACTACCTGGTTCAAGCAATTCTTCTGCTTCAGCCTCCCGAGTAGCTGGGATTACAAGCATGCACCACCACGCCCAGCTAATTTTTCATTTTTTTAGTAGAGACGGGGTTTCACCATGTTGGCCAGGATGGTCTCGATCTCCTGACCTTATGATCCACTTGCCTCAGCCTCCCAAAGTGCTGAGATTATAGGAGTAAGCCACCATGCCCGGCCTCAGTAAATATTTTCATTGTGAACGAGTGCAGTTTGTTTTAGCAATATTATAATATATACTATGGTGAAGTAATTAGTTGCCTTCTGCTGTTTGCTTTCAAGTAATTGAAAATAAGAAGTATTTGAGGCTAGGCACGGTGGCTCATGCCTGTAATCCCAGCACTTTGGGAGGCTGAGGTGGGAAGATTGCATGAGCCCAGGAGTTCAAGGTTACAATGAGCTATGCTCGTGCTACTGCACTCCAGCCTAGATAACAGAATGAGATCCTGTCTCTTAAAAAAAAAAAAAAAAAAGTTTCGGGAATATGCTAAGGACACAATGTTTTTCATTTACAGCATTCCTCTGGTATTTGTTAATGGTTGCTCTGCTTAGAAATATCTTCAAAGTAGATGATGGTGCAAAAATCAGCCATAGTGGCTTGAAGATTTCAAGAGCATTTTCTACTTCTAAGGCTTTTTTACATCCTGCTCATCTAAGAAATATGGTTGGTGCTCCCAGCCATTGTGGGCAGTGGCTTTGGGGGAAGCACTATAGTGTAAGCACAATAAATTTCGGTCATCTTGGTCCGGTTAGATGGCCTGTAATGCTCTCATTTGCAGAGTTAGTTTCTCAGAGACTGTTCACTTGTCTTTCAGGCCAAGAATAGTTGCAAGATAAGCAGCTATGTGGATTTAAAAACAGAGTGTATTTTGTACTGTCTGATGAGTACATTGTGTCTCCAAAGTTGAGATTCCACATAGTGAGCCCTGGAAAACAAGTGCTGGTAAATTCGGAAGATAAAGAAAAGATTAATTATACATTCCTTATCTTGCGGAGCACTCTGTGTTGACTGATATAGTTCACTGACCTGAAGATGAAACCAGGAAACCTGGAATGTGATGTTTTACATTGTTTCTGTTGAAAAATGGACTTAACCAATGTGCAGAGTGTTCAGGGCAATATACTTGGAATGACCTTTGTCCTTGAGGTACCTGTGGTAGTCTGCCTGTGATACACATAACATGGATGAGAATTTGGAGGAAAAACAAAAATGAGAGATAATTTAATTTGTATCAGTCCATACAATGGAGAAATATTAGTAAGATAATCTTTTCTATATGTTTGATATAAAATGATTAGGACAAGATTAGCAAGATTAGTAGTGCTATTGAATCTAACTTTTCTAAGACAAAAATATTACTTTTTTTTTTTTTTTTAAGATGGGGTTTCACCATGATGGCCAGGCTAGTCTTGAACTCCTGACCTCAGGTGATCCACCCGCCTCGGCCTCCCAAAGTGCTAGGATTACAGGCATGAGTCACCGTGCCCTGCCATTACTTAAAACTTATTAAAATATTGGCTCATGCCTATAATTGTAGCACTTTGGGATACCAAGGCAGGTGGATCACCTGAGATCAGGAGTTCAAGACCAGCCTGACCAACATGGTGAAATCCTTTCTCTACTAAAAATACAAAACTTAGCTGGGCATGGTGGCGGGCATCTATAATCCCAGCTACTTGAGAGGCTGAGGCAGGAGAATTGCTCGAACCTGGAAGACGGAGGTTGCAGTGAGCCAAGATCACGCGATTGCGCTCCGGCCTGGGCAGCAGGGGTGAAACTCTGTCACAAAAAAAAAAAAAAGAAAAAAATTAAAATGATATATGCTAATGAGGAAAAAGTCAATGTCAAAATGTATAGTATCTCTTCCTCTCTTTAATTCCTTTAACAATTTTTTTTTCTTGAGATGGAGTCTTGCCCTGTCTCCCAAACTGGAGTGCAGTGGCACGATCTTGGCTCACTGCAACCTCTATCTTCCAGGTTCAAGCGATTCTCCTGCCTAAGCCTGCCAAGTAGCTGGGATTATAGGTGTGCACGATCTCGCCTGGCTAATTTTTGTATTTTTAGTAGAGATGGGTTTCACTATGTTGGCAGTCTGGTCTCAAACTCCTAACTTAAGGTGATCTACCTGCCACGGCCTCCCAAAGTGCTGGGATTATCGGCATGAGCTCTTTCACTCAGCCTCTCTCTCTCTGTTTTTTTTTTTTTGCTAACTCAGATGACGGGGATTTGTTTCTTCTCTCTTTGTTTTTTTTCTTTTGAGATGGAGTCTTGCTCTGTTGCCCAGGCTGGAGTGCAGTGGCATGATCTTGGCTCACTACAACCCCTGGTTCAAGCAATTCTCCTGCCTTAGCCTCCCGAGTAGCTGGGATTACAGGCACCTGCCACCACGCCCGGCTAATTTTTCTATTTTTAGTGGAGACGGGGCTTCACCATATCAGCCAGGCTGGTCTTGAACTCCTGACCTTGTGATCCACTTGCCTTGGCCTCCCAAAGTATTGGGATTGACTCTTTTTAAAAAATGGGGCTGGACACAGTGGCTCGTGCCTGTAATGCCAGCACTTTGGGAGGCCGTGGTAGGCAGATCACTTGAGGTTAGGGGTTCAAAACCAGCCTGGGCAACATGGCGAAACCCCGACTGTACTAAAAATATAAAAATTAGCCAAGCATGGTGGTGTGCGCCTGTAGTCCTAGCTACTCAGGAGGCTGAGCCAGGAGAATTACTTGAACCCAGGAAGCCTCCAGCCTGGGTGACAGAGGGAGACTCTTGTCTCGAAAAAAAAAAAAATTTTTTTTTTTTTTGGTTAGTCTGGCTAGATGTTTATCAATTTTATTAATTTTTTTTTTCAGAGAACCAACTTGGAATTTGGGATTTTCATTCATGTTATACTTTATAACCATAATGTCTTAGCTTTGAGTCAGTCCCTAAATTTTAACCAGTAATTACTTTTGTACGTACATATGCACAAAAGTGTAAGTATTAGGAGCAAATACAGAAACATCATTAGAACTTTTTAGAATCCATAGACTCTCTAAGGATTTAATTATCAACAGAATAATTATATGAACCAACAGTTAAATCTAGCAGACCGTCAATTGAGGTAGGTGGTGAATAGGAAAGCCTAGTATATTCTTTTTTTTTTTTTTTTTTTTTTTTTTTTTGGGACGGAGTTTCACTCTTGTTACCCAGGCTGGAGTGCAATGGCGCGATCTCGGCTCACCGCAACCTCCGCCTCCCGGGTTCAGGCAATTCTCCTGCCCCAGCCTCCTGAGTCGCTGGGATTACAGGCACGTGCCACCATGCCCAGCTAATTTTTTGTATTTTTAGTAGAGACGGGGTTTCACCGGGTTGACCAGGATGGTCTCGATCTCTTGAGCTCGTGATCCACCCGCCTCGGGCCTCCCAAAGTGCTGGGATTACAGGCTTGAGCCACCGCGCCCGGCAAGCCTAGTATATTCTTAGGAGTCAAGCAGAAAGTGTTTGCATGCTGGCTTCTCATGCTAACTGTGTCCTTGGACAAGTGACTTCACCTTTCTGAGCATGTTAAAATTCGTAAAATGCAAATTCTTATTTTACTACTTGGTATGAAAAGTAGAGTTAATATATATTAATATATATTAAATATTAGGTGTCTAGTATGATACTTAGTACATAGTAGACTCTCTTTTTTGTTTTGTGTTGTTTTGAGATGGAGTCTTGCTCTGTCACCCAGGCTGGAGTGCAGTGGCATGATATCAGCTAACTGCAACCTCTGCCTCCTAGGTTCAAGCGATTCTCCTGTCTCAGCATCCCGAGTAGCTGGATCTACAGGCATATGCCACCACACCTGACTAATTTTTGTATTTTTAGTAGGGACAGGGTTTCACTATTTGGCCAGGCCGGTCTCAAAGTCCTGACCTCAAGTGATCTGCCTGTCTTGACCTCCCAAAGTCCTGGGATTATAGGCGTGAGCCACCGCACCCAGCCTGTGCATAGTAGACTCTCTGTTGTGTCTGTTGTGCTTCTGAAATACAGTATCTATTAGACTCATTAAAAGATCTCTGAATTTTTTCATCCACTAGGCCATTAGGAGGTGATAGGACTTTCCTATTGTTTTATGATATATGAAGCTTTATTTTTTCCCATATAAAATTTTGATTGTTGTAAATGGCTGACTCTTGTAAATTTAAAATCTGGAAAACAAAAGGCTGTTTATGGGAAAGCCCTTTAGCCTGAGAACCTGTTTCCTTTATGCCCTCAGGGTCAAGTCTCCTACTCCTCAGTTGGGAGATGTTACACATAGCATTGTATTGCTTTTTAGCCAGGTGTTTGTCTAGGTTCTTAGTCATCTCAAGTGAGTACTTATTTTTAGAAATATTCCAAGGACAGGGCATTGGGTGCCTTTTGAGAAAGCTAGAAAAAGAATTTGGCAAATATAGCAGATTTGGAAGTTTGATGAAATACAGATCTCAGTAGAGGTCTTGAGACAGGCTCTGGGATTAAACTAAATTTAAACGTATTACAATTAGAGACAAAGAAAGTGAGAAAAACCTGGACTTAGTTAAAACTGAAGGTTGTTTTTTTTTTGTGTGTGTGTGTAATGTTCCAAAGTAATGTGCTTTGTTCAGCCATTTTCACTAACGGAAGTTGCAACTAAGTGGTTATGGCACTCATTACTAAATTATGGAGAAACGACTTTTTAAAAATGAGTTTAAGCAGAAAAGCTTTAAGGCAGCAAAATTTGATCTGTATAACCTGAGAGTATATATTTTCAGAAATAAAATGTTTCCCCCAAGTACTGAATATAACTTTTAGAAAGAAATAATCTGCTTGCAGAAGTCACTTTGGCTACATGGAACTAAAGCAGAGAGGAGGTGACCAGTAAAAGGATTCTGAGAAGGGGGTAGCTCCTCGTATCCTGGCTTTCTTGATTCAAAGTAAATAATAGCATTTGAGTAAGAAGTCTTTGCCAAGGACTAAGTGCCAGGCAGGCCCGAAGTTAGCCCCAGTTGGGGGGTTACTTGCTGTTCATCAGTCCCCTCAAAGTGCTATAGCTTCCTTTGCAAAAACTCTGTAAACATAACCTCACCCCCATTCCTTTTGTCTAACTTCCGAGTACCAAAAACCATTCCTCACATCCAGATTTAGAGACGTACCCAATAGGAAAATGATTCTGAGCAACAAACAAAACAGTCTAGTGTTTTGTTTATCTGAATGTTCAGGGCTGTTGGTAGGTCATTTCATGAAGAGAAGTAAGGGGAGAAAGGCAGGGAAGATGATCAGAGAAGAGCTGAGGACAGGTGTCATCAGCTTGACTGAGGAAGTCAAGAGGATTTATCCCGGGCATGGTGTAGTGACAAGAACATCTCACTGGGCGATAGGAGGCCTCGGTTCCAGTCTGGCTCAGCCATTTACTGTCCTTTCTTCTTACTGTGTCTGTCTCCTTATCTGTAAAGGTTTTGGACAAGATGGTTTTAGGCATGAGGATAATGAAATGAGTAAGACAAGGCTGTTTCTGATAAAGGAAACAAGCTTGTTTTTAACAAAGAAAACATAGTATTGTAAAGTAGGAGTCTATAAAGAAGAGCTGTGGATATAGTTAACTCAGTGGGGCTTTGAAAATGCTTGAGACTTCACAAAGATTAAGATGGGGGAAAGCAGGGAGAACAGCATGTACCAAGAGACAGGTGGTGCATGGCTGACACCCAGGGGAGTGGGGAGGGTGATGGAGTCAGAAAGGTACCTGGGGTTAGATGGGGAGGTCCCTACTGCATGTCAGGCTAGGAGGTTTTTCCCACTGGTAAGAGAGAGCTCTAAAGCTCTTAAGTAGGAGGAAAACCTGATTAGATAGCATTTAAAAACTAGAATAGTGACAGCATCATAGAGAATTTTTTTTTTTTCCCATGGAGGAAGAGACTTGAGGCAGTCAAGATCACTTTGGAGGTTATTTCAAGAGTAAGGCAGTGACTTTGGAAATAGAGAGGAAGGGACAAATTTATGAGCTGTTTTAGGATATCAAATAAATATCTGGGATTTGGTAACCCTCAAATTGATCCATTCACCTCCCCTAACCTCAGCCATCACTTAAACCAGATACATAACTGTTAGGTACAATTTGTACAGTGTCTTCTAAAATCCACTAGCCTTTGGAATCACTGAGCCATTTGGTTCCTTCCCCTGGGGATGGGTACTGAAGTTGTGTGGGCAAGCTTGTTCTTAGCCTCTGTAATTGAAGAGCTCCATTCAGAAGCAGTGGGAAGTAATTGATGTTCATCCTCTAGAGGCTGGAAAAATCAAGGACCATAGGAAGCTTTTTATAAAGGAGGCCAAACCCAGAAATAAATTTTCTCCAGAACCCCTTCTTAAAAGGATTCTTAAATCTCATAACCAGAACCCTTTTTCTGGAATAGATCTGGCTTCACTTTTAAAAAGCATTTGTGTGCATGTTGTTAAAGAAAAAATCACTTCTGACACTTCTTAAAATCGTTCAGTCATGAACCCAGGAGCTTACAGTTACAGCGAGCTCTGATCATGCCACTGCACTCTAACCTGGGTGACAGAGTGAGAGACCCTGTTTCTTAAAACAGACAAACAAAAAAGGTGAGGAGGACTTCTTCCTTCCTTCCTTCCTTCCTTCCTTCCTTCCTTCCTCCCTCCCTCCCTCCC
>NW_022437023.1:2334681-2470521 GCF_009761245.1 Sapajus apella
TCCCTTCCTTCCTTCCTCCCCTTCCTTCCGCCCTCCCTCCCTTCCTTCTTTCCTTCCTTCCTTTTTCTTTTCCTTCCTTCTTTTCTTCCTTCCTTCCTCCCTTCCTCCCTCTCTCCCTTCCTTCCTTTCTTTCTCTCTTTCACTTTCCTTCTCTTTCTTTCTTTCTTTCCATTCCTTTCTTTCTCTGTCATCCAAGCTATAGTGCAGTAATGCAATCTCAGGTCACTGCAGCTTCTGTCTCCCTGGTTCAAGTGATTCTCCTGCCTCAGCCTCCCAAAATTAGCTGGGTGCCTATGTGCCCAGCCTCCCAAAATTAGCTGGGCATATAGGCACCCACCACTATGCCCAGCTAATTTTTGTATTTTTAGTAAAGACAGAGTTACACCATGTTGGCTAGGCTGGTCTTTAACTCCTGACCTCAGGTGATCCGCCCACCTCAGCCTCCCAAAGTGCAGGGATACAAGCGTGAGCCACTGTGCCCAACCAGGAAGACATTTTTCAAGACTGTTGCAATAAGAGAGAAATATCTGGCTTAACTCTAAATATGACAAGGGCAAGTGGGGATTGATAGCCAAGGAGCAAGGTGAAGGGGTCAGTGGGTGGAAAGTGACTTAAAGGAAGCATCAAGGGTAGGGGGATTCTGGCTAAACTGATCTGACAGGATTCCTGCTGAAGGCAGGCCAAAGGCTTAGACAGCAACAGTGGAGGATGAGGAACTTGATCAGATATCAGGGATGGGGTTGGGCAGTAGGTGGGGCTGGTGGGGGGTACTCAGACTTACTTAGCAGGATTCTTGCTAAAACCGGGCTGGGCAGACCAAAGATAGAAAGTGAGGTGGCGTGGAGTCCCCAGAGGGCTTTGAGGAGCCTGGCTGAAGTTTGATCAAGCAGAGTCTTTGCCAGTGTGTGTTTTATTGCAAAAGTAATATATGCCTCACCTCCAGAACTAATTTGTCTTCAAAGCTTGGTATGTAGCTTTCCATATGTTAGTATAAGCCTAGAAAAATACTCTGTTTCTACAGAAATGAGCTCATACTGTACATACTGTTGTGCAGGTGCATTTTCCACGTTGTAGATCTTCTGTGTTTTTTCATGTCAGCACACATACACTGGTCTCAGTCTTTAGAATGCCTTGCCTCACTTTAGATATTATTTTCAAAAACTGTAACCTGTAATTTATATTTTATATTTTAAATTATCTATGCTTATTACTTTCAATTATATTATAAATTATATTTATATTTTAAATTACTTCCAGTTTATAACTTTTTTTACATAAACTATCCCATTTGTTCCATAAAATGATCCTCTAAGGGTGGGCATATGGCAGGCAATATTTCTATTTTACATAGGGGTTACACGATTTACTAGAGACTTTGCAGCTAATATGTGTCAAGTCCAGGATTCACATGTGTCAGTTGCAGGTGTGAAAACAATTTTAGATCTTTGGCATTCAACTTACATATAAACCTGTGGAATACTGTTTTTGTGATGCTTTGGGACTTTTAGGAAATACACGTGGTGTATATAGGACCTAGAATCCGATAATAAATTTCATTTGAGATGTTTATCCCTTTTAAGCATATTATTAATTTCTATATTGAAAATTCTTGTCATTTTAGTGTCCTCAAAACAAAATAATCATCTTAAATATTAAGATTAAATGAATTCAGTCAGTTTGTAGCGATACTTTGAATAGTTACCTTCAGTAACAGACTTCATCAGCTAATTGGATTTCTGGAAATGTTAATGGAAGTCTCTCAGTTAACTACCTCTACTCATTTCCCTCTGGGACTCATTTCCTACCTAGAACATCACGCCTCTCTTTCTCAGTGTTCTTTATTGGTTTCCTGGGACCCTGGGGAGAAAGAAAAAAGCAAGACAGGATGAATGAGGAGGGGGGAATGTGAGGCAGGGCGGAAATGAAAGAATATGAGCTGTGGGGAGTTCCCCTTATTCAGGAACGAGAAAAACAGCAAGGAAAAAAGCCATTTCTCAAGAAGCTATATGGCATGGTGGTGAAGATTTTGGAGTTAAACCCAATGTCACCCTTTCTAGCTCTGTGACCCTGGCTAAGTTACTTCCATCCATACTTGTCAATTTTCTAGGGTTTCCTTATAGAGTCTTACGAGAGGTAAATAACTGGTTATGTAAGTCACTTAAAGTATACTTGGCTCATAGTAAACATTTAATCAATGTTAGCTATTTTTTCTAGGCTTTTTAGATGCAAAATTCCAAGAAGGGAGTCTGACAAGTCTGGATCCACTAAAATGACTATATAATGTATTGTTCAGGCCAGGATGCTGTTAATAATTGTGGGACAACAAATAGAAGCCAGTATTTTATTTTTGATTTCTCTAATGCGGAAGGCATCTGTGCCCCCAAAAGTGTGACTGATTAAGGCAGCTTTCCTTCCTACCTCAGCCCAATTAAGCTAAGCCTCTGGACTTTGACAAGCCAGGGAGCAAAACATACTTAAAAACTCTGACAGACAGACAAATACTCACTCGCTAAGTCACAGAGAAAGCTTTGCTTTTTCTTTCTAGGTAACATGTCTTCAAGTGATATGAGTCTGCACAGATTTTACTAAATATTTGTGCAGTATTGTTTACCCAAGAAATAACTTAAAAGAGGATATTTAAGTTCTTTCTTTCTTTTTTTTTTTTTTTCCCAGACGGAGTCTTGCTCTGTCGCCCAGGCTGGAGGGCAGTGGCATGATCTTGGCTCACTACAACCTCCACCTCCTGAATTCAAGCGATTCTCCTGCCTCAACCTCCTGAGTAGCTGGGATTACAGGCGCCCGCCACCACACCCAGCTAACTTTTGTATTTTTAGTAGAGAAGGGGCTTCACCACGTTGGCCAGGCTGGTCTTAAACTCCTGACCTCAGGTGATCCACCCACCTTGGCCTCCTAAAGTGCTGGGATTACAGGCATGAGCCACCGTGCCCCAGTTTAAGTTCTTATAAGTAGTTTCTGTCATTTAAAAATAATAATTTTAATGGATCCATTAAAATTGTCAAACTCTTTCTGGTAGAAGAAGGTGTAAGATTTCATTTGAATAAAGATCAAATCACAAAATATCTAGTAATCTCCCACAGAATCCAGGACCTTTAGGGACTTTGAAGGGGACCCATACACGTTGGATAAATGTATCATAATTAAATAAAATACTTAAAAAAATAATTTTGCCACATCTTTCTTTCTTAGGTCCCCTCATTGCGTTTAGGTGTAAATTTTTCTTACCTGTTGAAGTCTCAGTATATGCCAGGTGCAATGCTTAATTGGTGGTGAAGATATAATGGTAAACAAAATAATTTGAATCTGCCCCTAAGTTGCTCGTGGTCCAGTGAGAAAGGCAATCAAGTAACGACAAATGCAGAGCTCAAAACTGAGATTGTTGTAATGAAGGCAAAGTATGAGGAGTCACAGGAAGTTCTTTCAGAGCATGAGCCAGCCTGGGAAGGTGAGGAAGAAGTTCCTGAGGAGAGTTTTGCTCAACACTGAATTTCAATTAAGGAGGCAAGATAGGGTAGGAGGGCGAAAGAGGCAGAAAGGAGCATGGTCTTCTAGGAAAGATGATTCTGTATGTGTAATACAGAAAACTGGGAAATGTCAGTTTTTTTAAAAAATCAACAAGACTCCGCTGTGACCCCACACTTTTCCCATTGCTTGCAGTGCCCTTGTTTCCCTTTTCCTTGCTAATGACATCCCATTCATCCATCATCACTTTACAGTACAATTTTTTGTTTTCATGTCTCCGATGGCCTTTAGGACAGGGACTTGGTCTTCTTTATTCATTCATTGTCAGATGTTTAGAATAGCACAGGAGCCTTTCCTCTCCTTTTTCCCTTTCCCCACAGTGCCAGGTACTCACTGTGTGCTTGCTACTTGGGAAGGGGGCACAAGACAGGCACAGTGCCTGTTGTCATGGAGCATGCACTGTAATGACTGGCTGTTTTGCTCATTGAGTACACTGAATGATTCACCCTTAGAATCAGAATTGTGGACTCTGGAGGCCATTTTCATAGAGTTTTAGCAGTTCTGTGCCTTCTTTTTTTTTTTTTTTTTTGAGATGGGGTTTCGCTCTTGTTACCCAGGCTGGAGTGCAATGGCGCGATCTCGGCTCACCGCAACCTCCGCCTCCTGGGTTCAGGCAATTCTCCTGGCTCAGCCTCCTGAGTAGCTGGGATTACAGGCACATGCCACCATGCCCAGCTGATTTTTTGTATTTTTAGCAGAGACGGGGTTTCACCATGCTGACCAGGATGGTCTTGATCTCTTGACCTCGTGATCCACCCGCCTCGGCCTCCCAAAGTGCTGGGATTACAGGCGTGAGCCACCGCGCCCGGCCAAGTTCTGTGCCTTCTTTACAGTTGTGGAACAGAAACAATCAATGCTGAAGCATTAAGAAGCCATTAATAGGCCGGACGTGGTGGCTCATGCCTGTAATCCCAGCACTTTGGGAGGCCAAGGCAGGCGGATCACAAAGTCAGGAGATTGAGACCATTCTGGCCAACATGGTAAAAGCCTGTGTCTACTTAAAATACAAAAAAATTAGCTGGGCATTGTGATGCATGCCTGTAGTCCCAGCTACTAGGGAGGCTGAGGCAGGAGAATTGCTTAAATACAGGAGTCAGAGGTTGCAGTCAGCTGAGATTTTGCCACCACACTCCAGCCTAGTGACAAGAGCAAGACTGCATCTCAGAAAAAAAAAGTGATGTACATGTTAATCCTCATGAATACATCCCAATTACAGCAGAGAAGTCTTGTAGCATTGTCCACTTTGTGGCAGCGTACTTCTCAGGCTGTCCTGTCCATGTCCATATTGGAATGACAGTTCCACACTGTACTCATTCATGTGCTGTTCACCATCCACTTTTCGGTTCTGGGGATTGAGAGGGAGCCAGTGCCTCACTTGCCCAGGATAACAATAACTTAAAATAACAATCCTTAGAGCAAATGTACTAGGAGGCTTCAAACAATTCATCATTGCTCTAGGGAAACCGAGATGTGTGTGTGTGTGTGTGTGTATGAGGGGGTGATATTGCGTGTTTGCATTCAAATTGCTGGCAAGAAACAGAGGGCTTAGAACAGAATAGTGAGAAGAGCAACACTGGATATAACTGCTATGTTTATCCTAAAGATAATTGTCCTTTGCAGGATAGAAGAAGGAACTCCTTGCTGGCTTTGTGGAACAAGGAGGCCATCTTTCCAAGTTTCTTGTGTGAATTGTGTCACATGTACAGTAAAAATAGAGTGTCACCCTCTTGCTTATGTCTCTCTTGAGGGAATAAACTTTTCAAAGTCACTGCACTGCAGAACATGCTTGAACACAAAACCACAAGGTTCCCAGAATTATACATTTCATAGTTGACAAGGGCCTGCCTACCTGTCACGTAGCGTCAGCACCCTTTCTGCATCAGTGCCACTGGAAGGCCGTTTGTGCACACCTGATTCACTTCCTGGAAAGCAACCATTTCCAGCTCTTAGTGCTTTCTTCTTCTTCTCCATATTTGATTGTTAGGCTTATGCTATTATTTCTTTATTTTAAAAGCTTAAACCTCCTCTGTTAGTCTCTGTCAGCCTCCTTACACTCTCTCTGTCCACTGCTTCCCCCTTCATCCTTCAAGTATATCACTGCTTCTAGTTACGTCAGTATTAAATCCTTATATTTATGTTATTATGACTGTATTATTTACCTGCTGAGCCAATTATTATCCTGTAATTCTAGTTTATTCTTATACGATTAATTTTCTTTCTCATTGATTTTCTGAGTTTTCTTTTTTTTTTGAGACAGCGTTTTACTCAGTGGCCCAGGCTGGAGTGCAGTTGCGTGATCTCAGCTTACTGCAACCTCCACCTCCTGGGTTCAAGCAATTCTCCTGCCTCAGCCTCCTGAGTAGCTGGGATTACAGATGCCTACCACCACACCCGGCTAATTTTTTGTTTTTTGTTTTTTTTTTTGAGACTGCGTCTCGCTCTGTCGCCAGGCTGGCGTGCTGTGCTGCGATCTAGGCTCACTGCAACCTCCAACTCCCTGGTTCAAGCAATTGTTCTGCCTCAGCCTTCCGAGTAGCTAGGATTACAGGCACGTACCACCACGCCGAGCTAATTTTTTTGTATTTTTAGTAGAGACAGGGTTTCACCATTTTGGCCAGGATGGTCTCGATTTCCTGACCTTGTGATCTGCCTGCCTTGGGCTCCCAAAGTAATTTATGTATTTTTAATAAAGACAGGTTTTCACCATGGGCCAGGCTGGTCTCGAACTCCTGACCTCAGGTGATCCGCCCTCCTCGGCCTCCCAAAATGCTGGGATTACAGGCATGAGCCACCATTCCTGGCCATTTTCTGAGTTTTCTATGTTCAGCTTACTCTTATTTCCCAAACCACAACTATAATTTTGAAGTATTCTTTTTTACATCCTAGGCAGATACATCAGTTGATCATGTTAGTTTCATTTCCTCCTGCAGATGCCTCCCTGGATTCTCCAGATATGGTCTCAAGGCCTGCTGTGTAGCTGATTCCCTTCACCCTGTTTCCTGGATACCCATCTTCCTCTTTCTCGGTTTGCTCATTTGTTTGGTAGAGCACATCCTCCAATCACTTCCTGATAAAAGAGTGTGTGGGAGGTAAAGTTTGAGACCCTGCATGTCTAAAAATACCCATTCTGTTTTTATACTTGATGATTGGAAGTCATTTCACCCCAGAATTTTGAAAGCGTTTCTCCTTTGTCTGATGGCTTCCAGAGGTGCTACTGAAAATTCTGGTGGCACTTAATTCTTTGTATGCAAGCTGTTTTTTTACTCTCAAACCGTGTTATCTTTATCCCATTATTATAAAATTTCACAATGCGACTTTAAAAATTTTTGTATTATTCATTATACTGAGCATAGGATGAACTCTTTTAAGTGGAAGATTAAGGAAAATTTCTTAAATTATTTCTTTGAGGGCCGGGCGCGGTGGCTCACGCCTGTAATCCCAGCACTTTGGGAGGCCGAGGCGGGTGGATCATGAGGTCAAGAGATCGAGACCATCCTGGTCAACATGGTGAAACCCCGTCTCTACTAAAAATACAAAAAATTAGCTGGGCATGGTGGCGCGTGCCTGTAGTCCCAGCTACTCAGGAGGCTGAGGCAGGAGAATTGCCTGAACCCAGGAGGCAGAGGTTGTGGTGAGCCGAGATCGCGCCATTGCACTCCAGCCTGGGTAACAAGAGCGAAACTCCGTCTCAAAAAAAAAAAAAAAAAAAATTATTTCTTTGATGATCTTTTTCTCTCTCTCCTCTGGAACTCTTGGTCCTCAAATTTTATCTTTCCTATTTCCAACCTCTATCTTTGGTTCTACTTTCTGAGAGATTTATTCAACTTTGTCTTCTGGATCATTATTTATATTTTTATTTCTAATATTATTTTTAATTTCTAAGAACTTTTCACTGATCTGTTTGTTTTTGATCCTGTTCTTCTGTGATAATAGGTTTTTATTTTTGAGGTTTTATTTGACTCCTTGTCTCATTTCTTTGAGTCATTTTTTTCTGTTTACTTTGTGCTCTGTCTTTTCATGTTAAAGGCTTTTCCTCAGATGTCTGGCAATCCTTGGTTATGATTTGTACTTAAGCGTGAGACCCTAAAAAGCTGATTGGATGTTCTGTATAGAGGTGGGAAGAGATTGTGTCAAGGATGGGCTTGATATTAATATTATATAGGGTTGTGGAGCAGGAGCCTTCCCCCCCCCAACCCCGTTTTGTTGAGAAATCCCCCAAAGCCGTCATTTGTTGAACTTTTCTGTGATATCATTTGTTTTCTCCAGGAAAGAATCCTCCAGCTTTCCTGTGTGGGGATGGGAGTGGTGCTGCCAGCATGCTGGAAGCCAAGTAGGTTAGGGGGCAGGGATCTCATCCTTCAAGATAGACTGTTTGATTGAGGGCCTCTGATTTCAGTACAGTTCCTCCCCCTGTCTTCTGCTGTTCCTAACATTCCTGCATTTAGTTCCCAGCTGGTTCTTACAGAATAAATCTACCTTCTCCTGTGTAGGTAGAGGAGTAAATAGTCCCTGGCTGTCCTGGATGTGACAGCAGACCTGATAGTCTAACACTTCTTTTTTTTTTTGAGACAGAGTCTGGCTCTGTCGCCCAGGCTAGAGTGCAGTGGCCTGATCTTAGCTCACTGCAACCTCCACCTGCCAGGTTCAAGCAATTCTCCTGCCTCAGCCTCCCAAGTAGCTGGAATTATAGGCACCCGCCACCATGCCCAGCTAATTTTTGTATTTTTAATAGAGACGGGGTTTCACTGTGTTGGCCAGGCTGGTCTTGAACTCCTGACCTTATGATCTGCCCATCTCGGCCTCCCAAAGTGCTGGGATTACAAGTGTGAGCCACTGTGCCTGGCCCTAACACCTCTTTATACAGAATTTGTATTAAGTCCTGGTTTTCAGCCCCTCCCCATCCCTGGCCTCCTCTGCCACCTGGTGCCTCTAAT
Organism: Sapajus apella; assembly: GCF_009761245.1. NCBI lineage: Eukaryota > Metazoa > Chordata > Mammalia > Primates > Cebidae > Sapajus > Sapajus apella. The sequence goes on from NW_022437023.1 coordinate 2,343,156, forward strand.
CCCTGAGCCTTCCCAAGATTGCCTTTGTGAATTGGCATCCCCTTCATGGGCTGCAGAGATTCACTTTCTCAGCTCTGCTAACTTATCTACTTTGTAATCTTTCAAAATGGACCGACATTTTATCTTCTGTTCCTTTTGCTCTTTTCGTTTGTTTTTACTCTGGTTTTAATGGGTTTCAGGGGGGAGCAAAAATAAAAGTACATGCTCAGTTTTCCCCAGTTAACTGAATTCTTTTGGCACTGTTGTGAGGCTTTTGTGTCTGACTGTTTCATGTCTATGTGTTTTGTCCTCCCTTGAAGACTACAAGCTTCTCTGACAGTGGGGATGGTTTCCTAGACTCCTTGTATCTCTCCTTTTACCTTTAACTGTTAAGCATTTTAGGAAGGATATGTCAAATTCATTTGAGTAAGATGAAACCTTTTCTAAATTAGACTGATTTGAGAGTGTTTTCTTGTGTTGGAAAACTGCCAGCCCTTCCTGAGGTTCAGAGATAAATCTCACTTTGCAAGGATAACTAAAGAAGAAAACATTAAAAGCTTTTGGCAGAAAAAGGCTGATGAGACAAACTCTTGTTTAGACCTTATGATTTAATGAATAATTGTTGGAGAGCTGCCCAGGACCTCTCTTCCCCCTTAAGTTTATTGCTCCCTCTTTGCAGAGTCTGCATCCCAGAAGGCCTTTATCTGACTCGATGCTTTGCATCGTTGACCTCCTGAGAATTAATATAGGAGGAGACCCACAGACACCCACATTGTTTTCGCTAAACATTCAGTGTCAAGGGCCTGGAGAAACTAGAAGGAACATGCACTAGAGTCTGATGTGGAATTTTGTTTCCGCTTTCACGTAATCAGCTATATGACAATCGGCAAGTCATTTGAACTTCAGTTTTCTTACCTGTAAAATGGAAATAACAGTATCTATTTTCCTGCTTCATAGTGTGCTTGTAAGAGTCAAATATGGGTAACATGCATGCAAATGCATGTAAACATTAAGACAATGTCATTTGAAGTTATTTGGTTTGTAACCATGGTACAAACAAGGATGGGGTTTAGATAACATAGGATTATGGGTTCCAGAACCTCATATCGACCCACTGACCAGACATCTACATACCGGAATCAAAATTCAGCCTCAACTAATTCGAAATAAAACTCCATCCTGCTCCCTTCTCTTCTCCCCTCCTTCACACCACCGCCATCACAAAACAAAGCAACCCTGGTTTTCCTCCGGAATTTACTCTCACTACTCAACAAGTTGCCTGATTCAAACAGCCGCCAATGCACCCCATTCTGCATTTGACCAGATCCTGTCTTTTCTATTGAATCTACCCTTTTCTCTCTGTCCTCCTTGCACTGCTTTCATTTAGGTATTCACTTCATGCCTGAATTACTGACTTCAGCTGGGCTCCCTGGATGTAGTCACACACTTCTTCCAGTGTATCATTTACACACCCGCTCAGCATAATGATGAAAAGAAAATTCTGAAATATGTCAGGCCATCACAACAGTATAGTGGAATAACAAATGGACCATGTGAGGACCCACCTCCCAGCTGTCAACAGAAGGATTTTTCTAAAACATCCATCTGATCATTCCCTGCTTGAAACTTTTCAGCGGCATACGGGACCCTTTCTGGTTTGACTCTGCCAGCCTGTTCAACCTTGCATTCACCATCTTTCCACTTGTATGCTCCAGCCACTCATAATTACTTGCAGGTGCCCCACTTTGCTGAGACTACTCAGGGGACAGTGAATTTGGATGTTACCTCTTCGTTTCTGCATAGCTGCTCCCTCCTAAACTTTAAGGCTCTGTTTAACTGTCTCCTCTTCGGTAAAGCCTCCCTATTCTCATTTCCCTTAAGCCAGTTTGTGTGCTTCCTTCCCAGAATGTCACACACTGTATAGTATTGTCATTTGTTTACTGGTCTGACTTCCTCACTGAACTCAAGGGTGGGGACTGTCCAGCACTGTGGCATAAACATTATTTGGATTGAACTGGATTGGACTCTCTTCTGGCCCATTGAGATGTCATTACTTGTCTGTGTAAAGTAAGCAATAAGGTAGCTGGGCCACCAGAAGAATCATGTTTACTGCCAGCCAAGAGCCACTTGGGTTTCATTTGGTCCAGAAATCTGACCTTATGCACATGAAAGTGGCCTGGGCACTTTGGTTCTAACTCACGGTTCTTCTGTCTCTGTGTTGTATGTACAGACATCTCAGATGCACTGTTCTTGATGTCCCATCAAGAGATTGTTGCCATTCTTAATGGATATAAATGTAGTAGATTTGTTATACTGCATAGAGACCATGTCACACTGGGGCAGTGTTGGTTCAGGGTTGGCAAGAATCCGATCTGGCAAGAGTGAATGAGCAGGTTGGTGAAAACTGAATGTTAAAAGTTGCACTCTGGTGGCCCTGGGCCAGTTCCTTGCATAGTACCCTGTGCTTGGAAACGTGGGATTTCCCTAAAGGATTTATAATATGTTATGGTGAAGATGCAGTTGAGTAATCTGGAAGATCTAAAAAGGGTAAGATTAATATCAGCCAGTGCAATCAGGAAAGGTGTTGAGGATCAGGGGACATTTGAGCTGGGCCACTTTCTGTACTTGACAGGATAAATATCCCATTTGTCTTGTTTTTGTGATTCTTATTTGATTTCACAGAGACTTTATGCAATTTTTTTTTTTTTTTTTTGGGACAGTGTCTTGCTCTTTCACCAGGCTGGAGTGCAGTGGCACTATCTTGGTTCACTGCAACCTCCATCTCCCGGATTCAAGCAATTCCCCTGTCTCAGCCTCCTGAGTAGCTGGGACTACAGGCGCATGCCACCATGTCCAGCTAATTTTTTGTATTTTAGTAGAGACGAGGTTTCACCATGGCCAGGATGGTCTCGATCTCCTGACCTCATGATTCATCCGCCTTTGCCTCCCAAAGTGCTGTGATTACAGTTATGAGCCACCGTGCCCGGCCTAAGCAATTTTACCTCAAGTTTTTGCTTGAGTTTTGCTAGGTATGAAAAATGGTAAGTAAATTTAGCTATGAGTGTTGATGGACTTTTGAAATCAGGTAGGAGGATCCCTGATTCTCTGTGAAGAGACTTGGTTTCTGATCACCTCAGTTTAGACTTTAGAGTGTACGCCTCCCCTTGTTTTGAAAGTGCTCCCCTTTCCTTCAAGTGTGGACTTTATGTCCTCCTCCGTCTCCTACCCCTGGCAGTGAGCACTCGTAGGTGCTCAGTGGGTGCCTATAGAACTGCACTCATCTCGGCGTCCTTTGTAATGTCCTCTATCATCTCTGTGGGCAGAGCTCCCTGCTACTCCCCTCTCCAGCCACATGTCAGGCATGCCCCTTCCTGGGGCTCTTGTGTTTGATGCTACTCTGCCTGTCTACCTCAGACATCCTCACAGCCGTTTACTTCATTCAGATCTCTTCTTAAAGGTCACCTTCTTAGAGAGGTCTTTCTTGATGACCTTATCTAAAATATCACTCATTTCCTTTTTACCCCCTGCCTTTGCTGCATCTGCTTTCTTTGCTCCCTTTGGCCCTTATCACCACATAGGCGTCATAGGATCTATTTATTTGCTTATTCACTCAGTCTCTCTCTCCCCATAGAAATCGAGCTACATGAGGGTGGAGACTGTCTTTTTCCATCTGCATCTCCAGCCCCTAGAAGGCACCCTTCACATGTCTGTTGAGTACATGCATGTGTAGCCCCACAAACAGGACCTCATTTGGCATCTTCACCAAATAGAGTGAGCTGTGTCTTTGTGGACTGTTTCTATTCATCGAAACCTGCAAATCCAGCACAGTGCCCGCCATGTATAAACAAACATACAGTCAGTTTTTAAAGGAAAGGAGAGAGGCCTTTGAGGCGGCATTTGAAAGCCACAGGGCCTCACCAGTCATATTCCTCCTTGCCTTCCACAGTGCTTTAGATTCCATCCCAAAACATAGGTGCTGCCAAGGCGCACAGGGCAAGGCTTACTGTGCTTCAATATCACGTTAAAGCAGTTAAGCTGTTTTTTAACACACTAGGCCTCTGAATACTATTAAACTTGCTCAAGCCTCTAGAAGTTTCCATGAATGATTCAAGTCCTGGGGAGCCCATCACAGTAGAATTTACAAATGCAGAGACAGTGGTGTGGAAAATTAAGTGAATTGTCCAAGGTCAAAAAACTGGAAGCGGCAGAGGCGAGTTTTAAAGTCAGATCTGCTAACCACAGAGCCCAAGCTCTTAACCTAGCTTCCATAGCTTCTTCACGTAGGCTTGCTGTGACTGCTCCGGGACCCGTTAAGGTTAGTCTGGAGTTTGTCCTGCAAGTCCAGGGCAGGTATTGCATTTCTGCACAATCTCTACAGGTTAAACGCCGCTTAGGAATCTCCTAAGCCAAGTTTAAAGTTGTTTTCCCTGGTTCCTGGTGCATTATATGCTGCTTTTGTTTGTCGGCGAGCAGCCTGTTGGTGCTTACAGTTTTAGAAAACCTGTGCTAGGGAGGAAGACCTGGATTGTAAATAGCTCTTTTCTTGAGCTGCCAAAAAGGAAGAAACTTGGGTGGAGGGGGATGTTATTACCATCCTGTCTGAAGCTGAAATTCCAAACAAGGAGATGATATTTATTTTCATTTAGATTTTGTTTAATATGTTTTCCAGTCCCCAGAACTTCTAGATGGGCTTTCGGAGTGGAAGGTAGAGAAAAAGGAGGGAGAAAAGGCCTCTGTGGTTGGAACCGTTGCAGCTTTTTGCAGTAAAGTCACTATCTTTTTTCCTTATCTTTTCTAATTGTTTTGAGGGAATTTTAGTGCTGACATAGGCTGTCCAGACTTAATCACCTTTAAACCAGTCATGTAGGCAAAAGTTAGAAAATGATGAAAGGCTTGGTTGATCCTGCATTTTTGTTAAAATCAAAGGTGGTTTAAATCTTAGTTTCAGGGTTCCTTGGGGACATGGACTGAGAGGGCTAAGATAGTTCAGTAATAGAACTAAATTAGTAGCTGAGAGGCCTGCCCTCTCAGCCACTTTAACTGGTCTTGGTATTTCCTCTTTCTCAGCTCCTCTTAGTTATTCCAGTCGTCTTGCTGCTGAATTATGTACGCTACATATTCACTTCATGTCGTTACAGTTAGATCAGACAGTCCTTGTTTGGCCAAATGCCATGAGCTCCATCACAGAGTGTTTTTGATCTGCTACTGATGTGGTATGTGATTTGAGGCAAAGAATTTGTTTTCAGATTCTTAGTGTCACCTGTGTTATAATGATGATCTTTTCTCTTCTTCGGCAATTTGCAAGTAAGTGTGAAAACTGTACCTCACAGATTTTCCAGATCCACCTCACTTGCCATCACCCTGATCCATTGTCAGGCACAGTCATATACTTTCTGGTTTGGAAAATGAGGTCCTTGTAGCAATGTGTTGAAGAGATTTAATTGCATTTAGCTCCTGGTTTGGAAAGTGCTGTAGGAGTTCAGGCTTAGTGGAGGATGGGATGGGGTGTCAAGATGTACCTCAGGCTCCTCACCTTGTCTTCACCATCCTTAGTTGGCAATGAACAGATAGCCTAGATATCAAAATACATGTATGTTGCTTTTTAAAAATTTATTTTTAGTTGACAAAAGCTTTATATATTTGTTGTATATAATATGATGTTTTAAAATAACTATACATTATAGAATGGCTAAATTGAGCTAATTAACATATGTGTTACCTCATATTTCATTTTTGTGGTGAGAATACTTAAAAACTAACTCTCTTAGTGGTTGTTTTTTTTTTTTTTTTGATATGGAGTCTCACTTCTGTTGCCTAGGCTGGAGTGCAATGGCGCGATCTCGGCTCACTGGAGCCTCGCCTCCCGGGTTCGAACGATTCTCTTGCCTCAGTCTCCCAAGTAGCAGGGATTACAGACATGCGCTACCACAGTTGGCTGATTTTTAAATTTTTAGTAGAGACAGTATTTCACCATTTTGGCCAGGCTGGTCTCGAACTCGTGACCACAGGTGATCCACCTGCCTCGACCTCCCAAAGTGCTGGGATTACAGGTGTGAGCCACCATGCTCGGCTGTGATTTTTAAGATTATAATACGTTATTATTAAGTATAATCTCCTTATTGTACAGTATATCTCTTGAATTTATCCCTCCTGACTGAAATTTTGTTCCTTTAACCAACATCTCCCCAACATCACCCCCTCCAGCTCCTGGTAACTACCATTCTACTCTCTGCTTCCGTGAGTTCAACATTTTTAGATCCTGTATATAAGTGAAATCATACAGTATTTGTCTTTTGTTGCCTGGCTTCTTTTATTACCATAATGTCCTCTAGGTTGATAAATGTTATTACAAATGACAGGATTTCCTTTTAAGGAAACACTGTTTATGTATACCACATCTTCTTTATTCATTTGTCCATTGATGGACAGGTAGGTTGATTCCATGTCTCAGCCGTTGTGAATAATGCTACAATAAGCATGGAAGTGCAAATATTTCTTTGATGTACTGATTTCATTCCCTTTGGATATACCCAGTAGTACAATTGCTGGTTTGTATGGTAGCTTTAGTTTTAATTTTTTGAGGAACTTTGTACTATTTTCTATAACGGCTGTACTAATTTTTGTTTTTACCAACAGTGTGCAAGGTTGCTCTTTTCTCTACATCCTTGCCAACATTTATCTTTTGTCTTTTTGGTAATAGCCATTCTAGTAGGTGTGAGGTGATATGTTATTTTGGTTTTTTTTGAGACGGAGTTTCACTCATGTTACCCAGGCTGGAGTGCAATGGCGCGATCTCGGCTCACCGCAACCTCCGCCTCCTGGGTTCAGGCAATTCTCCTGCCTCAGCCTCCTGAGTAGCTGGGATTACAGGCATGCGCCACCATGCCCAGCTAATTTTTTGTATTTTTAGTAGAGACGGGGTTTCACCGTGTTGACCAGGATGGTCTCGATCTCTTGACCTCGTGATCCACCCGCCTCGGCCTCCCAAAGTGCTGGGATTACAGGCGTGAGCCACCGCGCCTGGCCCCTTATTTTGGTTTTAATTTACATTTCTCTAATGACTAGTGATGTTGAGCATTTTTTCATGTACCTGTTGGCCATTTGTATGTCTTCTTTGGAGAAATGTCTTTTCAGATCTTTAGCCCAATTTTTCAATCAGGTTATTTGCTTTCTTGCTATTGAGTTATTTTAAGTTCTTTATATATTTTGGATATTAACCTCTTAGCAGATGTATGGTTTGCAAATATTTTCTCCCATTCCATAGGTGGTCTTTTCTCTCTGCTGGTGGTTTCCTTTCTTGTACAGAATCCCACTTTTCATACTTAAAATTTATCTTAAGATTCTAAACCTAATATCTACATGCTCCTCAAAGTGGTTTGTCACCCATATACAACTGAGTTTTACTACCATTTTGACATTTTTTTGTCTTCTTTTCCTTGTGCATAGATGATTCCCCCTTTTCTTTTACGGTATTATTATTGTAAAAGCACTATGTGAATAGATTCTCACTGTAAATATTTTAAACTGTGGTAGAATACAGAGCACAATAGGTAAGTCTCTCTTCATCATCTGCAGGGCTCCCTAACACAGATTTCCTTCCCCAGAGGTAACCACCATGGTCAGCATTTGGTGAGTGCTCTTCTAGTCACCATCCATTTACAGGGGTGTGTGTTATACAATGACCTTTTTTTTTTGCTTTCTTATAACACAGTATGTCTTGGAAAATCTTTCCATGTCAGGACTTAAAGGTCCAATTTGTTTCTTTCCTTATGACTGTTGTTGATGGTTACATAGTATTTTATCAGTATACCTACTATTTTACTGCTTGCCTATGGATAGACATTAAGTTTTTAGTTTTTAACTCTTAACAATGAAGCAATTCTGTACAAGCATGTGTCTTTCTGTACACGTGTGAGTATTTCTGTTGGATAGTTGCCTGGAAGTAGAATTGCTGGCTCAAAGTGAATCTATTTTTGGTTTTGATCGATGGTGCCAAATTGTCTTCCCAAAGGAATTTACCAGTTTAAACTTAGACCATGGTGTTTAAGAGTGCTTGTTTTCCTAATCTTTGAAATCTTTGACTTGATAATGCCATTATGTTCATTTTTGTCAATGAATATTTTAATTTGCATTCTTCTATATGGTGTCTCTGTAGATCTGACCTTGTCTACTTTCTGCCTTTTAGTAATTACTCAACATTGCTGGTTACTTGATGGTATCTTTTTAAAATTTTCTGGGTATGAATCTGTCTGTTTATCTGTCTGTAGCTGTCTATCTGTGTAGGGTGAGATATCTTTTCTGTCACTTCAGAGAACTTTAGACAGGAGGTTGAGTAAACTTGTGCACTTCATCTACCATCCTGATAAATTTCATCCTTTCTGAGCCAAGACTATACAGTATTTACAATTTTGTTTCTTTTTTCTTTCTAACATTATAATCTTTTTTGTCTTATTACATAGCAGTATAACTGGTATCTGATATTCTACTCTGTGTCTGTACTGTAGTTTATAATTTGTCTATTGATGCCTATTGCCAAAATTTAATTTAATTTAATTTAATTTGAGACCAAGTCTCACACTGTCACCGGGCTAGGGTGCAGTGGTGCAATCTTGGCTTGCTGCAACCTCCATCTTTCAGGTTCAAGCGATTCTCCTGCCTCAGGCTCCCGAGTAGCTGGGACTACAGGCACATGCCACCATGCCCAGCTAAGTTTTGTATGTTTAGTAGAGATGGGTTTCACTATGTTGGCCCGGCTGGTCTCAAACTCCTGACTTAAGGTGATCTACCCGCCTTGGCCTCCCAAAGTGCTGGGATTACAGGTGTGAGCCACTGCACCCAACCAAAATTTTATTTTTGTAAATAATATTGCTTCCAACTCTGAGCATAAAGGCTCTGGGCCCAGATGTTTTTATTAGTGATTTTTAATAATTTTAGTGCTCTGTGTCATTGATTCTTTTTTTTTTTTTTGAGACAGAGTTTCTATGTGTCTGCCAGGCTGGAGTGCAGTGGTGTAATCTTGGCTCACTGCAACCTCTGACTCCTGGATTCAAGCAATTCTCCCATCTCAGCCTCCTGAGTAGCTGGGATTACAGTTGCACAGCACCCAGCTAATTTTTGTATTTTTAGTAGAGACAGGGTTTCACCACATTGGGCAGGCTGGTGTCAAGCTCCTAGCCTCAGCTGATCTGCCTTTCTCGGCTTCCCAAAGTGCTAGGATTACAGGCATGAACCACCGCACCTGGCCTGTGTCATTGATTCTTGAATATTAGTAGATAGCTGCCCAGCCGACCTGTGATCTAAACCTAACACTAATACCATCCAATAACAGTAGCATAAAAAACAAGAACTTTAAACCAGCCTCAGTTATAAATATAGATCCTAAATAATATACTCTCAAGTAGATGTTCTCAAGTAGAATGTACCAATAAGGTCATAATGGAAATGGCCAATTAAGTTTACGCCAAGAATGGCTTAATATTAAGAAACCTATTGATGGATTAATGTTAAGAAACCTATTGCTAACAACATACTAGGCTATTAAATGTGAAAAACAATTATCTCCATAGATGCAGAAAATACATTTAACCAACTATCTCTAATAACACTTTTTGGAAAATAAAAAGAGGATACTTCCTTTTCAAATTACAGAGTATCTACCTCAAACCCTTGGAGACCTTTTCATTAGAAGCAGAAACAAAACAGGTTTGCCCTATGCTACTTGATATTCTTTTAAAAGGTCTAGCCAATGCAGTACGGTTTGCAGAAACAGAAATAAGAATTAAGGCTTTTAGGATTATTTGATATTATTTTAGAAGCTCTGGTCAATGCAGTAAGGCCAATACAGAAATAAGAACTAAGGCTTCGAGGATTAAGTAAGGTAACATTTTCTCTTCCCTCCTATGGTATTTTTGAGTCAGATAACACATTCAGATTATAGATTCTGTTATTTTTAAAATTACTATTAAGACATATTTACAAAGGAAAGACAAAATCATATCTTGCATCTTAAGCCATGTCTCCTGGTGCTTTTTGACCTTGATCCTTGCTTATTGATTCCTCTTGATTATCTGGTCTGTGTTGAGGTCACTCTTAAACCTTCAGTCACCAGTACAGGAGTGGGTGTTCAATACCTGTGACCAGCTGAGTGGTTTGGTTCTGTTTTTGATGACCTTTCAATGAGCTGTTTTTACAATCCTGGGAGTACTAGAAGAACAAGCTCTTAAGTGAAGTCACTGTTGTCTCGACACTTGACTGTTCAGCAAACCATTGCAGTGTACCCTCAGTGCTATGCATCTCTACGATGTATAGCTGGTGTACTTATCAGGAGTCATTTGGAAGTAACTGGTCAGGTTGAACACAACACAGAAATCTTTACTAATTAGCTAGCGATCTCTAACTTGGGTTTGTGACTTCAGTCTGTGAAATCTATATATCTCTCTCTCTCTTTTTTTTTTCCCTGATAGCATGTGGAGAGGGCCAAATGTGAACTGTGTTGACAGCACTGGCTACACACCCCTGCACCATGCTGCTTTGAATGGCCATAAGTAAGTATCAATGTACTGCATCCCTGTCCTCACCCTTCAGAACCCAGGCCCTCACCTTGTCTTTTTCATTTCCTAGAAAAGTTTGCTGGCTGGGCTCAGTGGCTTATGCCCATAATCCCAGCACTTTGGGAGGCCGAGGCGGGAGGGTCACTTGAAGCTGAGTTTGAGAACAGCCTGGGCAACAAAGCAAGCCTCCATCTCCACACACAAACTTTTTTTTTTTAATTAACCAGGCATGGTAGCATGCCTGAAGTCCTAGCTACTTGGGAGGCTAAGGCACAAGGATTACGTAAGCCCAGGATTTTGAGGCTGCAGAGAGGCATGATTGTGCCATTGCATTCCAGTTTGGGCGTCAGGGCGACCCTATCTCTGAAAAACAAAAACAAAACAAAGGTTTGCTAAGTAGTGGCACTGAGAACCAGAAAAAAACAAACCTAAGTTTAGTTCATCGAGAATTTCTGTGTCTTTCTTTCATGTGTAATTTAAACATCCTTCCCCACCCCACCCATCAAAAAATCTTTATTCAAAAGTTAACCTTTTCTTCTCCCTGTTCTTTTCCCCTCTGGAATGTTCCAGTGCTATGTAATGGTCTAGGTATGTTGATCAAATTTGGGACAGCCAGAACATAAAGGGGCCGGAATCTATTAGGTAACTAACTCCTAGATAAGCTGAAAATAGATTGAGTGGTCATGAGAAAGCTGTCTTCTGCTTCAATATTTATTTACTCTCCCTTCTTGCCTGCCATTCTTTCCTCATAAAATTAGCTCTGCACTCAAGAACCCTTTTTAAGGGGAAAAAATACATTAAATGTCCTATGTAATTAAGTAGAGAGAGGTTATTAGGAACTGGGTGGGATTTGTATGGAAAGTTCTCTGGAGAAGGCGTGCTTTGGGGAGAATTTGAGAGAGAAGGCATAGGCTTAAGTGATTGGGCACTGCCATTCAAGTTGCTCAGCAAAGAGGCAGGCATTGTCAGGGAGTATAGTGAGTGGGTTTGCCAGGATGTTGAAGAATGTAAACCAGAGTGTAACAGAATGGAAGGTGTTAAAGGAAAACACCTACTATAGGCAATAAGCAGCAGCAGTATAGTTTTTTGTTTGTTTTTTGTTTTGGGGGCTTTTTTTTTTGAGACAATTTCCCCCTTCATACCCAGGCTGGAGTGCAATGGCATGATCTCGGCTTACTGCAACCTCCGACTTCTGTGTTCAAGTGATTCTCCTGCCTCAGCCTCCCAATTAACTGGGATTACAGGCATGTACCACCACGCTTAGCTAATTTTTGTATTTTTAGTAGAGACGGGGTTTCACCATGTTGATCAGGCTGGTCGCAAACTCCTGACCTCAGGTGATTCACCTGCCTCGGCCTCCCAAAGTGCTGGGATTACAGGCATTGGCCACCGCATCCAGCCAGCAGTGTAGTTTTTATGAGGAGGGGTTATTGGAATCATTTTAGATTTTGCTGAGCAAGGAGCTCCAGGGCTCTTGCCACCTTAGAGTATTTTGTGTTATTTGTCCAATATTTGACCCACCCTAATTGACTCCAACATTTGTCCAATATTTGACCCACCCTAATTGACTCCAAAAAGAGGCAATGGTTGTTTCCTTCAACATTAAACATTTCTAAAATATACTGAATATGATCATTAAGTCTTTTCTGTAGCCATCTTAGATATAGCTAAAAAGAAATCTGTAGAGAACACTTCCTATATATAGTGGGGTGATGTGAATTAAAGTGAATCTTGAACTTAAATGACTATACAGTAGTTTGTTAGCCAAGTTCATTTCCAGATGCTGTTTTTATTTACAATGGGGATTTTCTTTGACCTCACATTCATAGGGATAATGATATACTGGTATCTATTTAATTAGTGCTGTCACCAGGAAAAAAGCAAGTTCCTCTTTCTGGGGATATCAAATGATAACATATGTATCTGGCTTACTTTTGCAATAACTTTTTTTTTTTTTTTTTGAGGCAGAGTCTCACTCTGTCATCCAGGCTAGAGGGCAATGGCGCAATCTCAGCTCGCTGTAACATCCGCCTCCCGGGTTCAACCGATTCTCCTTGCCTCAGCCTCCCAAGTAGCTGGGATTACAGGCACCCACCACCATGCCCGGCTATTGTGTTTTTAGTAGAAATGGGATTTCGCCATGTTAGCCAGGCTGGTCTCGAACTCCTGACCTCAGGTGATCTGCCCACCTCAGCAACCCAAAGTGCTGGGATTACAGGCATGAGTTACTGTGCCTGGCATGCAATAATTTTTATTTTGCTTGGCCTCTCCGCTTTCAGCTCCCATATCACTAAATGCTCTGAATAATGTGGTGAATAATGATATTTATCTTGTATGATTACTTTTATATATTCAACACCTGAATGCTGTTTAAACATCAGAAACAAGGAAACATTGCCAGGTTTAGACAAAGAGTCCAGACATTTTCAAAGTAATAGAAAATAGATTACCAAGAAAGCCTAGACAGAAAGGTGATGAGTCAGCATAGCATGGCTTACGGTGGTTCAACTGCGTATCAGCAGCTGTACAAGTAGCTCATGGAATAAAAGGAAAAGCCTGGGCAGTGAGCTCAGGTAAAGACACGGGAGCCAAATGAGACATCTACGAAAGGGCTTTGTGCCATACAGGTGTAAAGAGCTGTTAGCTGGAAAGGCTTATGAGTTCTACAAACTCATGATTGATTTTTGCCTTCTAGGGATGTGGTCGAGGTTCTTCTGAGGAATGACGCACTGACCAACGTGGCTGACTCTAAAGGCTGCTACCCACTGCATTTGGCAGCTTGGAAAGGAGATGCCCAGATAGTGCGGTTGCTTATCCATCAAGGGCCTTCACACACCAGAGTCAATGAACAGGTCGGAAGGAAGGGAGGCTTTCCTCTCTCCATTCAGCTATAACCAGAGGTGGCAGCCCCATCACCATCTTAGCCCCATAGTTCAAATCTCAAAGAACCAGCTCCTTTTTTAAAAAAATTTGTTTGATAATCAGTTTTTAGCAAGGAACCACCTCTTCCATATCCTAAATGTGACTCCCCTCTTCACAGTTCTACTCCTCTTAGTAGATCTTATACTATGAGGGTGTATTTTATATGCATTTGACTCATGCATATTTGGACTAGTACTATAATAAAAACGTATATACAGTCAGCCCTTTGTTTCCAGGACCTCCCCATAGATACCAAAATCCAAGAATGCTCAAGTCCCTTATGTAAAACGACAAAGTAACATAGCTCTGTCTGTGGGTTCTACATGTGCACATTTAACCAACCATGGATGAAACCTGTGGATATGAAGGGCCAACTGTATTCACTTTATTTACAAAATTTGAAATAATGCAAACCTTACAAAATTGCATAGAGTCACTTTCAAGCTGCTGAGCTTAATTAATTGTAGGCCAGGTGCGGTGGCTCATGCCTGTAATCCCATTACTTTGGAAGGCTGAGGCAGGAGAATTGCTTGAGGCCAGGAGTTTAGGACGAGCCTAAGCAACACAGCAAGGACCCCCACACCTGCCCTGACGGCCCCTGTCTCTACAAAAAAAAAAATGCCTATAGATGTGTGGCACACACCTGTAGTCCCAGCTACTCAGGAGGCCTAGACAGGGGGATCACTTAAGCCCAGGAGTTTGAGGGTGCAGTGAGCCATGATTATGCCACTGCACTGCAGCCTGGGTGACGGAGTGAGACCCTGTCTCAAAAATTAAATTGTGTTTATGCCATTGACATGGCAATGTAACTTTTCCAGTGTTTGTCAATACTGTGTAAACCATGCTGTTGTTTTACATACATCAGAACTTGCAGCAGTGGAAGTACTCATGCTAGTGCTGAAAAATGAACTAGCAAATCAGAAACATGTGAGTGGAGGTCAGAGGTGATTTAGTTGAATGATCATTTCCGTGATATCCCCCGATATTAATTTAAGAGTGAGCATACTCCAGTTGCCTGACCATTTGGAAAACAAAACAACAACAAAAAAAGAGTGAGCATGCTTTGAAAAAGCAGAGATGATTCTTAGAAAATGAAAAAGGCCGCATTTGAGCAAAAATAACCTTACAATGGCCATGGATTTAGTTACTCTGAGAATATACTTCCTCTTGTTTACATTTATATCTTTGGAAAAATTGTACCTTAATTATGCAAGTTTTAAACAAGCCTCTTATAAATACAACCTGCTGTCATTCGAGTTGGAGGTTGTGTGCCTGTTTGAGAGGAAATGGGCTTATATGGTAAGCCGTTCTCCCTTTTCCTCTCTCTGCTCTGAACCGAAGCAGATACTTTTCTCAGTTCTTTGAAGAGGGAGATGTTGATCTTTCTCAGTAAGCTTAGGACTGTTTTTCTAATGACTTTGCCGAGAGGGGATTGTTAAATTACCTGTAGGATTAGCTCAAGGTTTTTCCTAAAAAAATAGGAAATCATCCTGGCAAGTCCATCTGTCAGGAGACTCATGCAGTTCTCAGTTAGCTATTAAGAGCATGATTTTGATTCTGAGAAGGGTAGCATCATTCTGAGACATGAGAAAATTAAAATAGTGCTCCCAAATCTCTTGATTTGGAGATTGTGTGTATGTAGCTTAATCAGCCTGCCTTTCCCCTTTTGGGCTGTATTTTCTGGGTAGGTGAGCAACAGACATTTAAAATCATCAATGAGGATGTTTGCTTATAACATTTGGGAATGAAAAGTATCTGTTCAGAATTAACTCTTTAGAATCTAAATGATCTAAATGTAATTTTACTCCTCCTAGCTAAAGTGATCATTTCTCTTCTCTGAAGGAAATGTATAATGAAGTTTGCTTATAACTAATATTCTTCAGTGTTGGAAAGACTGGTCACCCATTAAAGTCCTTCTCATTTAAGAAATTTTCGGCAACCATTTCTAATCCTCTTTGCTCACTTTTGCCTTGAAACACAGCTGCTTGGATTTTTGAGCCACTTGAGTGTGCTAGCTTAACCTGCTCACAGCTGCCTCCTGCCTGGAGTATCGGTTGATAGGTGGGACCCCAACCCAGTGCTTTGAGTATCTGGCAGACAGGTGGGTGGGCAGGAGCTGGGCAAGATGTCTGCAGTAGCTTAAAGACCTTAATGGATCTAGATAGTAGTTACAAGTACTATTGTGATTCATTTTAAAACCATTAATGTGGTTCCAGTAGGATGCTTCAGTTAAAGTGGGGTAAGAGTAAGATGCCCTGGAGATTGTCTTTCTTATTAACTTCCCTTTGAGGTATCCAGAGGGCAGATTCAGGTTGTTCTAGGGTTGGGTTCCCTCAGGGCTGTGTATTGCTTTGATGTATTCCATCCATTTTATCATCACTTTTTTCTTTTCCTCTCCTTTTTGTAGAATGCTCTTGAGATCAAAGAACTCAAAAAGTACGGCCCCTTTGACCCTTATATCAATGCCAAGGTGTGTACTTTGCTGCCAGGAATTCTCTGCATCACTTCTCCAAGCTGTACCTCCTCTTTGGTCCTCTCTGCGTCTGCTCTTGTCCACTCAGGCTCCTCCACATCACACTGACTGTTGTCTGCTTCAGCCCATCTGCTTTTGGCTTGTCTGGGAATGGGAAAATGCAGCTGCAGTGGGTTTTGGCTTTATTTTTAAAACCCATACTAATTTGGGAAAGGACGGGTGGCTTTTTCTAGAATATTTGAAAAGGCAGGAATGGGGAAATAGAAGGGACCATATTACATGCTTAATTTACTATTTGGATTATTAAAATTTTTTAAATGAAGTTAAGAGATAATCAGACAAATTATCTTTTTAAATAAGCATAGAAAAAAATGATTAAATTGTACTTCCTGGAATTAAAAAATTATTTTTGGCCTGTTTTTATATGTCTTTTGAAATGGAATCTGATTTTCAGGTTTCAATAGCTAATGACGGAGATGTGGGGGAAAGGACATGGGTGATCCATTTTATTCCTTTAAAAGCTGTTGCCTGCCTCTCTCTCGTTTCCTGGAGTTTGTGCATCTCTCTCTGATGCTTTAAAACCATGGCCCAGTATCTTCAGCCATTTGCTTCTCTCTGCTTGATCACTCTTAACCCATGAGGGGTTCTGAAACAGGAAATGATGTTGCAGGACCAAGGTGGGCACCTGCCTTAGTCTCCCTCCCCGTGAGGCTGGAACAAAGAGTAGTCTGATGGGTCTAGTGATGAACAGCCCAGCCCTGCCTGCCCTTCAGCCTTTTACCACATCTGAGCGGCGGAGCTTGTTCATTGGGTGATGGTGTTAGCCCGTTTCCTTGGTGCTCTCAACTGCTGGTTGTTTGATCAAAGATTTTATTCAGATGAAGTTTGCTTTTTGGCAACAATCTGGAGTGTCCTTGAGACACTGCATTATGCACATTAGCTACCTTTTACTTGCTCTGACAACTGCTGCAATGGGAAAGAGAAACATAAGGTACTTCAGATATTTCATGCTTTTGAGAAATACTGATTTAGCAAACGAAGCCCCCTATGGGCTGGACCTAGGAAGGCCCTGTAGGAGATCTTGTTCAGCTGTTGGGTCTTAATGGTAGAGAAGCAATTTGACCTTAGGTAGTGGAGCACATCAGCTTTATTTTCGTTTACGCTTTCTTTCCTCCTTCCCTTCCCTTCCCTGTTCCTTTCCTGTCCTTTCCTTTCTTTTCTTTCTTTCTTTTATTTTAGAGAGGGTCTCCCTCTGTTGCCTAGGCTGAAATGCAGTGATTGGCCTACTCTTAAATTCTGTTTTTCTAGTCTTCAGAATAGGAAGATACACTTATCTTAGTTTTTTTGTTTTGGAAGTAGAGTGATAGAGTGGAAAACTCATAAGTCATAGGCTTTCATGTCAGACCAGAGTTTAAGTTCTGGGATGCTATTTAGTGGTTTTGTTGACTTGAACATGTTACTTAATTTCTCTGAGCTTCAATTGTCTGTTTTGTAAAATGTGACACTACCATCTACCTTGCTGGATTGTTTTGGAGTTTAAATAAGATAATGTACATAAAGTAAAAATCTCTCATAGCTAGTAATATTTGAGATACCAATGTTTTTAAAGTGTATATAATGTATTTCTGCAAAGGCATTTTTGGAATCTGTTCCTGTTACTGGTAGGTGGCACTTAATGAAACATTATTCAGTTAGTCTATTCAGGATTTTCTTTTATGAGGAGGAAACTTGAAGTGATTGTTTTCCCAGTAGTGGTTAGTTTAGTGGGCTTATAAAGCTTTGATAAAGCATAAGACTTTGGTTCTTGAAAGTACATTTTCCTATCCTTTAATTTTGCACGTATAAAATAAAATTAGTTTAAATGTAGTAAGAACGTATTTCTTTGGAAATAATTCCCTTTGCCTCTACCCTGAAAGGCCAATTGATGCAAACTACATTAAGAGTAAAGCTGGCCAGGTATAGTGGCTCACACTTATAATCCCAGAATTTGGGAGGCTGAGGCTGAAGATTGATTGAGCCCAGGAATTTGGGACCAGCCTGGGCAACATAATGAGACCCCATCTCTAGAAAACATAAAAAATTAGCCAGATGTGGTGGCATATGCCTGTAGTCCCAAATTCTCGGGAGGCTGAGGCAGGAGGATTGCTTGAGCCCAGGAGGTCAAGGAGGCTGCAGTGAGCAGTGATCACAGTTACCTGGCCAACCAAGTGAGACCCTGTCTCAAAAATATGATAATAATAAGAGAAAGACAGACAGAGAGATAAAGCTGTTTGGCTTGTGCTGAGAATGTAAACTCTTCTTGAGCTGATTCAAATGTAACCTCCCTTGGCCTGGAGCGGTGGCTCACGCCTGTAATCCCAGCACTTTAGGAGGCTGAGGTGAATGGATTACTCGAGGTCAGGAGTTCAAGACCAGCCTAGCCGACATGGTGAAACCCCGCGTCTACTAAAAACACAAAATCCCAGGTACTCTGGAGGCTGAGGCAGGAGAATCAGTTAAACCCAAGAGGCAGAGGCTGCAGTGAGCCGAGTTCATGCCACTGCACTCCAGCATGGCCAACAGAGAAAATTCTGTCTCCAAAAAAAAAAAAAAACTGACCTCCCTAGGTTTTATCCTGACTCAGCGGATTTTTATGGATCTGGCTTATGTCTAGGACTTGTTTTGTTAAAGTATTTTTAAATGCGAAGTCTTGTCAGGCACCTGTACAAATTAAGACGTCTCAGATGGCTTTTTTTGGGAGCAGAAGTAGTTTTTAGGAGGCTTCCTCTTCTTCAGCATTTGGGGCCTTTCCTTTTTCAACAAGTCAGTGTAAACCAGCCAAATGTAAATTATCCTTAGCTAAGGCAAAACCATGAAAATCGCTTCTTTTTCCCCTCTTAACAATTCTTACTTAGTCTGAGTATCATAAAATGAGTAACAAATTAATATTAGGGCAGATCTATTTTTTTGGTACATTTAAAATTATTTCACAGTCTTAGAACTGAAAGAGCCTTGAAATTTTATCTAGAACAGTTGTCTCCAGATTTGAGCAACCTTTCTGGTTGCATTCGAATCACCTAGTAAGCTTCCAAGAAACTTTTTATTTAAAAAAACTTCTAACTTAAAGTTGTAAGAATAATGCCATGAACTATAGTGTACTCTTCTTGATACTCCAGTTGTTAACATTTTGCTACATTTGCTTTTTCTCTTTCTGTGTGAATATAAATATTCCAATTATGGTATGTTTTTCTAGGGCCTATACTTTCATGCTGCAGATAGCTGTAGGCCAGGTGTCCCTAACTTCAGCATCTGCCAACAAGGGATAAGTGTGCAGTTGGGCTGTGAGCACCAGGAGACTAGGAGGTGATATCCTGAAATAGTTCCAAGAGGAGGAAGGCCAGGAAAAAGATTTTTGTTTGTTTGTTTTTTTGAGACGGAGTCTTGCTCTCTCGCCCAAGCTGGAGTGCAGTGGTGCTATCTCAGCTCACTGGAACCTCTGCCTTCCAGGTTCAAGCAATTCTCCTGCCTCAACTTCCCAAGTAGCTGGGATTACAGACGTGTGTGTGTGTAGTGTGTATATACGCACTACACACACACACACACACAATAATTGTCACTGATGAAACATTTGATATTAAGTCATGGAGATTATGACCCTTTGATCCTGAACACTTCCATTTTGGTATTAGTTAGTTCTTTGACCTAAATCTCCTAAGAAGAAGGACATTCACTTACAAAGCCACAATACATTTATCACATTTAGAAAATTCAATATTGATACGATACTGTTATCTAATATAGAATCCATGTTCAAATTTTACCAGTTGCCTCAAAAATGCCCTTTAAGAGCAATTTATGATTGAGAATCCAGTCCAGGATCACACGTGTTAATAATATGGAACAGTTCCTCGGCCTTCCTTAGTCTTTCATGGCATTGATGGTTTTTAAGAGCACAGGCCAGTTGTTTTGTATACTGTCTTTCAGTTTATCTTGGCCTGTTGTTTCCTCAGGATTAGATTCTGGGTATACATTTTAGGCATACAAACCATAATGCCACGGAAGTGGTATTATATACATTTTAGTGCCTTGCATCAACGAGGCACATGACGTTGATTTGTCTCATTCTTGATGATTACGATTGATTGCTTAAGTTGGTGCCTGCAAATCTAGGGTTGGACCTACTACTAGTTTTTTTGTTTTTGTTTTTGTTTTTGTTTTTTAGTTCCCATGTGATTCTAAAATAAAGCTGGTTTGAGAACCACCAGTTTAGGCCAACTTTCCATGTAGAGGAGGAATCTTTCCCTCTGTCACTTGAAAGGTGGACCCGCTACCCTTTATTTTAAGTATTTTCTTGTTTTCCGTAATAACAAACAGAACTCATTACTATTTGGCAGCCTGTTTTTGGATTCCATTGAGTTTTGGTTTCTTAAGTTTGGCTGGTATCTATCTTCCTAAACCTTCCTTTTTTGGATCAGAGTTCTGCTTTCCAGAGCAGTACAGAGTAAATCTAACTCTTCTTCCACATGATGAATTTGCTTTCATTTTTCTTGTGTCATCTCAATCTCAGACCTAGTTTTTCCTTTCTTTCCAATTATGGTATGTTTTTCTAGGGCCTATACTTTCATGCTGCAGATAGCTGTAGGCTAGCTGTCCCTAATTTCACCATCTGCCAACAAGGGATAAGCGTGCAGTTGGGCTGTGAGCACTAAGAGACTAGGAGGTGATGTCCTGAAATAGTTCCAAGAGGAGGAAGGCCAGGAAAAAGATTTTTGTTTGTTTGTTTGTTTGTTTGTTTGTGATGGAATCTTGCTCTCTCGCCCAAGCTGGAGTGCAGTGGCGGTATCTCAGCTCACTGGAACCTCTGCCTTTCAGGTTCAAGCAATTCTCCTGCCTCAACTTCCCAAGTAGCTGGGATTACAGACATGTACCACCATGCCTGGCAAATTTTTGTATTTTTAGTAGAAATGGGATTTTGCCATGTTGGCTAGGCTGATCTTGAACTCCTGACCTCAGGTGACCCACCCGCCTTGGTCTCCCAAAGTGCTGGGATTACAGGCGTGGGCCACTGCAGCCAGCCAGGAAAAAGTTTCTTTACGATTTTCTGCTGCTTGTAGTTTATGCATATATATACATACGTATAATGGATCTATACATTGAATGGAGTCTTCAGATGTATGAGTTATTTATCAGGATGCCTTTTTCTTAGAAGTCCTGACCATAGTAAGGAAAAAATGGAAGTGGGTCTTAAGATGGGCAGGAATGGAGAATTTGTGCAAAAACCTTGGGGGAAACTTGGGCTATTTCCTCTTACTCTCCTTTCTCAGCCCAGATTCATGGTAATAGAATTCTGGGAACTCTGGAAGTATTGTGAGCACCTGTAGTGCAATTTGGACGGTGTGGCAGGGAAACATTCCAGATGATCAGAAGTCTATGCTGCTGCTTCGAATCCCTCCTTTTCTTGTGAGTCCATTAACCAGCACTTAATAAGAGTTTGCTGGGCCTTCCTCTCTGAAGTGCTACTTTGGCAAATCTGAGGTTGGACCTCCTACTAGTTATTTTTAAGCTCCAAAGTAAAGCCAGTTTGAGAATCACTGATAGTTCCTGCCCTGATAGTTGTCAGGCTCATAAAGCCTACGGCAATCAGAGTTTATTGTGATGGCCTGTGTCAGTGATGGATGTGGTCACCATAGGAATAATAAACTTGGGTATTATAGTTACCAGACCATGTCTGGCGTGACTGAAACCTAAGTAACGTGCTCCCTATACTGCGACTATGGGTGTAACTTTCTGCAGAGATGTCGTTAGACCATTTTTAACATGAGGCAGGAAATTTGCCAGTAGTGATTATGACCTTGCCTTTAGCAGGTCTTTGTGAGAACTGCTTGCATTCTGCCAAAAAAGAAATAGAGAAAAGTTTTTCGTTTTTTTTCCTTTGCTGGATGGTTTAGACTTTTACAGTTCTTCAGCCCTAATACATACTTTTTATAAAATCAAGGACAATTTATTCTGGTTGCTGGGAGACAACTTGGATATAAATGAGACAGTAGTATTTGCTTCAGAATAGTTTTTCTGGACTGGAGTTTTAATAAGAATAAGGGGACTTTCTTGGCTCTTTCTATCACACTCATCTTGAGATGTACAACCCAGAGAATCCTTTTAAGCTTCTTTGGGTCACCACTCTGCCCCAGAATTACTCTACAGAAAGATCCTGTGAGTTTTTGTTATTGTAGGTGTTGGTTCATCAAGAGAAAGTGATAGCCAACCAGAGAAATGTTGAGTTAAAAAAAGAGAGAAACTGAAGAGACAGCTCTAAGTTTGCTTAGGAAACTCATACCATAGCTTAATAGGAAATAGGCCTTCAAAATGGGCATCCTAAAAGGTTTGTTTGGGACAGGGAAGACCTCAAGGACTTGCTTTCTGCCCAGCATTTCCCCTTCCTCCAGACTTTGAGGTTACATGGAACTTGCTGCTTGGGGCCCAGTCATATCATAGGAGGCCGTGGCTGGAAGGCTGGCTGCATCCTCTGGCCAGTGAAGGCTGTCTGCACCTTCCTGGCATCTGCTCTCCTTAAGTTGTGTTGGAGCTCATTGCAGCTTCCTCTGCATCCTCTGTTTATTTGTGTGCATTCATCTTTGCATGTGTCCTGTTACTACTTTTTCTGTCCTTATTTCATTTAAACATTTTTCTCACCTTTTGGGGACTTGCTCCCAGCAGCTGTGGATCTTTCTGGTACACTTGGTAGAGTTGGAAAAAATGATGCAGTCAAATGCCAGATCAAAAGCAGATGGAATTGCATGCATGTTTGGGTAACTCCTAATCCATTACTTTTAATGTTATTAGTAGAATTAAAGCAATTGCAGAAACATTTAATTTTGACCTTTTGGCCACTGAAAGGTGCACAATATTGACTTGACTGACAAACCCCCTCTTAAGTTTTCTTTTCCAAAAGTAGCAGAAGCCTCCTGGATAAATTTAGTAATCTTGTGGGAGAATTATTTTCATTAGTGCTTCTCAAAAAGGAGAGGTCATGAGAATTACTTTATTTCTGCTCCAGTTATACAGTCAGTAGTAAAAGAGCATAACTGGAATGACTAACATTTTGCTTCTCATGGTTGATAAAGCACAAAATTCTCCCATTTTATCTCAAATTCTGTCTTTAGTTTGAAACAAAATTGGCCTTAGAGGACTGTGGGTTGCGAGCTTGAATTGATAGCAATATTACGTTTGAATATTTTGCACCTCTCACACAAAACATGGCAGCGTTTACCTCTTCCTTACATAAGAAACACCTTCCTGTGCTGGCTGCCATTTTAATGAAGTAGATACTGCATGCGTTGATTGGTGCAGGCTCCTGGAGTAGGCGCAGTGCAGCGGCAGGGTCCCCTATTTCTCTGTGACTGAGCCCGAGTGCTTCCTTTCCCTGGAAATGGCTTTTGGCTGATACCTTGAGCGATTTTTAGTCTGCTCTGTTACTTTTACTGTTGGCTGATTGATTTGCATGCAAGAAGCTACACAGATGACAAACTTTTATTAAAAAGCTTATGTGTAAGGCAATGGATGGTTGACAAATCCAGAATCAGAACCATAGGGTTGATTACATATAAATTCTAAAACCAATTGAAGTTTAAACTGAAACAATAGCAGTGATATTATCGGTATTCATTCTGCCAGGGCTTCCACCAAATGCCTGCCACATTCCGTTGTTCACTGTCCTTACAACTTGGAGACACTTCCTTCATGGCACACAGGGGATTGCCAGTGTATAAGAGATGACTTCCCCCCTCTCACAGTCACTGGGGGAAGGTGTCGCTGATTAGAGCAGCCAGGCTTGTTTGTTCAGGAAGATGCCTGGATTCTGACTTTTATTAGTCCCCAAGTATTGCTGCTATTTTTCTCATTTAAATTTCAGTGGTTTTACATGTGATTGTCCCAGTCAGGTGCCCAGCTGCCAGTCAGCTTTCTGATGTGATCTGCTTGTTAACCCTTTAGAACAATGACAACGAGACAGCCCTGCATTGTGCAGCGCAGTATGGCCACACAGAGGTGGTGAAGGTGCTCTTAGAGGAGCTGACGGACCCCACCATGCGCAACAACAAATTCGAGACCCCTTTGGACCTGGCAGCACTGTACGGGCGACTGGAGGTGGTGAAAATGCTCCTTAATGCACACCCCAACCTCCTGAGCTGCAACACTAAGAAGCACACCCCTCTGCACTTGGCAGCAAGGAATGGCCACAAAGCTGTGGTCCAGGTCCTCCTCGATGCCGGCATGGACAGCAACTACCAGGTAGCAGGGTGGGTGGGGGCTCCTCCAATCTCAGGGGACTCAGTCATTTTGCAGAAGGCACTAGTACCATGCTGCTGGGCTGTGCTCTTTATTTAGCACGTTTCACATCATGTTTCAGATGCTTCCATTTGTTGAATCATTTTAACATGAAACTTTAAAAACAAATGAACTCCTCAAGTGAGTCTATTTTTTTTGTTTCTTTTCAGGGGGCAATCTGTAGTCATTAAACTCTGAAAAGATGTGCTTGTGGACTGTCTCTCAAAACCAGAAAAATTTCATTATCTTCCTATCCATGTGTTCCCACTGCCATCATTTAGCGCCTCCAAAGTCTCATCAGCTGACATTGCCAGCAAGTTATGCCACATTTCCTTTCTTTGTTAGCCTTTCCCATTGAGCTGAATGATTCCTTAGCCTTTGTGTTGACCAAACCACATTTGAAGTGAGGGTGTTTCTCTTGTACTTTCCTTCTCATTACTCCTTCCACCCAGGAAGGTAGAATTCTGACGCCTTTCACCAGTAGATGGCTCTAAGAGTAACTGTTCAGTTATTCACACGTGGCCTGCCTATGTCAAAGACATGGCCTTGATGTATGGGCCACAGTCGTGATTTTGGAATCCACATAAGAAAGGTTGGAAAGATAATGACAGAGGGCTTTGTGTGGTTTGTTTTATTTTGTGTCCCTTCTTGTCTGTGTCCCGTTTGTCACGTGAAGCCGCACCAAACTGTTCTGATGACATGCCGCTCTGCGCTCTCGTTTGCTTTCCAGACGGAGATGGGCAGTGCTTTGCATGAGGCTGCTTTGTTTGGCAAGACCGATGTGGTGCAAATCCTGCTGGCTGCAGGTGAGAGGTCGGCAGCGCTCTTGTCTACACAGCATGCTAGGGTTGGGATTGTTTCTCCCTAGTCCCCTAGGGGGATTTTTGCTGGCTATGTTTGAACTCAATGTATGTGTATTTCCACTGGTTGATCACAAGTGTGTAAACTGTTCTTGAATAGCTGGATTAAATGGCTTTGGATGAAAAATGTTGGTCACGCTGCTGGGAGCCTTAGATGTCCTAAAATTTGACCTTTTTGGAGGCTGACTTGAAAATGCTCACTCCCCTGGTCCACCTGGTGTGCCTTTCTAGGAATTGACGTCAACATAAAAGATAACCGTGGACTGACTGCCCTAGACACTGTTCGGGAACTGCCTTCTCAAAAGAGCCAGCAGATAGCAGCATTAATTGAAGGTATCGTCCTCTCTCCCTGTCTGGGTGACTAAGGGACACACGAATGAAACCAAAGCATTTGTATTTGGTGCAGCTTTTTTTTTTTTTTTTTTTTTTTTTAATCTTTCCATGTAGATCACATGACAGGAAGAAGAAGTACAAAAGAAGTAGATAAAACCCCCCCACCCCAGCCACCTCTCATCTCCAGTATGGACTCCATATCGCAGAAGTCTCAGGGTAAGGTAACTCTCCCCTATCAGTAAAGGGGTGTTCAGCTTGGAAACAGTTGAACATTTGTGGGCAGAATAGAAAAACATTAATTTAATAATTTTGGGGGGTTGTGAATACTTAATAAGTTTATATTCAGTTCATTTTGGGCCAACTGCTATATGAAGTTTTACTGGACATCGTTTATGCATTGGATTGTGGGCCTCTTCTATTTTGTTTTAGCCGCCACTTTTCCAGTTGGCTCTGTGAGATCTATTCTGGGATGTGTAATAGCGAGGATCATTTCAAGATGAATTCAAATCTCAGTGAAACATTCTTTTTCTAACACACAATGTAGTGCCTTGTGCATAGTTGACCAGTAATAAATATTTAATGAGTATCATCTGGTTGTTGGTGGATACATGGTAAATTTGGATAATATATCATTTGGCCAACAAATGTGGCCTGAATGGGAGCTTGGGGAGCCCAGCCTATCTGTCAGTAGTCAGGATCCACCTTTTCAGATATATTTAGCAGCTTTCTGGGTCCTTGATGTGATGAATACAAAGATAGAATAAAGACTGACACCTTTCCCCAAATATAGATCACAATAAAGAAGGCTAGAAAAAGCTAAAAATGCAAAAGGGAAAGGGATTTCCCAGACAGGTGCAGAGAGATAAGGGCTAAAGGGTACCCAGCTCTCTGTACTGTGGAGTCCTTGTCTCCCTCCCACATGCACTTTTTTTCTTGACCTGATAATCTGCTAGTAATGGGATTAGTAGTTCGCTAACCTCTCAAGGATTTTACATTTATAGTTTAGTTTTTTTTTTTGAGACAGAGTCTCGGACTGTCGCCCAGGCTGGAGTGCAATGGTGTGATCTTGGCTCACTGCAGCCTCCGCCTCCTGGGTTCATGTGACTCTCCTGCCTCAGCCTCCCGAGTAGCTGAGATTACAGGTGCACACTACCACATCTGGCTGATTTTTTGTATTTTTAGTAGAGATGGAGTTTCACTATGTTGACCAGACTGGTCTCAAACCCCTGACCTCATGATCCACCCACCTAGGCCTCCCAAAGTGCTGGGATTACAGGTGTGAGCCACCACACCTGACCTATAGTTTTGATTATTTACAGGCAACCCAGAGTTGCCTGGCCTCTAACAGTTGGTAACTTTGCAGAGTCATACATTCGGATTGCAGGTGTTTTGAGGTTGATAGTTGTCTAACAGGCCAGGCTAACACCTGCACAGACCTCTAGCTCAGAAAGTCTTTGCCATCCTCTATTTTGCTTGAGCATGTGGAGGCTCTTATTAAGGAATATAGGGGTAACTAAGTTTTTCAGTTACACTTTGCTATATTTTATGGGTTAAGTTTATGTTATTACGGTATTTTGGGACTTTATAAAGGTCTTTATAGATGTCAGTGGTTTTTCATACTGAATTAGAGAAAAACCTATTTAGATCTCAGAGTATGAAGAACAGCTGAAACTGTATGTATTCTTGTCCATGGAACAAAGTAATCATTTTCTTGCTCTGGGTTAGTGTTTGTGACCGCAGGTGACTAAGAGGCTTTGGGTTGCTGCAGTGGTTGGAACCTGAGATTCTGCTCCCCTTTAGTGACTCTCTTGCCCTCCAACCTCCTCTCAGGTGACGTGGAGAAAGCAGTGACTGAACTGATTATCGATTTTGACGCAAACGCTGAAGAAGAGGGACCCTACGAAGCCCTGTACAATGCTGTCTCCTGCCATTCGTTGGACAGCATGGCCAGTGGGCGATCATCTGACCGAGACTCCGTGAACAAGGAGGCTGAGGCGACAGGAGTGAAACCTGCTGGAGTGAGGCCTGTATGTGGCCCGGGGCGTACACCTCCTAGGGGCTGTGCTGGCTGGCTGGCCTGTGAGGTGCTGGGGCACAGGGAAGGGAAGTGTGATCCCTGGTGCCAGCTCATGTTTCTGAGGCCTGGAGCCTACTTCTGCTTTTCATCACGGGGCTCTGCTGGGTCTCTCTTGCTGAGTGTGCTAAAACCATACAGACCACACTGAGGTTGAGTTTCTCTTTTTCCAATTTCACTATAACCAGCTCGCATCTTTACGTGACTTCATGGGCCTTAGAGCAAGTTAAAGCATTTTATTTCTATTTAGTCTTAGTGTTGCTTCTGTCTTTGGAATCTTTGCTATATGTTGTCTATTTTCTCTCTGAAAAGCAGAAACATACACTGAAAAAAGCTCACTGAAATGAGCTCCTGTCTGTCCTGAGTACATACTCACCATTCACTTGCCCTCAGAAAGGATTCTCCATTTAGATTGGGGCAGGTTCTGGATTCAACAGGGTTGTAGCAGGGCTTAACATTATATTTATTAATATGTGGCATTCCTATTTTATCTAATTATAATGCCTCCTGCCATTAAGATAATAGTGGCCGGGCATGGTGGCTACACCTGTAATCCCAGCACTTTGGGAGGCTGAGGCGGGCAGATCACAAGGTCAGGAGTTTGAGACCAGCCTGGCCAATATGGGGAAACCCCATTTCTACTAAAAATCCAAAAATATATATATATATATTAGCCGAGTGTGGTGGCAGACACCTGTAGTCTCAGCTACTTGGGAGGCTGAGGCAGGAGAATCGCTTGAACCTGGGAAGCAGAGGTTGCAGTGAGCTGATATTGCACCAATGCACTCCAGCCTGGGCAACAGAGCAAGACTCTGTCTCAAAAAAAGATAATAGAATGAGAACAAGTCTGAATTTTTCCTTCTGAAGGTCTACCTTCCCGTGTTTCTGTTTCTTTCTCTAGTATAGATGCTCCTTGACTTATGATGGGATTATATCCTGATAAAGCCATTGTAAGTTGAAAATCTCATTAAGTCAAAAACACAGGTAATACACCTAACCTACCAAATCCCATAGCTTAGCCCAGCCTACATTAAATGTGCTCAGAATACTTATATGAGCCTGCAATTGGGCACAATCATCTAACACATAGGCTGTTTTATAATCAAGTGTTGAATAGCTCATGTAATTTATTGAATACTGCACTGAAAGTGAAAAACAGAATGGTTGTGTGAGTACCGGAAGTACAGATTCTACTGAATGCTTATTGCTTTCTCACAATGATAAGGTTGAAACATTGTACCATCACAGGCCGGACAGTCTGTACCTGCTTTTACTTCTAGTCTTGTACATTGTTCTCAAGACAGCTTACCCCTGGCTTCTCCCCTATGGTTATGCTGGCAGTGTAGGCCTGAATCGTTGGTCCCACTGACCCTCCTTGGGTTTTGAGCATTGCCCATTAGCTAAACTGGCCATTGCTGTAACACGATTCTTGTGCTAACCTCACCTAGAGACATATTTTCAGGCCTATGTTATTTTTTTCTGTTGGAGGTGCTAGCCCTTCCCTTTTGGTCTGAATCTGGCTTGTGACCACATTGATGATCCTTTGGCTGCCAGGTAACTCTTGTTTTTTGTAGGTGTGCCATGGGAATGGCTTCATGATTCTTGGAGTGTTCTTTTTTGTTTGGCTCCTTACCCTGCCCTGCTATGCCCCGAAACAGCATTTTATTGTGGATCTTGAAAAGGCCCGCAGTCTAGTGGTAGTCCTCCAGAGTTGATGTTATCAAGGACTGTGACAAAACTTGTGAGTGGTGAAAGCCAAGTGCATGTGCTGAGCACCACCAATATAGCGCTTCTATAGACAGTTTGTTCACTTCTTTTGCTTTTAGGCACAACTGAATTAAGCAAATCCAGCTTTAGAGGAAGGTGGTGCTTTAATTGGTACTTACAGGTGGTGCCCATTAGGGGGCGCCGGAGCCTTTGCAAGATGCAGCTCAGGGTTACTGAAAAAAGCTGAGAATGAGTTCCTGTGATTGATTTACACTGGTCTCTTTGTTCCCTCCTGCTCTCTCTTCTGTGCTCCTGAGCAGAAACGGGTGGATGCTTTGACAATTTTACTTGTGTATGTTGTGGCTGTGCCGTCTCCCTGGCCCTTGATAATTAACTATGGCAAAGGGCCTGTTTACATCTTGGTAAACACAATGGATGGTATGCGTAAATTGTCGCTGTTATTTCTAGGCCCTGCTCCAAAGTTTTCACCTTAGAACTAAAGAGATTCGCAGGTATTTCTCTTTCCTTCCAGTGTCCCTGGTGGTTGCTTCTTCTGCAGAAGGCTTCCATATTGTTCGTTCTAGGCTTTTCTTGGCCTTAGGAAGGCTTTAGGATGAGTTCTCTTTGTTGTTGTGTTTCGTTTTTTTTCCCCTCAGCTACTTGGTGTCCCAAGGTTGCTGTTCCCTTCCTTAAAAGGTGGCACTGGGACCAGGTTCCTGCACTTCTGGAGCAAAGACGGGTGGGGAAAGTGGGACTTAGTGGGAAATTGGATATAAATAGTTTTGTTTGGCTTGAACACACAAACTTGTTTTGAAGTTGTTGCCATTGGGCAACCATCTGGTTCCAGGGTCTGTGGGAATGACCGACTTATCAAGACAGAACACTGAGCAGTGAAGCCTGATTTAAGAGAAAGATTATGGATGCCAACATGCTAATGCTGGTAGCTCCTGAAGCATGAGAAACATCTTTCCATGTAGATTTTTCTTGGGCTCTTGCGTAAGTCAGCATTCTCTGCTCTGGCTTTCTGAAATACTCCTGTTTTAACGACATAGTGAACAAACCTACAAGCCAGGGAATAAGCCTGCAGAACAGCTCTTGTTTGGGTGCCCCACTCCCTTTAGTAGGAACACTGATTCTCAAGCATGAGCAGGGCTTTGGAATATAAGCAGTGGCCCTGCAGGTCCAATGGCAAATATCTCTTCAGCATTCAGCTTTCCTTCATCAGGATCATCCTGTGTATTCCTGAAATTGTTTACCCATGGTCTAACTTATCCTGTGTCACCTCCTCAGTGACTTTCTTATTCTAGAGCAGGGGTTGGCAAACTATAGTCCGCAAGTGTGTGTTTTTGTCAACAAAGTTTTATTGGAGCACAGCCACACTCGTTCATTTACATATCATCTGTGGCTACTTTTTCTTTATAATGGCAGAGTTGACTGCAAAGCCTAATATATTCACTATATGGCCCTTAAAGAAAAAGCTTCTTTTCCTTTTAAAAATGGGTTTAGATGAAATAGAGTTTTATATAATACTTGATATTGAAGGAGGCAACTGAGGATAAGAGAACAGTTTCAGCATTTCGCTAATAAATGGGAATAGCCAGTATCAGGGTGTTGAAGTTTCAACAGGAATTAATGTTTCTGTCCTTGATTACTTTCCTCATTACTTCCTCAGTAACCTGGATTCGTTAGAATGAATTTCACAGGTTGATTTCTTTTGATCCAGTGCCACTGATTTTCCTAAGGTAAAGTTTCATGTATCAATATTATGAAGGACATTTTTTAACAAGGCAGTTATGTGTTTTCAGTACTGGCATTTCTCACTGTGGTCTAGGATATGAAAGAGGTGTTTATGATCTCTGCTACAGACATCAAAAACCGTAGAGTACGCTAATTGAATTGTGTATGTGTGCACAGAGTTCTCCATCTGTTCAGAGACTAAACCTTGACTTTAGTCTCTCAAGGGAGTTCCGTGCATTATTCTTTTTCATTTCCAAGGGCTAAGATGAGGACAAACCAAAAAATCAGATGTTTGAAAAAAAGATAGCAAAATGTTTATTTTTTTTCTCTTCTCCAGAGGGAACGTCCACCGCCTCCAGCAAAGCCACCACCCGATGAAGAGGAAGAAGACCGCATAGATAAGAAGTATTTTCCCTTGACAGCTTCTGAGGTAGAGGGTTGCGGGTTTATTCCCATCGCTGAAATTTGAGTTTGTTGAAAAGTGCATCAATGTGTGCTTTAAAAGACTTTGCTTTCTCATCAGCTCTTCGAATTATAAATCTGTATTATGTGTACCGGTAATCTGGAAGAAGACCTTTCAAACTCACAAAGAATTTTAATATAGCTCTCACAGACAGGCCCATTATTGATCTACCATACCACACAGAAAGTAAAGCGTACATTTTCTCCTGGCTCCAGTCAGCTAAACAGTCTCATTTCTTGCTGTTAAGCCTCTTGTCTTTTAATACAAGATGTAGAGCTTCCCTTTAATCACTGTTCCCTAGACTGTGCCTGATTAGCAAGCTTTAGTGCTTCTGCCCCAAACATCTTATTCCTGTTTCTTGTATTTTTTCCTGTTCATTTCACATGAAGACTACACCAGGACAAACATGAATTGAGTCATGAAGACTCAATTAGAAAAGACAGGAATTACGTGGGATGGCAGGGGCTGGAAGATCAAAGAAGTTTATTTGAAAAGAATAGTCTACCCTTTTGAAAAGGAAATGTTATCATGAGGCAAATAACACAATCACTTAGAAGTGTGAAAAAATTATGTTTTCTTTAATCTTTTATCTTTAAAATGCTCTGCTAACACTTTCTGCCATTAGGAGAATATATTTATGGAATATTTATTGAAAATATATGATTTTAATACTCATTTTGTAGCTTATTCAGTGCCCTATTCTGTAATTTAAAAATCAGCTAATATAAAACAGTTAATTACTCTCATCACTTTGTCCCTAGAAGTTAGAGTTAATTATTTTTTTACAATATTGCCATGGACCATGACAGTTTCTTTTATTCAGTATAAGCATGGAACCAGAAGGATGACTTTAGCTTAACAAAATTTATAAATACAAGGAAGCCCTTTTAAAAATGTAAAAGTCAGTGTTGGAGATAGGGGAAGATTTCTATGCTAGGTACAAATTCTGTGGTTAATTCTTTCCTTTAATTACAAAATTCTTATAATGTCTCATCTAAGGGTTTCTAGATTTGCAGCCTCTTATTATCACCTCTGGATAATAATACATTTCTAGTAGATCCAAGTGCATGCAATAAATCCTTCCATATTTTTTTTTTTGAGACACTGTTTCACCCCTGTTGCCCAGGCTGGAGTGCAATGGCATGATCTCGGCTCACCACAACCTCCTCCTCCTGGGTTCAAGCTATTCTCCTGCCTCAGCCTCCCAAATAGCTGGGATTACATGCATGGGCCACAACGCCCAGCTAATTTTTGTATTTTTAGTAGAGACAGGGTTTCTCCATGTTGGTCAGGCTGGATTTGAACTCCTAACCTCAGGGGATCCACCCGCCTCGGCGTCTCAAAGTGCCAGGATTACAGGCGTGAGCCACCGCGCCCAGCCCTTCTGTATTTTTATATAAATAGAAGTTTGCCTCATTACCCCCCACTTTTATTTTTTTAACAAGGAAAAGCCTAAGAATAAGGAGCATATTCATTTGGGGCTGGGTTTCTATAAATGCCTTCTGCCCCTCCTTAACAAAGACTTGAGTTTAAATCCATAATGCTTGGGCAAGGCTCTTAAAGAAACACTGGATTATACTCAGAACTTTCTACTCTCCCAAGACTTTCTAAAGCATACAGTGTGGCAATAACACAGTGTCAAGAAGTGGTGGCTGGGAGAGAGAAGGGGGAGATCTCCATATTACTCTCCTAGGTGGGAGAGTTTGAGGTGTATTTTCTAGAACTTGCTTCTGAATAGCCTGGAATTCTGGATCAGTTGGGCCAGCATAGTCAGCTTTTGGAAGATGGCGAAACACCGAATTTGCTAATGCTAACTCCCTGGTGATTATAGGTACATGATATAGAGGTGATATGGCCTGCATATGATCCAGGCAGATTTTGTTCATATGCTGTAGTGTGAATGGTTAAATCTTCTTCAAAGTGTACTAATGCGTATATTTTTTTGGACTCTGTGGCTTTTCTCCATCTTTTCTTTTACTGTTAAAGCTTTAATAACCTAGACGCTGTCATATCTCAAGAGACACTGACTTCATCAAACGTAGGCTTTGTCTTTGGCAAGCAATTTGCCCCAGTATTTGTATTCCTATTCCTAAGCCTGGTCATTGTCGGATGACTCACAGAAGCCTTTAGGGGAAGCCAGAGTATACCTAGCTCTAGGAGTGCTTATCAGGTTGATGACCTGAACATGCAGCTGGCTTAAAAGCATTAGACACATACACCCACGCACATACACATGCTGTGTAGATGTTTTTCCCCCTCAGAAGGGGCTCCAGCGGCATCAGGACTGGCTGTAGTCTTCTCTGTGCTCAGAAGTGCTAAATATTCATGGAAGTTGCAGCTGCTGGAGTATATCTTCCCAGAAAGCTCCCACACTCCAACTGGACATTCCATTGCTCATAGGTGGTGACTGCTCATAGCTTTTCTGTGCAGCAGAAATGTTACTTTCCACATAACAGGAAAAAAAAAATATATATATATATATATGTATGTATGTATATATATTTCAGCTTTGATTTATTGCCAGGCCTTGGACGAAAGTAGGGAAAAAAGATTAAGGAGTAATTTAGTAAAGAGCAGAATCCTTTCTGTTGAAAATCAGTTATTGCTATATTGACTATGACACAGAACTGCTAGAGTGGGAGCTAGGAAGGCTCAAAGAAAAGTGGTTTATTGCTTTATTGTGAGATTTTTAATCCCATAGCTGGTCGGAGCCAGCACCAAGAAGAAAAGATCACTCTAGACTTGTTGTCTGGGTATGAGCAATTGGATGGAGGAAAAAATGAAAGCCAGAAGAAAATGAGGCCAATCTGGTCCAGAAGCAGGGGAATTGACTTTTATGGCCGTGGCTCTGTTGTGAGCTTTCTGTATAACCTTGGACAAGTCCCCGGACCTTTGGAACCAGGCTTGTCATCGACAAATGAAAGAGCAGAACCAGGTGCTCTCTAGCTGTTGCTGTGATGGTTAGGATCCCTTCCACCTCTGGCATTTCATGGTTCTCTGCTTCCATTTGTCCTGCACCAGAAGTAGGCACAGAGTGAATGCAGGTCCAGTGGGCCTGATTTTCCACATGGAAGTCATCAGCCCTCTCCTGCACAAGAAGAAAGGATATTATAGGCTGGGCATCCAGGCTGTCAATTACCTGCCTCTGAGTGAAGCATGCCGAGGCCATATGGAGCTCTTCCTGTGTGCAGAGCAGTCACTGAATCAGATTTCCAGGGCTCTGCATAAGTGATAGCTGTAGGTGTGTAAACCTGCAGAACACAAATTCCTGTCTGTAATGCCAGTGGTATTAAGTTGACAAGGGTGAACTGCTTAATGGTCCCTCTTTGTTCCCTTAATTGTGTTCCTATGAAGAGGCAGGGAATAAGTAATATGAGCAAATGGCTCCTTGTAATGAAGTAGCTTTTAGCTTCCAGGTAGCTTGCTGTAAGTGGGGGTTCCTGCTGTGCTTAGCAGAATTTTGGGAGAAGACTGCCCTTCTGCCTTTAGAGTGGCAGCCTTGTTAACAAACAGGAGCTACAGTTTCTCATTTAGTCTGAGGCTGCTAGAGTCCTTGTTGTCTCATTAGGCCCATAACACAATGAGCTATGCCTTGAGAAGCAAAAACCCAATGAATCACGAACCTGATGCATTTCCAGTGAGCTGAGGGACATGTCAGTATGGAAAGAAGTTTCTGTGTGTGCCAAGGAATCATATTTATAGGGTAGCATTATTTGTTAGATGGAATTGGGAATTCCCCCCACTCCCACCCCCTTGTTCATAATACATTACGTGTCCTAGCCAGACTGATCAAGGAGAGATCTTGAGCCCTGGTTTGGTGTTCTAATAAGTAAGATTGTCTTAATACTAGCTTATTCTTGTTTTTCTTCTTATTTTGCCTGTGAAACACAGTGGATTCTTAGGACAGCTGGGTCAGAATTATCCTCTAAAGCAGGGATTTCCATTCTCTCTCCTAGAGTGGCTATAGCACTAATTGTGGTGTTTCCAGCTTGGTTTAAGGAAAAGCGTGGTGACTCTGGTACCAAGACTAGCTGTGGCCATCAGGCCCTCACCTGGCCAAAGCCTTACAATTGCCAGGTATAGGAGCCAGCTCTGGTTCCATTATTTCATCAGAGACACTTGACTGCCTGGATTAGGAATTTCTCAGTAGACAGCTGCTTTTTCCCCCCACTGAAATTCAAACTTTGTAGCCACTTGACTCTTCAGAGCAGAGATTGGTAGAAGTAACTTAAAATTGTATTATGATAAAGGTTATAGGAATCCAGTTTTGGGGATATCCTTCCCTATAACCCTCAGGACCTCTGAAGAAAGGCTCTTAAAAAACAGAGTTGGACTTACAGACAAGGTTGTTTCTAGTAAATGTCCAGTGTTGAGGGTCAGTTGGAAGTCATTTTGGTTCCCTCTTGAGGAGGTGGGAAGGATTCCAATCTTTGGATAGTGTATATGCATACTAGAAAAGAAACATGGAGAAAGATGCCCGCCTTCACGATGGAGCATGGCTAAGAGCTGCTTGGCAAGTATTATCCTCAGAAAAGGGTTCATGCAGAACACTGTAGGCATGGGAGACACAAGAAAGGAAGGATCTTAGATTTTAGTTAGCCTTTTTTGAAGACTAAAATCAAAGAAAGGGCAGTTTTTTTTGTTTTTTCCCTTAGAGACAGGATCTTGTTCTGTCACCCAGGCTGGAGTTCAGTGGCACAATCCTGACTCACTGCAGCCTCAGACTTCCGGGCTCAAGTGATCCTCAGAGAGGGGTATATTCTAATCAAAGGCCATTCGGATTACAGGTGCAGGTATATATCCAGAAATACAGTTGTGATTCTATGTGACACTTGAATTATTCACCTTCTCTTTTCCACCCTTTTTTCTTTTAGATAAAAAAAGAGCCAATAATCTCAAATTTGTTTAACACTGCCTGTCTTGGTATTAGCCACATGTACAAGATACACTGGATGTTTCTCTCTCTTAGGCTCTGTCCATGAGACCTAGGATTCAGGGGGGTGCAGCCCTGGAAGAAGACGAACACCCTTATGAACTGTTGTTAACAGCAGAGACAAAGAAAGTGGTGTCGGTAGATGGAAAAACAAAAGGTACGTTCCCCACAACTCCTGGCAGATCTCCCTCCGAAGGGATTTTTAAAGTTTGTGATCCTGAGTGGAAGGGGAAGATGTTGTAGCTTTGATATTCCTTGGGTTGTGGCAGTTGAGTTTCACGATGGCCTGGGATGGGGGGTACTTTATGGCTTTTCATTTCCAATACCTGACCTACATGCTCTGGGTTGGAGTTGGCTGCCACCTTCAGCATGCGAAGCAAGGAAAAGATTGGGTCAGACTAGGTGCTAACTATGGGAGAAAAGACCACGAGCACCATGGCAGAGATTGATCTGGGGTCTCAAATCATAAACCCTCAAGTTAATGCTGTGGAAAAACAAGTTCAACAAGTCGGTCCCTTTGGGTTCTGGCTGACGGCACAGACTCTGCTTTTGAGTACTGACCTCAGAGTGAGACACTCCTGGGAAGGGGCCCGTGATTGGCTGCCACCCTGTAACTAGAGTGCTCTGTCGCCTTGGCCTACTTTCATTGCCTCTGCAAAATTCAGTTTACTCTGTAAGGGAGTGAGTGCTGCAGTACTGAGATCCAGCCCGTCTGTGTAAGTGCGGTCACGACAGAGGTGAGTGTGCGCCAGTGGAGAATTTGTGTTAACTCCTGTTCTAAAGAAGAACGAGAATGGGCAATGCAGTTCCCACTGCAGTTTGAAGGAACTCTTATGACCTTTCCCAGCCCTCTACAGCTTGCAGGTATTAGGGCCTTCATCAGGTATGCATGCCTTCTCTCAACCCTAAGACATGCCATGATTCAGGTAAGAACAGAAGATGAGATGGTTTCCTTCAAAATGCCCTTTCTTTGCTAGATCTGTCCATGAGTAGAGGGTGGCAAAGAGAATGTGTGCATATGTGTATGACAGTGTAGACTGTATTTTTAATGGTCCTGTTTAAAAGGTTTTCTCTTGCATGCAGGCATTGTGGTCATTTTTATAGTAGTTTTTTTGTTTTGTATTTTATGGTTTCCATTTGGAACTTTTTTAAATAGTTATAATTTAGATACAGTAAAATTTATCCTTGTTTGTGTATAGTTCTGTGAATTTTGACAAACATAGTTTTATAACTGCCATCACAATAAAAATATAGAACAGTTTCACCCCAAAAATTTTCCTGTGTTCCTTTGTGGTCAGCGCCTCTCCCTTCCCTTATTTCTGACAACCACTGCTCTGATGTCTGTCCCTGTTCCAGAATGTCATATAAATGGAATCATAGAATGTAGTGTTTTGAGTCTGGCCACTTTCACTTAGCTAATACGCTTGAAATTCATCCATGTAGTTGCATATATCAATTAATTTGTTCCTTTTCATTGCTATTTTCACATTGTTTGGATATACCTCAGTTTATCCCTTCCCTAGTTAAGGGATATTTGGGTCATTTACAGTTTTTGGCAATTACAAATAAAAGCACTTTAAACATTTACTTACAGGTTTTTGTGTGAACAGAAGTTTTCATTTCACTTAGATATGTACCTATGAATGGGATTGCTGAGTATCCCAGCAATATATGTTTAACTTTACATTAAATATATAATGTGTTTAACTTTTTAAGAACCTGCCAAACTATTTTCCAGAGTGATTTTACGATTTTGCATTCCCATCAGAAGTATATGAGAGTGATATACATCTACTTGCTATACATAGCATCCCTAGCATTCTTATAGACATGCAGTGTTAGTTTGTTATGGATTTAATTTGCACTTTACTAATATTTAATGATGTTGAACATCAATCAGTGTGATTAGTCGCCATCCTTAATATCTAATTAAATGTCTATTCAAATCTTCTACCCATTAAAAAAATTAGATTGTTTTCTTATTATTGAGTTGTAAATTCATTATATATTTTGGATACAAATTCTTCATTAGATATGTGATTTTCTTGTGACCTGTGACTTGTATTTTTGTTCCCTTAACAGTGTCTTTTGAAGAGTAGTGATTCTTAATTTTTAGTTCAGTTTATCCTTTTTTAAAAAAATGCATAAGGTCACCAATCTTTTCTGTTTATTTGCTAGAAATTTTATAGCTTTAGGTATTACATTTAGGTCTATGATCAATTATGAGTTAATTTTTATATATGGTGTGAGGTATGGATCAAATTTAATTCTCTTACAAATGGATATCCAAGACCTTCCTTTCTATATTGAATTGTCTTTGCAGCTTTGTTACTTTTTTCAGAATTGTTTTAGATATTCTAATTCCATCGTCTTTCCCATTTAGAATCGGCTTATTGATTTCTTCCCTGTCCCCCACCCGGTCATTAGTCAGTGTATACAGCTTGTTGATGTCTGTGAAAAATCTTACTGGGGTTTTGATTGGGATTATATTGAATCTATATTGATTGTGAAGAATTTATAACTGTATTGAGTCTTCTAATCATACTGGTAGATATATATATATATTTTTTTTTAAGATGGGGTTGCACCATGATGGCCAGGCTGGTCTTGAACTCCTGACCTCAGGCAATCCACCCACCTTGGCCTCCCAAAGTGCTAGGATTACAGGCATGAGCCACCATGCCCGGCCAATTTTTTTTTTTTTTTTCTTTCTTTCTTTTTTGAGAGAGAGTCTTGCTCTGTTGCTCAGGCTGGAGTACAGTGGCAGGATCTTGGCTTACTGCAACCACCCTCTCTCAGGTTCAAGCCTCCCTCTGGTCCCAGCCTCCCAAGTAGCTGGGATTACAGCCACCTGCCATCATGACCAGCTAATTTTTGTATTTTAGTAGAGACAGAGTTTCACCATGTTGGCCAGGCTGGGCTTGAACTCCTGATCTCAGGTGATCAGCCCACCTCAGCCTCCCAAAGTGCTAGGATTACAGGCGTGAGCCACTGCACCTGGCCAATTTAGTAGATTTTTAACTAAAAATTTAGAATAGGTGAAGTAGAACACCAATGCCCTCTCTAGTCATTTGATAATAAATTATACTTTTTAAAAAATTAGACCTTAAAAAACAAGCAATTAATTTAATGCTGTTTCAAAATGGTTCTTAGTGAAGGGATCATTTTTAGCGTCATGGAGGAGGGAGATTCCAATTCTTTCTTTCTTTCAAAGGTTTCATCAGGAACCACTGCAAGATAATTGTCTCAACCTTTGGAAGAAAGAAAAATGGAAAGTCAGACTAACTTCATAAGTGAGGCTGGTGTCCTTGGCTACCAAGCGTGTTTGACAGGGATTTTGTATCCCCATATCAAGAGATTGTCAGGTTAAGGAGGGAACTGCCAAGGAGGACTGTCTACTCATCTGGTCCTCCTATGCTTTGGTTTCTTCCAACTCTGCAATATTGGGCTAAGTGTTGAGAGTGGGTGGTATAGAAGCAGTTTTAATTGAACCACAGGCTGTGGGATGTGCCTGCCTCATAGTTTGCTGCTTAGATCACTCAAAGAGCTTTCAGACCAAATAGCTGAGACATTGAATATGAAATTGGGCTCTGCTAGCTTCTCAGAAGCCTTGCCTATCCTGGCAGCCTGGCAGGAAAAGCTAGTCTAGAAGGAATGCCTGTTAAGGCTGGTATAAGTGAGGCACATGAGCAGACATGTTGTAGGTTAATATTACTGAATCTTTTCTGCATTTCCTTTAATGTCATTGTCTTATGCAGCTTTTATGAGTTAATTGATCAATTTTCAAAAGGCCATGTTAACTACCAGAGTTTTTAATCCCTCCTTAGTATAATTCAACAAACTGCAATATGTTAGGGGTAGGATGGGAAATTTTTTTAAATTACATTTTTAGGCTGGGTGTGGTGGCTCACACCTGTAATCCTAGCACTTTGGGAGGCCAAGGTAGGCGGATCACTTGAGCCCAGGAGTTTGAGACCAGCCAGGACAACATAGCAATACCCCCATCCCCAAAATAAAATTTTTAAAAATTACTTTTTTATATTATCTTAGTATATGCTCACTGAGAAAGGAAACCATTTCAAGCGATACAGAAATGATTATAGATAAAATGCTAAGGTTCTTCTTACCTCCCTGTTACTCACAGTTGCTAGAGGTGACCATCATTTGAAAGTGTGGCAAGCCAGGCTCAGTGGCTCACACCTGTAATCTCAGTACTGTGGGAGGCCAAGGCAGTAGGCTCGCTTGAAGCCAGGAGTTCAAGACCAGCCTGGCAACATAGTGAGACCCCATCTCTGCAAAAAAAAAAAAAATTTTTTTAAGTAACTAGCTTTTAATAGCAAAATAATACCGTCCTAACCTAACCACAGAGTTAAAAAAGCAAGGAAGTATGATATATATGATTCAGGCCATTTGTTATCTTTATATAAAAGTGACTATGTAAAATTATTTGTTTGTATTTAAGCTACATGGAATTATATTTTACAAACTTTTTGTGAACTTGCATTTTGTATTTGCCTTGTTTAGAGAACACGATACAATTTTATCTTGATTCTTAAAATCTAGCTAAATATCCTATAACTGATTTTTTTCCTTCTCCAGTTCATGGGTGCTGAAGTTTTCTCCAAGATTTCCATTATAAATTATGCGTCTGCAAACATTCTGTACACATGTTCTTAAATACTTATAAAAGTATGTCTCTAAAAAAGATTGGCAGAAAGTAGAATTAGCAGGTCAGAGTGTATGTGCATGTCTAGATGTAATTGGTGAAGCTAAATTGCCCTCCCCTAATACTGAAGAGAAGTATGCTCTTCCCCATACCTTCACCAAAATGGTGAATTATCAGTCTTTAATCCTTTTCTCCAGGGTAAGCAGAAAAAGGTGTTATCTGTTATTGAAATTGAGCAACTTACCTTATTGATCAGTGTTATATGTTTAGTCTCTGAGTTGCCTATTTTTTTCTATTTTTCTACATAGAAAGTAGTGTTAGTGGAAACACTTTGTGTAAATACCTATTATATTTGGCAAAAGTAGTACTCAGAGGAGAGTTTATATTCTTAAATTCATTTGTTAAACAACAAGAAAGATTAAAATTTAACCAAAAGAAAGAAGAAGAGAGTAACTAATAAGAGATCGTTGGGGAATTCTTGAGATAAAAGCAGATAGTATATTGCACATACTTTATGTTATATATGTTACACCTTAGTGAAAGGAAGAAAGGCAGAAGTAATGAAGTAAAGAAACCAAAAGGATCATTAAAATGAATTTGTATTTTTTTAAAGATTTCTGGCAATTTTGACCAAGAAAGAGA
Source organism: Sapajus apella (assembly GCF_009761245.1). NCBI lineage: Eukaryota > Metazoa > Chordata > Mammalia > Primates > Cebidae > Sapajus > Sapajus apella. The sequence goes on from NW_022437023.1 coordinate 2,384,796, forward strand.
AAAAAACCACTACACATGAGGATGCTATAAAGAATATTCTTGGCTGGGTGTGGTGGCTCACGCCTGTAATCCCAGCGCTTTGGGAGCCCACAGTGGGTGGATCACTTGAGGTCAGGAGTTCGAGATCACCCTGGCCAATGTGGTGAAACCCCTCCTCTACCAAAAATACAAAAATTAGCCAGGCGTGATAGCACACACCTGTAATCCCAGCTACTGAGAAGGCTGAGGCTGAGGCTGAGAATTGCTTGAACCCAGAAGGAGCCTCTTTTTTGAGACTCTGTCTCAAAAAAAAAAGAGAATATTCTTAATTGTACATTTTAAAATAACTGAGAGTGTAATTGGATTGTTTGTAACACAAAAGATAAATGCTTGAGAGGATGGACGCCCCGCTCTCTGTGAAGTAGTTATTCCTCATTGTATGCCTGTATCAAAACATCTCACGTACCCTACTATGTACCCACACAAAAATTAAAATTAAAAAAAATTTTTAAAATTAAAACTTCAAAAAAGATTATAGCCAGGCACAGTGGCTCATGACTGTAATCCCAACTCTTCAGGACGCAGAGGTGGGAGGATAGCTTGCGCCCAGGAGTTTGAGACCTGCCTGGGCAATATAGCGAGACCCCGTTCTCCACAAAAAATGAAAGAAAAAAGACAAAAAAAAAGAATATAGAACCTCAAGAGATTTTAAAAATTAATAATAAGATGATTTATAGGAATACATTTTATGTGGTTAATCAGAGTTGGAGCCATTCCCTGGGAGCATTTAAAATTGTTCTGGGAGAGTTTTGGTCCATCACAATGATTGGTTAAGGTGGGGTTGCTACTGGCATTTCATGCCTGGAGGCCAGGAATGCTAAGCATCCTGTACTATGCAGGACAGTCCTTCACAGTGAAGAATTTTCCCACCCAGAAATGCCATTTGTACCTATAGAAATGACAAAAACTGACAGAAGTGGAAAGCCTTAATAGATCTATGCAGTAGAAAGCCCATCCTCTGAAAGGACACTAGGCTCATGTGATTTTATGGTAGTTTTATTTAACTGGCTATACCTGTTAAATTATTTCAAATGTAGAAAACGTCTTCTGAAATCATCACACAGGGCAAGCATATCCCAGAGCAGTGATTCCTGTTTTGTATAGCATAGTCATTTATTTCTCTTTCACATTTGACTCTTTGCTCACTGAATGTTCTGGACGTATTACCACTCAGAGAAATAGTGGACAACTTTCCAGGTTTGATAGCAAATGGGAAAGTAGCCAAGAGCTCTAAAAGCCATCTTGTTCTCCGTGCTGCTTTTTTGTAGCATCCGCTAATAGTGCTTGGGTCCAGGTGAAGTGGTACTTAACAGAGGACAATGATGAATGATTATCTAAGACAGTGATACATGTGGACTCTTCAGCATGCAGCTGCACTTCAGAGGTTTTTGAGATTAAGTCAGTATTTCTGAGAGCGAGGCATTTGAGTCTGTGCACAGTTTGTGCATGAGTATGAAGACCTTAATACTTCCAAAGCGGTGGAAACAGTTTTGTTTTGTTTTTTTTTTTTTTTTTGGGACGGAGTTTTTTGCTCTTGTTACCCAGGCTGGAGTGCAATGGCGCGATCTCGGCTCACCGCAACCTCCGCTTCTCGGGTTCAGGCAATTCTCCTGCCTCAGCCTCCTGAGTAGCTGGGATTACAGGCACGCGCCACCATGCCCAGCTAATTTTTTGTATTTTTAGTAGAGACGGGGTTTCACCGTGTTGACCAGGATGGTCTCAATCTCTTGACCTCGTGATCCACCCGCCTCGGCCTCCCACAGTGCTGGGATTACAGGCTTGAGCCACCGCGCCCAGCGTTTCTCCCTCTACTCCTACATCAGAGTACCAATTCCTTAGCCTGGGGAATTCTAGAGTGTAAATCTTGGCTTTTCCCTTTGCCAGTTTTGTATTGTTTTATCAGGTGTGCTTCCATCTGTAGTCCCACTTTTACTGTTGGTTTAATGAGATTTCAGGAAGAAATAAAAATAGGTACCTGTATTCAATCTATCGTCTTTACAGAGAAGTCCAGGCTAGATTTTCAAGGTAAATGCCCAGGAATATGTTTAGATGCTTTTTCCAAAGGGAAAACTTATAAATGAGACAGTTTAACAATTAAGCCTTATCTTCAGCAGCTTCCTCTTTCTTGCCTTCTTTTTTAAAAAATAGACAGGGGTCTTGCTCCATTGCTAGGCTAGAGTGCAGTGGTGTAGCCATAGCTCCGTGTAGCCTCGAGCTCCTGGGCTCAAGCAATCCTCCCTCCTGCCTTAGCCTCCTGAAGAGCTAGGACTAAAGGCATGTGCCACCACACACAGCTGAAAATTTTTTTAGAGATGGGGTCTCACTGTGTTGTCCAGGCTAGTCTTGAACTCCTGGCCTCAAACAATCCCACCTCAACCTCCCATGTAGCTGGGATCGCAGGCGCAAGCCACTGCACCAGACTTTTCTCACCTTCTTGCATTAGAGGAATTCCTACACAAAGTCCTGCTGTATGACCGTCTTCTTCTTTTTAATTTATGTTTCTGAGTTGGAATAGTTCACTCTTCTTTCCATTGTGGAACAAGTCCAAGCCTTATGAAATGTGCTTCTAAATTTTCCTCCAAATAAATGTATCGACAGCCTTTATATAGTTGTATATTATGCATTTATATACATGAGACATATGTAAAATAACTGAAAGATGAGAGATTATGTTAAATTTATATAAAAGTGGTATAAAAGTAATTTTGGTGTCCAAAAGAGGGATAAATTATGTCAGGGTAAGAGATCATGGCTTTATTAAAGAAATTGCAGTTGAGCTAAGCCCCTAGGTAGAGTTATACCTGATAGCAGAAGTAAGGAAGGAGAGAGCATTCCAGACAGGAGGAGCGCCACAGACAACAGTGAGAGGATGGGAGAGGATGTACAGAACGTGTTTGGAGAATGGTAAGAGTAATCCAGTTTGGCTGGAACAAAGGAAACTTGTCATAGAGCATTGGCTCTCTAGTGTCACTGTTTATTCCCAAGACGGTGCAGTGCTGTTGAGGCTTTTTGAATCGGGTGACAGGGTAGGAGCCACACTTCTCAAATATATAATTGTGGACTCTTAGATTGCTTAGACTGGGAGAGACTGAGGCAGGAATGCCCTAAAGTCAAGAGACTTCATGGAGTCTCTCGAAGGTATCAGAGCCCAGACTAGAGAGAGAGGAGGAAGTTACAGGAAGGGAGGTGTGAATGGGAGAAGTATAGAAGAGGCAGAATTAACAGGACCATGCAACAAAATGTGTAGGAATCAGGAGAGGAATTTGAGGATGATTCTGAGGTTTGAGCTTGGTTAACTGAGAAAATAATGTACAACTAACAGAAATAAGAATTGAGGGAGAGGCATGTTTGAAGGAAGATGTGACATCTGGTTTCGAGTGTGTTAAGTTTGAGGTGTTTTAGGTACCAGAGAACATCAAAGTAAAAATACTTCATAAACACTTGGAAATAGGAGACTGATAAGAGATGTTAAGATTAGAAATACAGATTTATGAATCATCCAAGTTGAGTTGATTCTTAACATAAAAGAGAATCCAGGTCAGGCATGGTGGCTCATGCCTATAATCCCAGCACTTTGGGAGGCTGAAGTGGGTGGATTGCTTGAGGCTAAGATTAAAAGACCAGCCTGGCCAACATAGTGAAACCCCGTCTCTTCTAAAAATACAAAAATTTGCTGGGTATGGTGGCACATGCCTATAATCCCAGCTACTCGGGAGACTGAGGCATGAGAAGCACTTGAACCTTGGAAGCGGAGGTCACAGTGAACCAAGATCACACCACAGCACCCCAGCCTGGGTGACAGAGCAAGACTTTGTCTCAAAAAAAAAAAGAGAAGACGAGAGAGTGAAGAGGTTAAAAACTGAACTTAGCCTGGGCAACATAGTGAGATCTTCTTGTGTCTATGAAAATAAAAAAGTAAAAATATTTAACTGGGTGTGGTGGCATGCACCTGCAGTCCTAACTACTTGGAGACCGAGGTGGAAGAACTGCTTGAGCCCAGGAGGTCGAGTCTACAGTGAGCCATGATCATACCACTGAACTCCAGCCTGGGTGACAGAGCAAGACTCTGTCTCCAAAATAATAATAATGATTATTTTTTAAAAAAGAATAGAGCTTATATTTAGAGGCACAAGAGGAAAGAAATGTAGGAAGATAACTGGGAGAATGCAGTATCTTAAGAGGCAAGGCTGAATGTGACAGAAAACCCTCAATAACTGTGGTTTGAACAGGATAGAAGTCCAAAGTAAGGAGTGCTGGGCTCAATGGCAGTGCATGACCGTCAGGGACCCAGTTTCCTTCTGCCATCTCATGGTTCAAGATGGTTATCCAAGTTCAAACTATCAGCATAGGAAGGAAGAAAGAAAGGGGAGAATGACACTTTAAAGATAGTTCCCAAAAGTTACACATGCCACTTTCACTTATAACTCATTGGCCAGAACTTGATCATGTGGTTATACCTAGCTACAAAGGAGGTGGAAAATACTGTCTTTATCCTAGGTGTCTGTAAACCTGCCTAAAAGTCCCGTAACCAAGGAAGGAAGGGGAGAGGATACTGGGGGCAATGTACAAACAATATCCATTGATATAGAAAGAGCTAGAAGGATGAAAACTAGAAAGAAGGTTAGGCAATTAGAAGGCCATTGGTAAATCCTAAATGGGGTCTAATTTCTCTAAGGTAGAAGTGATGAAATTACCCCAAATTTTTACATAGTGTTGAGAGTAGTCATTAAAAACGTTCGATATGCCTTCTCAAGAAATCGGTGTGATTAGCCTCCAAAAAGTGCAGGTGCCTTGGGTAAAGATGATGACTTAAAGAGAGCAGAAGAGATGAGGAAATCGATCTAAACATGGTTTTCAAGAGATGAATGAAAAGTTCACTGGGCCTTGTAATCAGTCTTGCATTTGAATTCTTGCTCTAGCACTTACTGGATGGTGATCTTTATTTAGGGAGTCGTTTAACCTCTTTAAGCCTCAGTTTCTACATGTAGAAGGGATACTAATTCTTACCTCGTGGTTGTTGTGAATATTAAAAAGAAAATGCTTGGCATAGTGTCTGGCACAGAAGGAGTAGTACTCAATAAGCAATAGCCGTTGGAAGCCAGCTGAGTTAGGTGAATTGGTAGAGGACTCAAGTCAGTTGTTTCTTGAGTATTTAAAAGGGCTCAACATTCCAGCAACTGGAGAAGAGAAAGCAAATGGCTGTGAATACCCAGTACAAGAACTGGCAGAAGATCAAGGGGAATAAAGACAGCAAATGTACTATCGAATTAGACATGGTTAGATATCATGGCTGGTTGAAAGCTGATCCAGGCAGAGCTGGCTTATTGCAAACGAGGGAAGTTTGGGGGCCAGAGGTCAGAGGTCCAATGATGGGCAACGAACAGATACTTCAGAAGTTCAGAAGATGGGGGAGATGTAATGAGGTAATCAAGACCAAGTCAGTGCGAAACAGTCTTAAGTCCCAAAGCTGGGCTTTACCTATGAACCCCAAGGTGAGTACAGATGGCTGCTAGTCTGGAAGATTCTCCACTGTGCTGTTACATTTGATCACAAACCAAACTTACAAGAATACTGGCCTTCCCTGGCATTTGAGTTTTTATTCTGCCTCTTTAACAGGGCTACTCAGAAGAAAACAGTCTCCTTTGCAGAGTCAGGAGAAGGGAAACCAGCCTCTGTGTGCAGTGTTAGCATGATGAGCTAAGAGTTCAGAAATGACTGTAAATGAAAAATGGTGATAATGATAGCAGCTATCATTTACTGAATGCTTCCTATGGGCCAGCTGCCGTGCTGATTTCATTTACGTTGATTATGTCATTGTATATCTCGTGACAGATCTTCAGGGTAGGGACTATTTTTGTCCCTGTTTCAGAGATGAGGAAGAAAAGGTTAGGTATTGGAACTAAGATTTAAACCGTAGTCTGAATCCAAAGCCTATACTTTTAACCATGAGGCTAAAGCCATTTCATCAAAAGCCGTGCTGCTATTCATGTTCTTAATATCATAGAACTGAAAGGGACCATAGAGAGGTCATTTAGTCACAGATTCAAGCCAGCCTAAATCACAAAGCCCTGGAGAATGCATCCCAGGCATTCATTTTTTGAAGAGACCTGGAGAGGAAAAGCCACAGGGCTGGGACTAAAACACGGGCTTCTTGAATTCCAGTCTAGCACTTATTCTATTTCTCAGGTTGCCATGGACCAGAATGAACTCTCAGTCTGTTTGTCTTATCAAATTGTAGTCTTCAGCAAATGTCTGAACAACTTGGTCAGGACCTTCCTTCCAGGGAGAGCCTAGTGACTCTCTGAAAGCAACCATGTAATTGGGAGTTCTCCTGCACATCCACGGTTTTTGACGCTCACCATAGTGACTCGGCAGTTGGAGGATTCCAATCCTAATGATACGGAGAACACAAAACAACACGGGACACTGCGTCCCCCAGCCTTCTCCTCTGGGTCTGAGGATTGATTTGAGTTAGCAGCTCCTCACATGAGCTGCATTCTTCAGCCTTAATTTAAATGGGCAGAGGTGAATGAAAAATGTGTAAATGTTAAAATGTTATTATTCAGAAGCCCTTGAGATCCCATAGCTCATCGTAGTAATTAAAATGCAGCACAGAAGACCCCTTACTTCAGTAGCTCACAGGGTAAAAGGAAAATAAATGAGGATCACAAGTTGATGGGATCGGGAATTAGCATGCTGGTGTGCCCTATTGAGTAGAGCAGCTGGCCTTGGTGTATGGGTAGTATAAGAAACAGGCCTCCCTCCCTGTGTGCTGTTACCTCCTTGTTTCTCTCCTGTAAGGGCAGAATGTGGCAAGGGCTGAGGGAAGAGCTGGGGGACCATTGGAAGTAGTGTAGAGAAAGGCCTAAGGGTTCTCTTCTGCATCTTCAGTAGTCCCTGGGCATGTCGCCCAGGCTGGTCTGGAACTTCTGAGCTCAAGTGATCCTCTTGCCTCAGCTTCCCAAATTGCTGGGATTACAGGTGTGTGCTGTCACACCTGGCCCTTCTCTGCCTTTTCTAATGTATTTCTGCTTCTCTGTAAGCCTGACAAGGTCTTACTTCTCCTTCAGTGCTCAGCCCGAAAGCTGCCTCTTCTGAGAAGCCTTCTGGTTCAAAGTAATCAGGCTTTCTTTTTGTCTGCCATGCATATGGTTTATACCGATCTTAAAGCATTGAGGCAGACTTGGTGTCTTTATTTATTATTATTATTATTATTTGGTAAGATAAGATCTCGCTCTGTCTCCCAGGCTAGAGTACAGTGGCACAATCACAGCTCACTGCAGCCTTGAATTCCTGGGCTCAAATTATCCTCCCATCTCAGCCTCCCAAGTAGCTGGGACTACAGATGTGCACCACCACGCCCAGCTAATTTTTAAATTTTTTATAGAGATGAGATCTCACCATGTTGCCCAAGCTCCTCTTAAACTCCTGAGCTCAAGCACTCCTCCTACCTCAGGCTCCCAAAGTGTTGGGATTACAGGTGTGAGCCACCACGCCTGGCCTCTTTATCCTCATATCACCTGGGTGCCTCCTGAGGGCAGACACTTTGTACACATTTGTTGATGGGATGAGTGGGTACAGTGACAGTTCTGGGGCCTGTCTCAGAGTTTTCTTGCTTCAGCCTGCTTACCACATTACCTCCTGTCCCCTCCTTCTGCTGTTCAGAGTTATAAGGATGGTGCAGGTAATGAATGCTTGTGAAGTGCTTTATATCTTACAGAGTACTTTCATGTACATTGTCTTTGATGATCCTTGTGACAGACCTGTGAGGAACTGAGTAGTTGGTCTCATCTGTGAGCAAAGTGTGTAATGTCTCCCATGTGGAGGATAATAACAATTTTAACATCTATTGAGAGTGTGGCATGTGCCAGACATGGTTCTTAATGCGTTACACGTATCATTTAATTACCACAGCAGTCCCCCAATTAAGATCCCAGAATTGCGGAGAAGTTCAGTAATTTGCTTAGGAACTGCTTCTTGATCAGTGTACTCTATTGTTAGTACCTTGTCCCTAAGAGACCTTATATTATCCTGACTTTGCAGAAGGAAGAAACCATTGAGTAATTCTTTTCCCACCCATTGATTTGCCAAAAATTCCTATCTTGGTCTTGGATGTAGTTTTTAATGGGAGCGAGAACACCAGCCTTAGGCTCTTAGATGTCGGCAAGCTTTTCAGATACCAGAGTGTCTTTCTTAGGAATTGCCTGGCTAAGTCAGATGATTACAAGAAGTTCTTTCCATCATTTCTTATATTGGTGGATTGTAGTTTCTCTAATAGGAGTCTGATCCTCAGAGATTCTTCCTCCACATATTTCCTTCCCCCATAAGTTTCCATTCTTTCTTTCTGCCTACTTCCTTCCCCCGGCATGTGTCTGGTATTGAGCCCTTGGCATCTGTCTCTCTTTCATCATTGATAGCTAGCGTGAATGGGCGGCTGTTTGACAGGGCCTGCTTTGTTGGCTCCCACAGCAGTAGTTCGAGCATTCTCTGTGGCCTGGGTTCTGAGGTCCACCTAGGCAGCCTGAGCCAGGCTGGCCCCCGGTTCTGAGCGATGGTGTTTTTCTTTTATTGTTGGTCCCCTTAGCTTCCAGTTGTTAAATATGAAGCTGGAAGTTGATACAAAGCAGTAGAAGCCTGTGCTCCTTTACCACCGTCATCTTGTATTCGAATATAGTCAGAGGACATTGTACCTTGGGCCAGGATTTGTAGGAAGTTGGCCATTAGAATGTGGTCCCAGAGATGGCAGATTTGGCAGCCTGATTAACCCTTCCCCTCGGCTTCTCCTACGAAGTACTATTGCCCTGAACCACATTAAATGGTCATGTGTCTTCCTGACTATAGCCCCACCATGCAACACCGCTGGGTAGCTTTGTTCTGGCTGCCTGTTATTATATGTGATATTCATAGCTGTGAGTCGTGGCTCCCTGGACCCTCAGTTAAACAATATGAAACTCTTATGTAATCAGCATTCCTTCTCCCCCAGAGAAAGGATTCAAGTTTTTCAGGGCTTGTTCATTGCTCAGGACCTGATCTTTGGGGTATAGCATTTTTGAGTTGGGGTATGAAAGTCCCAAAGTCATCAAATGTAGAGGAGGGGCTGGGTGTGGTGGCTTATGCCTGTAATTCCAGCATTTCCAGCACTTTGGGAGGCCAAGGCAGGCAGATCACTTAAGGCCAGGAGTTCGAAACCAGCCTGGCCAACATGGCAAAACCTTGTCTCTACTAAAAATAGAAAAAAAATAGCTGGGTGTGGTGGCACATGCCTGTAGTCCCAGCCACTCAGAAGACTGAGACTGGAGGGTAGTTTGAATCGGGGTGGCAGAGGTGCAACCTCTGCCAAGAGTGTGCCACTGCACCCTGAGCAACAGAGTGAGACTCTGTCTCAAAAAAATTAAAAAGGTAGTGGAAGGAGCTGCCAAAGTTTGTGCTTCTGTGCTCCTGTGGATAAGTAATCAGAGCTATAAAGCGGAGCTAATTGGCTGTAGACTCGTGAAAAGCTGAACAGACTGTGGAGACTGAACTGCTCTTCTGGAGCGGTGGGGATGGGGGAACTGTATCCCTGCTCAGACCTCAGTGAGTTGGGCTCACTGTGAGAGCTGGTTGTTGAGACCCTTTCTTAGAGGCTGTTTTGGAAGAACCAGTGTTATAGGACAGTAGTGTCATGTGTGGGCAGTGGAGACTGCATTTTAGTACATCGTGTTTATAAAGCCCTGCTCATTTTGCACCCCTCCTTACCTGGCTACCCTTTCCACTTGCAGAATGGAACCTCAAGAAGGGGCTTTGGGCCTTCAGGTGTGCTGATGAGGGAGAGTGGGTGCCGTGTAGGCAGCAACAGGAGAGGTACTCAGGCAGGGCTCTGGCATCCCTAAGAGGGAGAAGTGTGCCATCGTGATAAGGTGGAGACTTGGATTCTTGTCACTCTCATGTCATTAAAGGGATTTTTAAGTATCATGCAGCCCAGCCTACTTATTGCAGACACAGAGGCCCAGTAAGATGAAGTCACTGCCAAGGCCACACAGCTAGAGAGCAGGTCAGCCAGGACCAGAGCCAGATTTTCCGGCTCCTAGGTTACACCAGCTGGGGTGACCACTAAGACCCCTCCTCTATAAACATAGTTGGCCCTTTTGGTTCTAACCCTTTTGGAGCTCAGCTGTTCTGAGCTCATGAGTAGTGTTTGGGAGTTTTGAGCAGACTAAGGAATTGTTTGGTGTAGGTACTATAGATTCCATGTATAAAGAAGGTAAAGCTGAATATTATGGAGTTTGAGCTAGTGCTGGACATAGTGTTGTTATTTACTCTGATGATGTAGGTTAAAATCTTTAATGGGACTGAGTTCATGCAAGGAAAGCTTGCATGAACTCAATGTAGTTTGCCAGTGTAGTGCTGACGTTAGATTCTGATTTGGGCAATTATTTATGCTACTTCAGGGCAGAGGTATCTGAGTGTACAGTAGTAGTTGGCCTCATGAGCTAGCAGTGTCAGGTTTCTAGGATGTCAGGGAAGTCTCGAGAGAGCTGCAAATGTCTCCTGGCATTGACAAATTAGACCATTTTGTTTTCAGTGGATCAACTAAGGTTAAACTTAAACAAATATGAGCAGCTGGGAGACTTTGGAAGGAGCAAGATGTGCACATTCTCCGGGAAAAAAAAAAGAGAGAGAGAAAAAAAAAAAAATCCGTGCTCCCTGAGGAAGGAAGGATGAGGCGTGGAACTCAGAATGGCCCCCTCCGAGGAAGGAAGCAGTTATTTCTCTGCTGTTTTGTTTCTGTTAAGGAATTCCAGAAGTTGCAGGTTGCAGACCATGACCTCTATTTTTTTTTTTTTTTTTTTCTGTTGCTGCTTGCCAGAGGAAGGGAGGGCGGGTGGCCTTTAAATAACACTTTGGCCTTTATGGAAATGTATCAGATGTTCCAGGAGTGAGTCTCACTGCTGCGCTTGCTCACTGCCACTCTCACTTTTGCTCCACGCTCACTCACTTTGTCCTCACTTGTGTCCTTTCTCTAGGTTGTAGTTAACACTCTTCTCGCCTTATATAGCAAGGTCTGGTCGTTAATGTTAACAGAAATCTAACAACAGGGAAGGCTGCCAGATAGCATTAATCAGGCCAGTGTTTGGAATTTCATAAATGCCCTGACTTTGGGTACAAATTGAACATTAAGAACAATACAAAAGCTGTCTTCCTTCCTCTCTCTTCTTCTCTCCTCTCCCCTCCCCAGCCTATCCAGTTTCTCTCTCTGTCTCTCTGTGAATTCCTGTGCTCTGCCGTATGCTTGCTACACTGGAACTTTGTTGATTTTTGCCACGTTTAATTTTTTATTTCTCTGTCTCTCCGTCCACTCCAAGACCACAGGCGGAGCAGCAGCAGCCGGAGCCAGGACTCTGCGGAGGGGCAGGACGGGCAGGTCCCAGAGCAGTTCTCAGGTCTCCTCCACGGCTCCTCCCCGGTGTGCGAGGTGGGGCAGGACCCTTTCCAGCTGCTCTCTACCGCTGGCCAGAGCCATCCAGACGGGTCCCCCCAGCAGGGCGCCTGCCACAAGGCCAGCATGCAGCTGGAGGAGACGGGTGTGCATGCTCCTGGAGCCTCCCAGCCCAGTGCCCTGGACCAGAGCAAGAGAGTGGGCTACCTAGCAGGCCTGCCTACCACCAACAGCCGCTCGCGCCCTGAAACTTTGACTCACACAGCATCTCCACACCCTGGTGGTGCTGAGGAAGGAGACCGGAGTGGGACCAGGAGCCGAGCCCCTCCCACCAGCAAACCCAAAGCTGAACTCAAACTCAGCCGCAGCTTGTCCAAGTCTGACTCTGATCTCCTGACCTGCTCACCCACAGAGGACGCTACCATGGGGAGCCGGAGCGAGTCCTTATCCAACTGCAGCATTGGGAAGAAGAGGCTGGAGAAGTCACCCTCCTTTGCCTCGGAGTGGGATGAGGTAAGGCTGACATGACGTCATGGGGAGCTGGGCTGGGCAGGTTGACCACAGCCCGCCATAGCTCTCCTACGTGCCAACTCCCAGGCCCAGGATCTGGGCACGGTTGCCCTGGTTCCTTCACTCCATAACTAATGTGTTTCTGACAATCGTAAGAGGAGGCGAGCTTCAGGTAGCCTGGATCACAGAGGACAGGTTCGTTAATGGTTAAATTAGAGGGTGGAGGCCCCAGCAGAGCAGAGCTGATGAGGGAGGGGCAGTTCCTAGAAATGACATGTTGTTTGGAAATATTTGGATCCCGTCAGCCCCATTGAGAGAATCATGCCCACCCGGGGGATGCTTAAGAAGAGCTGGAGTACTTCCTGTGAGTCCTTCAAGAGGAAGAGAGGAGACCCAGGGCTAGCTGAGAGGTGTGAGGGGTGTTGAGGGGAAGACAGGGGTAGGGCAGGGGCAAAAGCTGAAAGGGGGCTTTTCTTTTTTTATATATAATTTCAACTTTTATTGTAGATTCAGGGGGTACATATGCAGGTTTGTTACATGGGTATATTGTATGATGCTGAGGCTTGGGGTATGACTGATCTTGTCACCCAGGTATTGGGCATGGTACCCAATACATAGTTTTTCAGCCCTTGCCCCTACTCCCTCCCCTCTCCAGTAGTCCCAGTGCAGTGTCTGTTGTTGTATCTTTGTGTCCATGAGTACCCATTGTTTAAGGGAGAACATGCTGCAGTGTTTGGTTTTCTGTTCCTGCATTAATTTGCTCAGGATAATGGCCTCCAGCTGCACCCATGTTGCTGCAAAGGACATGATCTCATTCTTTTTTATGGCTGCAAGAAGAAGGCTTTTCTATTCCCTGCCTCTCCATGGTTATTCTTACTGTGCTGTCCTGGAAAGCCAAATACTTCCAGCAGAAGGCTCCTACCTATCCCACATCCTCAGATTGGTCAGGCAGAAGAGAGCTAAGTGGTTTAGGAATGAAGATTAGGGAGTAGAAAACATTGGGAGTGAGAGGCCCAGTTTTCTTTCATAGCCATTATTAGTTGGAAATATGTACCGAAGTATTTTTCAGTGACCTATGGCATGTCTCACTGAGCAGAAGAATGTGTTTCTCAAAGTCGGGTAAACACCCTGGGAATGTTAAAGTACCACCCTTGCAAGCTCCTTGCTGAGTGGAAGCTGCCTTTGAAGTGGACTGGGTCTGTCTCTGAGGAATAATTTCAAGAAATACATTTAGCTCTCCAAGAGGAAGGGAACACTACAGCTGAAGTGTCCATTTGAACTATCTGTAGACTTAATGCCCTACCCAACTCTTTTTGGGTAGGTGCTACAAAGTTATATAAACCAAAGCCAATCCATTTCCAGTGAAGGAACAGGGTGGGGCAGTTCTTCCAGGACTACCTCCAGATGAGATGAAGTTTAAGATTCTGATTAGGTAGACAGAGGAACCCTGTGCAGAAGATTTTCATTGCTTAGTAAACAAAGAGTTGGTGAGCCTGTGCTAGAGGCCTGGCCACTAGTGGAAAATCACTAGTGAGATAGCTCTGGGGAAGGGGCGTGCAGGAGATTACACACAGGAGTGTGTGTATTTGTAGGAATGTGTGCTCTACCTTTGTTTTTTAAAACAGATTTTTACAAATTTACACTCAGCTATAGGAAAAATTCAAGATAAATTTAAGAGGAGTGTGAAGATAAGTGCAGTGTGCTCTGAAATGGCCTTTGAGGTCAAGAGAGAAAAACATCCGTGACTTTCACCCAGGTCTGAGATTTAAAAAAAAAAAAAATCAGACAGGAGGTGTCAGAGGGTGGGAAAAGGCTTCAGGAAGGATCACAGAGTGATGGGATTTGACATGGAATTAAAAGACCGAGTCTTATGCTTAAAACCAGGTTGAAGCTGGTAGGACGAGGAGAGGTGGGTGGAGAGAGCAGCATGAGCAGAGGCATGGAGCCGGGAAAGCTCAGGTCATTTGGTTTCTCTAGGGTGCTGAGTGTGTGTAAGGGCAGAATGAGAAGTAAGGGTACAAAGTGAGATTTGCGCCAGGTAGTGAGAGGGCCTCGAGCATCATGCGAGATGAGAACAGTCAGCCCTCCATATCCGTGGTTTTCTGCATCTATGGATTTAGCCAACTGTGGGTGGAAATGTTCGGGGTGGGCGGAGGGGGGCATAACAATACAACAATTTTAAAATGCACATAAAAATACAGTATGACAATTGTTTACATACAGCATTTACATTGTATCAGGTGTTATAAGTAATCCAGAGATGATTTAGAATATACGAGAAGATACATATAGGTTATATGCAATGGTATTTTATGTCAGGGACTTGAACATCCTCAGATACTGATATCGGGAGGGGTGTTCTGGAACCAATCCCTAGTGGCTGCTGAGGGAAGACTACTAGATATGCTATCACGGCAGTATCTCAGAATCCTTCACGGGCTGGAAGACGGCTTTACCAGTCCAGTGAATCACCTCTTCTTTATGGCTCCCTCTGAGCGTATCCTCACCAGGAGAGGTTAGCAGTGCTGGGCAATTCTTCACAGGATATTTATGTCCGGTTAACATGCAGCATGGCCAGGTAGTCTTATGGGCTCCTCTGTTTCCTCCTGGCTGAGAAATACAAAATCACCTGGGCAAAGCTGGTATTAATTGAGGTTGGCTGTTTGTGTGCTCTGAAATGGCCATAGAGGTCATAAGCCAGTACCTCTTTGCATCAGGAGGAGGTTCATGTGCTGATATCACCTGTGCAGATAAAGATTGCAGGTGCACACAGTGGCCCGGGGACTATCCAAGATCTAGGTGTTGTGGGCTAGTTCCCTAGTGTGGCTGAAATGCCAGAGCCCCGCTACATTTTAAATTTGAAAAAACTTAAAGGCAATTGAGGTCTTATTGGAACAAATTCAGAAGAGCAAGGTTTGCTTATATCGCAAACATTAACAGGGCCCTTTATATGTAACCCTTCAATGTTGTTAGTGATATTGTACTTGGTTTCTGTGGATATCTCTCTCTAAAGAGAAACTCCTGAAGTGTTTCCCCCAGCAATTGGCCCTAAACCCAGGGCTTTGGCCGGCTTTCCTGAAATAGGGCATTAGTTAATGGCTGCTCCCCACCCTATCCCTGACCAGTGCCTAAAGCCTGCTTTGCCATATCCTGTGCTTGCTGATTTTTTTCTTTGCTGTCCTTGGACCCTTGGGAGGTGGGGAACTCTGCTCTGAAGGCTCTGAAGGTGCTTGAGCCCAGCTCAGCTCCTCACTGTAAGGCCTGGAGAGGGAGAAGGAAGGCTGTGGAGTGGCAGCCCATCAGGCTGCTCCTAGAAGTAAGTGCAGGACAGCACATGAGCTCAGGTTCGGGAGTCAGCAGATCCAGCTTTAAGCCCCAGCTCCACCATCTCCACTTTGGTGCATGGACGACCTCAGTAAGCTCACTGTTTTTATCCTTATTTGTGAAACTGAGGCAGTTAGATCTGTGTCTCACAGTGTTTTACCAATTAGAGATGTGTTTAACTGCCTAGCACAGTTTCTAGCATGCATAACGTGGTAGATATTAATGTTACTATTGTGCTTGGAGCTTCAGAGAATGGGAACTAAGGCCTAGAGTGTCTTCAGACCTGAAGAAAGGCAGAGTTCAGGCCAGGCATGGTGGCTCATGCCTTTAATCCCAGCACTTTGGGAGGCCAAGGCGGGTGAATCACCTGAGGTCAGGAGTTTGAGACCAGCCTTGCCAAAATGGTGAAACCCTGTCTCTACTAAAAATACAGAAATTAGCTGGGCATAGTTGCATGTGCCTGTAATCCCAGCTACTTGGGAGGCTGAGGCAGGAGAATTGCTGGAACCCAAGGGGCGGAGGTTGCAGTGAGCCAAGATCACACCAGTGTACTGGGCAACAGAGTGAGACATTGTCTCAAAAAAAACAAGGCAGAGCTCTTTGCAGGAGGTTCTTTTGGTGTTTGGTGGTGGCAGAGTGAAGGGAAACCACTAGAGTTCAAACCCTTCAACTGGTGATTCCCCTGCACAGCTCTGCCTCACTACAGGGATGGGAGAGCCCACCCAGCCTGGGAAAGTAGGGCAGGCACCTTCCCCATTGTTCTCATTTGAGAAATTAATGAGCTTTCTGCTGAACTCCCTGAGAGGAGAAGAGAGGTTGGAGAGAAATCTATAGCCCTCTCTATAATTTATTTTTCAAATATATTCTTCCTCAGAAGGACCAGCAAATGGCTGGTTGTTTGGTTGTTGGGATGATGCCCTCTAGTTGGGAAACATATATGGCTGATAGATTTGGGAGTCATTTTCTCCAAATACAGACTGCTCCTTATGGTGGGTTAACTCAGCGCTTGTTGAACTACCCTGAGCAAGATGACTTCTGAAAGATGGCCTGGGTAAGGTAAACCTCTGTGATCGTATCTGTTAATGACACTAGCATTCTCCCTATTTTCTATTATATTTTTGGTAACAAAGAAGTCATGAGTTTGGCTTTAAAAGAGCTCAGCCTAAGAGGAGATCTGAATCCAAGCTTCAGTAGTTATTTTCTGCGTTCTCCAGTCAAGGCAAAGCATTCTTTGATGTCTTCATGATGCTTGGGACATAATAGAGGTTAAACTGAGAAGACGTACATAAATAAACTTCAAAAATATGTAGATAAGGAGTGGGAGATTTACCTGCATCCCTCCAAGCATACTTAACCTCTGTTAGCTTTCGATACATATCCAAATTTGCGTTCTTGGTGTATTTACTGATTATAATTTGCTTTTCTTACCTAATTACTGCATGTCATGGATATCTTACCATGGCAGCATCAATAAGATCTGTATTCAGACTGTCATTCTAAAAAGTCTGAGTATTCTCTTGTATGGCTGTATCATAAGGTTGGTTAGTTTGTTGTTGAAGCTGTTCTGTAAACATTAGATGTCGCACAGGGCATTTGCCACCAGCCCTTCCAGTCCAATTCCTACGTTTTCTGTCTGCCTATGTGTCATGTATTAATAGGCCAAGGGATTGTTGGATTGGCTGTGTCCCTCTACTGAAGGCCACCACTCCTGGGAGGGACCTTCTCCCAATAGCTGTTCTCTCTGGGTTCTAGTAAATAGTCCCTCCCTTTGACCCTTCTGACCTAAGGCTCCTCACTGTGACTAGCTCCCCTCCATGCACCTTTCCCAAACCTGTATACATAATCCCATTATGAAGTTCCTTCAAGTGCGCAATTTGGATGTGCCATTTTTTCCCGCAGGGACCATGAGTGATATAGCTGTTTTTACTGTTTCTGTCAACTCTGAGCAAGCATAGATGTCTGTGTGCTGGAGCAGTAAACATGGTTCTAGCATGTACACTGTAAATTAATCTTCATTTGCAAATGAGCTAGAAGGCTTAGATACTCAGACTGCTGGGAAGTAGGAGAAATTCAACATTCAACTGGAAGCACCAGAGCTGGGGCAGTGGAGTCATGGCAAGATCAGCATTTAGAAAGTTTCTTTCACTATTTGAAGAGTGGTTGAAAGGAGTGCCACTGAAACTGTAACCAAAGGAGGCATTATGCCTCCAGGAAAATCTCAAGGAGTAGTATCACAAACAGCAGTAGTAGCTGTTGGAGCAGGTTCTAAAGGAAAAGGTAGAGAGATTCAACAAATTATTGCGGAAGTTGGAGACAAAATTCTTCTCCCAGAATATAGAGGCACTAAAGTAGTTCTAGGTGACAGGATTATTTCTTATTTAGAGATGGTGACATTCTTGGAAAGAATGCAGACAGAAATAAATCACTATTGAAGTGGCATCACGTGAAGCTGCCCCTTCCACTGAAGTCCTGAAATCTTTCATCATATAAATAATTTTCATGTCTCTCCTTGTAGTAAACTAATGATATATAAAGTAATGACATCCAGTGTCTCTAAAATTTTATTTTTCAGGACTGATAACAGACATTTTCAAATAAAAATATGTAAATTGAGCAAAATTAAAAATCCAAAACTTGAAGCCTTCCCCACTTCCTACTATAGGAAAGAAACCTGTTCTCCCTTCATCAAGGTGGCGGTATCCTCAGCATCTCAGCTGTGGGTTCCTGTGTCAGAAGCTCCTTTTGTGTCTCCGCATCCTCTGTCTCTTGCACAGTGTGATGCACCCACAGCATACACACACACAGCACCAATTAACATCTGAGATAAATACCTTGTAGGAAGAACAGAAATGGCTTTCTGGTCATATTGTGGTTGAATGTATAAAAAGTTAGTGATGTCAGATCAGTCTCTCACCTGCCTTGAAATGATATTGAAGTTTATGAAAGAGAAAACCACAGAAGGCTGTTTCTCTACTTAGCATTGGAATCATTTAAAACATGGCTAAAGGCTTAAATGATAAATTTGCATTTTGTAATCAGCTTACATAATTATTAAATAAGTAGGAGACGGGTAAAGAGCAGGGACATGCTTTGTTTGCATTTTGTGTAAGCTGAGAATAATTTCTGGTACAGGATCTTGGGGAATGTCCTGGTTTTGTCTGAAATGGTAGCTGAGGGGACCTTTGGCTCTTGAATCCTTTTCTTGAGAAGTGAAGTGGCAGCAACTGGGAGGGCACCCTTTCAGGCCAAGTCCAGAAGTGGCCTCCCTGCCTCGCCCTTTCCAGCTCTGTCCCATTAGAGGCATGATGTCATCAAGAGACAAGCTGATTGGTTCAACTCCGTAGAGGCTTTGGCTGCTTTTAACCCTTGGGGGTTATGTGTGCAAGAAGAAGAATGTAAAATAAGGAGA
Source organism: Sapajus apella (assembly GCF_009761245.1). Taxonomy (NCBI): domain Eukaryota; kingdom Metazoa; phylum Chordata; class Mammalia; order Primates; family Cebidae; genus Sapajus; species Sapajus apella. Next base: position 2,403,494 of record NW_022437023.1, read on the forward strand.
TTTGCGTTTGCACTGATGATGACTAAATTTCCCACGCCGTATTCTGCAGTGTGTATTGTTCTTCATTATGTAAACAAGCATGCTGTGTATGTAGTCTTCTTTGCTGAGCAAAACCCTCCCTCCCTGAACAAGAATGTGACACTCCTACCTCTGGGGAAAGATTAGGGCCTGGAGTGACTATTTAAGTTGTTTCCGAGTATACCCAGTAGTCACAACTTTTATCCTACATGAAACACCCCTTAAGTTTCCGTTGGCTTTAGGTGGTGTGGCAATATTGAGGTATTTTGTTCGTATTTTTAAAATAATCTCATTTATCTTATAGGCAGCCCTATAGAAACAGTTTTGGCCTTTCTATCAGATAAAGTGATTTTTTGTTAGACTAGATTATATCTATATACACATACACACACGTGCATATATATGTGTGTGTATATATGCGGTGTGTGTGTGTGTGTGCGCGCGCGCGTGTGTGTGTGTGTGTATGTTTATATGCATTTTTATGGCCTTGATGCTAACAGGAGAAACTCCACAGTGTTGTGACTGAGCTGGGGTTAGTCCTGGCTCTGCAGTTGACTTGTGATGAGAAACTGGTGTGTTCAGCACCCCTCTCTCCCTCTTGCTGGTCCCTTGCTGCCATCAGGCCTCTAACTGGTCAGGTGCTGGAAAGTGAGGGGAGCGCGCCCTCCCTGCTGCTGCCACTTCACTTCACTTCCTTCCTCATTGCTGCTGTCCCTATCTGTTACTCAGCTGTTTCCCTTTTTCTTTTTCCCTTTGCTCTTTCTGCCCTTTTCTTCTGTGCTCTTTTGTCTTATTTTCTTCCTCCCTACTTTTCTCATTCATTTTTCCTTTTTGTTCTTATTCTTGCCGGTGGTGTTAAGAATGGGCTTCTCTGTAGTCTTTTGGCCCTCTGCACGAAAGGGATTTTGCTTTTATTTTCTCTTTTTAACATTATTCCAGGGTTGACCCACATTTCTATACTGCACCAGCATTTCTACGCCACACACACCACCAGCCCCACTCCCCCCCAAACAGCCTGGTTCCCTTTAGCTGCAGCAAGAGGGCACCAGCAAGCACCAGGGAGGGACTTGGGGTATTTGCGAAACTGTCAGCAAAAGAATTTTCCTTTTCTCCCTTTTTTGTTTTGTTACATTTTTGGGCTTGTTTGTTTGTTTGTTTGTTTGTTTTTACGACGGAGTCTTTTTTCCAGGCTGGAGTGCAGTGGCGTGATCTCGGCTCACTGCAGTCTCTACCTCCCAGGTTCAAATGATTCTCCTGCCTTAGCTTCCCTGGTAGCCAGGATTACAGGCACGTGCCACCACACCCAGCTAATTTTTATATTTTTAGTAGAGATGAGGTTTCACCATGTTGGCCAAGGATGGTCTTGATCTCCTGACCTTGTGAGCTGCCCGCTTCAGCCTCCCTAAGTGCTGGGATTACCAAGCGTGAGCCACTGTCCCTAGTCACGTTTTGTTTTGTTTTTTAACCCCAGACTGAAAGTTTGGATGACAGTGAATGCAGGTGAATATAGATGAGATGAATTTGATCTTTAATCCAGTTCATGCGAATGCTGAGAATCACAGAAGGAAACATTTTCTGGGATATTCTTTTTATACTTTGGTTCTGGTTTTGTGTCTTATTTTCCTAGTAAAGTATCAATAGGATACAGAGTGCGTGATTTTATGTGACTTTGGGAATTACAGTTCATCTTATATTATTCTAAGCAATTGTGTCTAAGAACAAACAGAGGTATTTCTCATTATCAGTAATAGTATAAAATTGAAGTATGTTTGTATTACAGTTACTCATTCAGCTAATTTGTTGAGTACCTGCTCTGTTCCAGGTAGGTTCTAAGTGCTGGGGATACAGCAACAAACAAAACAGACAAATCCTCTTGCCCTCATGGAGCTGGCATTCTAGAAAGCTAGAGGAGAATGATAATTTAAAAAGGATAAATAGGTAAAATTCATAGTATGTAGTTGACAATAGGAGTACTTATGAGAACAATACAGCTAAGAAGAGGATTACAGGGTGTGGTGGGAGGAGGGTTGCCATTAGGTGAGTCAGCCAAGGAAGGCCCTTTGACCAGGACATGAAGGAGCAAGCTATGCGCACTTGGGGTGGAGAGAGCGACACATGAGTAGTTACTGGGCTACTTTCTCTTAATTAATTTCTCCTGTAAGAGAAATTTAAAATTCCACTCAACACTTAATGTTGTCTTACAACTATATCTTGTAACTTGACTTTTACTTTTAACTTCCTTTTTCTTTAGTCATGATTGCTACTTGCTGCCTTTCTCATCTTTTTTTCCCCCCTTGATTTCTTTATTTTAAGCTGTTGAGTGCATACTTTTAAACAGATGAAAATGTGAATGAAATCTGAATTTCTAAGAATTTCTCAAACTTGATCCTTGTTCTTGTCATCCTAGGCAAGGATGTTGGGTGAGTTCTGGCGGAGGGGCTGGGTTATAGGTCATTATCTTAGGAAATGCCTTTCCATGAGCTCACTGCATACTCAAGGCAGGAATAAAATCTGAAAACCAGGATCATGAAGCAAAGGGAAGAGAATTTAAAATTACTGAGACCAGAATATGGCCAGAAATCTCGGAAATGGGAGATCCAGTGAGGGAGGACAACTGACTAGGTGTTCATGGAATCAGGGTAGGTGAGTTCAGGGTATGCCACCACCACCTGGAACACAGGAATGATGCTGATGTCCTAAAAGAGCACTCATGACAAATAATGTGCCCTGATGAATCTTAAATACATTCTCTCAGGAGCCGGGCCTATAAGTAATTGCAACCAGTAAGAGAAGGAGATATTGGTGGAGTCAGACATTCTCTGACCCTGGGTGGACATAGGGGATGTCAGGGTAGAGGGAGCTTCTTAGAGACCAGATACGATGGTGGTCTGTGTGTATGCATGCACATGTGTGTATATATCCCAGAGAAGTTTAATTTGTTTAGAGATGTGCTGTGTGGTCAGAGTGGCAGCCAGACAGTGGGGGATAGGCTTTTTATTATATAAGACTCTAGGAGAGCAATTAATCTGGACCTAATTTGCACTCCCTTTGAAATGTATGACCCTCAGAAACAGCACAGGCTCTTTTCCTGATCCCCAGTGTTATGCCAGCATCCTCAAAGATGTGCTCTCTGATCTCAGCTCTGTGTTTTCATGGATGACTACCCTCCCTGCCTAGGATTCCTTTGTCCTGCTTTCTTCTCCTTTAGATGCCACCAAGTGAGTAGCCAGTGGGTATGAAGAATGTTTGTGGCCTGTAGCTACTGGGCAGGGCGAAGATGCTGAGCAGATCTTTCCCAGGCATCATACTCTTGCTCACGAGCTCTAATGACCCAGTCTCTGGCGCCACAGGGCCCACCTGTCCATAACTCAAGGCGGCCTATTTATTTGTCTGGACAGGTGGTAAACTGCCTAAGCTCACTAGGGGCCTACAAATGACAATTTGTCTGGCAGTCTGTTCTTGGCTGTCCTGATTTAAACAGGCAGGAAGCCATTGTAAACTCAGCTGAAATGTTGTGGTTTGTGTAAATGCTGTGGTTCCTTTCCTTTCCACTTTGGATCTAGTTATTTTAAACAGAACTTCCCCTAAAGGCATGAAACTGCCTTATATCTGTTATGCAGTGGGCATGCAGTCCTGGGTTTTGTAGTTTGGGCCCTCTGCACTGGGCCAAGGGACAGTGAAGAGCACCATGGAACTTGGGTGCAGTGGCAGAGAACTGGCATCCCATCCTCACACTGTACTTCAAGGGTAGCGATCTCCCAACCTCAAGGTCTTAGGCTGTTTCTGTGTCCTTGGAGGGAATATTTATTTCAAACAACATCCGTATCTAACTATGTAGAAATCTAGGCAAAGCTAACCCTAGAAATGGAGTGTTTATACTCTAGGGATTTTTTTTTAATTATAATATCTAAATCTAGGTGAAATTTTAAAGGTACCAAAGACTATATAGTGAAAAATAAGTCTCCCTGTCTGCCAGATTCCCAGGTTCTTCTGCCTGGTGTTTTGAATATCCTTCCAGAAATATTCTCTGCATATAGCAGCATTTCTGACATGTTAAGCATTTTTCTTTATGAAAGACAAAATGGTGCCGTCTCATGTGTACTGCGCTGAACCTTGCTTTTTGAAATCATTCTAATTAAGTACATCAAGAGTTTTCTTTTCTATTGTTCATAGTATTCTGTGGTATACATATACTGTCGTTTATTTTTGTTTCTTGTAGATGGACAGTTTGGATGTTACCAAGCTTTTATTGATTAAAGCATTGCTGCAATGTAAATCCTTTTACAGAGTCATTGTAAGATGTTTCCAGAAGCTGAACAGCTGTGTGAAAGAGTTTGTGCATGTTAAATGTACTCTCCCACCCACAACATGCAAACACCTTATCAACGTGGAGTGGTCAGCCTTTTAGTCTCTTTGCTTAACAGATTGGTGATGTTATCCTGGTGTCATTTTAAAGTGCGTCTCTTATTATGAGTGACATTGACATCTCTTCATACATTTACAAAATACTATTTTCTAGATTCCTTTTTCCGTCTTTTTTTTTTAACGTTGTTATTGAATTGATCTCTTTCTTACTAATTTGTAGAAGCTCTTTATATTTGAAGAAACTAGCCCTTTATGTGTGATATGATTTGTCTTTTGGCCTTATGGCACTTTTCTGTTTTTTTTTTTTCTTTTTTTTTTCTTTTTTTTTTTTTACATGCAGAAATTTAGAATTTTCATATAGTTGAATCTATCAATCTTGTATGACTTCCGCTTTTTTTTTTTTGGAGATGGAGTCTCTGTCATCCAGGATGGAGTGCAGTGGCATGATCTCAGCTCACTGCAACCTCTGCCTTCTGGGTTTAAGCAATTCTCCTGCCTCAGCCTTCTGAGTAGCTGGGATTACAGGTGCCCACCATCACACCTGGCTAATTTTTGTGTTTTTAGTAGAGATATGGGGTTTCACCATGTTGGCCAGGCTAGTCTCGAACTCCTGACCAATGATCCGTTCGCCTAGGCCTCCCAAAGTGCTGGGATTACAGGCGTGAGCCACCATGCAGGGCCAACTTCTGTATTTCAGAGCCCAGTTAAGAAGACTCTCCTTACTCTAAGATGATAAATACATGTATATTATTTATATATGTGCATTATATATAATTACATATACAAATATATAATTTAGTTGCATATATAATATACACTTATATAATTTGATTACAAACATATATATGATATATAGAGAGAGAGTTACACATTCTGTGTATATACACACACACAAACACATAATTTCCTCCTAGTACTTTTATGATTTCATTTTTCAGGTATACATTTTCGTTTCTTCTGGAATTCATTTTGCTGTGAGGAGTGCTAAGCATCCTGTTGATTTTCAGCAACAATTCGATGTAGCCCACTGTTTGATTCAGTTTTCTAGGTGATGAAACTAAAGCTTTGAGAGCTGAAATGACTTGCCTAAGGTATTAGGGTTGATAGGGAAACCAGTTGGAGCTACATTTTCTAATATACAAGACTGTATTTAGAATATAGGTGAGCTAAGCCTTTATTTCGGCATTAATTAGCAGTTACTTTTCATTTCTTCTTGTTTCAACCCAATTTACTGCAGCACTATCTTTTTCTCTCTAACTGCAGAAAAAATATTTGTCTTTGTGTGTGAAGGAAAACAACTTAGGAAAGGAGTCTCCTGGGAGAAGCATGTGTTTCCTTTTTACTGTAACATTGACTCTCAAAGCATTTCTTCCCTTTACTGCTCTCTAAGATGAGGGCTGTCAGGTTTTTCTTTTGTGACTTGAAAAGTGAGGTGATGATTTCCAGCAAATTCTAAAATTTGGAATTTGGAAGGAATCCTAGTTACCTTGTAGTCCAGCTCCCTTATGAACAAGGTCACTTCTGTGTTGTCTAAAAATGATCTTTACTACTGCACTTGACTGGTTTAAAAATAATAATAGTAACAAATAAATAAAAATGATCTTCCAACTTTTGCTTGTAAACCACAGGTAACCCCCTCTGCCATCTACTGCTACTTCCATGAAATAATGGAGAATCCTTTCTCATTTCCAGCTAAAATCTGTGACTTCCACCCCATCAATTCTGGTTTTACCCTCTTGGTGAGTCATGCACACAATCCTCCATAATAGTTGTTCAGATATTTGAAACTGCAATTATGTCCTTCCACCCTCAAACCTTCTTGTTTCCTTTCCAGGCACCCCAGTTTCTTCTCTCTCTTCTCAGTTGGCTTATTTTCAAACTGCTGTTGTCTGTACACATCCTCTTGAATTGTATGACATTGTTACAGATGCTTGTATGTAATGTACATTGCACTGTACACTCTGATGAGATTGACGTGCCGCAGGCCACCTGATAATGCTTCCTCAAGAGGTTTGATGCACATCCTGGTCTCCCGAAAACTTAAGGGTTCAGTCTGTCAGTCAGCCCAAGTCAGACAGTGTGCATGATGCTTCCAGAGCTCCCACACCTCCATCAGGAGGCCAGACAGAAAGCGGCTCTGTGGAGTGGAGGTACTTGTTGCGTTTTGAAGCTTTATCCTGTGATTCCTGACCTGGAGATACAGCTCAGCCTCTCCCCTGTTGTGCTTTTTTGGCAAAATCAATGTAACTTCTCCCTGTGCCCCATCACATAACAGTGACTCTACCTACTCTCCACAGTGTAATGGCCTGCTCCGGGCCCATAAGACTTGCTCGGGCATATTTTTAGCAGCTACATGACTCACCATGACCTTAATTTGCAGGTAAAGATTTTTCATTTGAAATCAATAGGACAGGTGAGGCCTGAGAAAGCCTATGTTGTCTGAATGACCCTGAGGCAGGCTTTGTAAAGGGTAGCTCAGGTCCCCATGTGCTCTTGACCAGAACCCTTCTTCCTCTCCCCATTTTGTGCCAGTCACCAGGGTTTCCGTCTGAAAATCTCTCTCCTCCATTCACATTCACCTTCCTGGGAGCCTCAGCAGCCACCACCTCGGTATCACCCTGCTTGCCTCTGGGCTTCTCTAGCTCATCTCAACTGTGACAACCTTACCGTGTTCTTCAAATATTTTGTATTATCCTCCCTTGCTTCCCTGTTGCTATGGTTCAGAGTCCAGACTCCTTTGCCTGGAGTGCATGATTCGCCAGAGAATGAGCCCATGGCCCAGCCTCTACAACTGTCCTTCTCTTTCATCTCATACCCTATATTTCTGGCTCAGTTAATTCCTATACTCTCTGTTTTCCCCTACACATTGGTTGATACTATTCTCCCTACGGGGGTAGCTTTCTCCGTTTCTTTTTGTTGAAATTCCACTCTTCATTAGAGGCTTAGTCATTCATTCACCACACTTAATGGAGAGCCTCCTGTGTGCTTAGGCTGGTCATACAGAAATGAAATTGTAAACAAACATGCAGCTTTTGAGGGACTTGGCGCCTAAAGGGAGAGATAGAATTAAACAAGTACCAATAAAAATATTATCACAAACGAAAATAAGTGCTCTTGAAGAAAAAGAGCACAATGCTGGGCAAGATGTGGGAGGTGAGGTGAGGCCCCATTAGATGGACGGGCCCTAAGGCCTCTCTCTGCAGTCAGGCTTAGGAAGACTGAAGGAGCTCGACAGCCCAGTAAACAGTGATGGGCTCAGGAGAGGAGGGGGTCAAGCCTCTGCCATAAAACCTGCCCCCTTGCACCCTGAGCTTGAGAGGTCTTTCCTTCAGCAGCTCTTTCCACCAGCACTATTTTGGCACTGTGTGCTTTGCTGCTCTTACTTGTGTGTGTGGCCCATCTCCCCAGTCAGATGAGAGACCTTTCCAGAGTAGTAATCACAGTTCATTTTTATAAGCCCTCCGGCTCCCCAGCCCCGAACAGGCACTTAGAAATGCAAGTCTTTGATTAAGAACCTCAGAAGGATGTGGGATGTCCCGAGTCCTTAAAATGTCATTCTTTCCTCAAAGAACTCAAGGTGTGGATTGCTAAAGACTTGCTGCGCTTGGGCATAGATAGGTATCTGTTTTTCTTCTTCTTCAGGAAGATATAATAATTAAGTCCTTCTCCTTCACCTTGCCCTTAAATTTGGAATTTTGTTTTTCTTTCTCTGGTAATAAGGTAGAGCCCTTTTATGACACAACCGAGGGATTCGAAAGCATATTCAGAATAATTCCCATCATAGATCTGACCACAGAAATGTACAGATTTTGGGAGACATATAATGATGTCTTATGACTTTCTTACTTAATAAATTAATCCTCCCACACCCATTTTTTTTTAAAGGTAATAATATTATTTCACTAAAACAAACTGTTTTGGAAGCGGGGAGATGAATTTGGCATTTAAATGTCAAATATATGTTTTAAGCTAACCTCATTCACTGGCCGTTCCTGCCCCCCATACATAATTAACATTTATAAAGAATGTGCAGATAGAATCCCCCTTGATAATGTCACATTGGTGTTAACAGTCTTTCTGCTTCTAAGTATCGTATATGTAAGTCAAGCACAGAAATAGTCTGGGCAGTTCTTAGCCCCTATTTTTCCAAATTAGATTGAAAGAAGAAGAGAACCAAACCAGATATGGTATATTTCCGTTAAACTGTCAGCTCCTGCTCAGGTAGCTCCATACACTCCCACAGGTCTCCAGAAGATCTTGCTGCCTGCAGAGCAAAGCATTAACTAAACAAATCCTCAGCTGGGTCCACGTGTGTAAAGCCATTATGGGCTTTATAGGCATTATTCAATAGAGAGTTGGCATCTCAGGCATGTATGATGCTGGTGGAATTCATTTGATTAAAGAAAAAATTTTCCAAGGCCCATTTTTTAAGAATAAAAAATATTATTGCTGATCCCTAAATAAGGTCTTTGATGAGTCTCTCCTGTTGGGGTATTAACCCAGAGGTCTGGCCATGCTCCAGTTCAGATAACCCTGTTTCTCTGTACTAAATTCTTCCTGAAGGTTCAATTAGATTTGGCCTTTTTTCATCCTGGGCAACAACTCAAGAACTGCCCGTTTCTAAGGCAGGAGCTTAGTGATGGATGCATTTGTTTCACTGCTGACAAAGATTTCAACATAAAACCTGCCGGCCCCTTGAGGATGGAAACAGAGATTGATCTCAATGAAGAATGAGTCTATTGGTCCTCGTGCAGAGATACATTAACGTCTGCGTGTGCTCTGGAAGGGGTTCACTTCCCCAGGTGGATCTGAGCAGCCTGGATGTTGGAGCCTATTCGGCGGCAGGACCAGGCCCTGTTCCCGGAAGAGAGCTCCACTAAGGTACTTGTTAGAAGTCATCAGGTTCCTTTGGTCAGTGGTTCCACAAAGCAACAGTTACTCAGCGCCCACGATTGCCGGGCTTTCAGCTGCTCTCTGTGGCATTATGAGAATATAATGTTGCAGGTTTAGGCTTGTTGTGCACTTTTCACCAGGGATGTTGTCTGTGTGTCTGCTGATGAATTTCTCAGAGGCATATTAGTTTGCTGCCTTGGTACCTTTTGCCACTTAGTTTTGCTTTTTCCTTTTCAAGGAACAGCATGTGTGTGTGTTTGTTTCATTGCAGTCATCCAGTGTAAATTGTGTTTAAAGTTTTGTGGGTGGTTTTCTATTTTGACATCGTCATATTTTTGGTTCTTTTTCTTGAACATTTGTTTTCTGTCTGGAGTCAAATCCAAGACAGACTTGGAAAGTGAGTAGTGTGGGATCATCTATCCCACAGTCACTAGCGCCAGCCAACCTTGTTTCTTGGGGACACCCTAAGTGGCATTGCGGAAAGCAGGTGGGCCTGCAAGACATTCATTGATGTTAGATCATCTAAAACAAGAAATGACAAGATTCCTGGGTCTAGACTCAGCTTGTGGGAAGTTCTGTCTGCATCTGTCAAATTTGTGGCTATGCCTTTTAGTTTAGTTTAGTCAGTGCCTCTCACTTGCATTAATTAAAAGATATTTTTAAGCCTTTGTAGGCTTGGTATTACTCAGGCCAGTATCATACGTCATTTGCTAAATTTTATGTAATAAGGTAATTGTGTCTATATTTCTTCACTGTTGTGTTAGAAAAGGAAATGAAACATCATAAATCTAAAGTGAGCTTGGTCAGAGGCAGTCAGATCTACAAAAGTGAGTCCGAAGAGAGGAAGCCTGAGCTGAGTGATGATTGATCCCTGTGACATCACAGGACAAATGTGCTAAGGACAGCCTCAATCTCGAATCCTGGCATCATGAGCCAGCCTAGATGCAAAAACTTAAAGGGGATATTTTACAACAAGTGAGGGAAACAGCTCACTTGACACCGATGGTTATAGCCTGTGGGACTCATTACCCATGAATAAGTGGAGAATGTTGGCTTGGGAACGGGCTCGCCCTGAGTAACAGGCAGAAAGGCGCTGGCTGGCCTCCCTGGAGCCCTGTTCTCAGCTGTACTGCCAGTGGCTGAGCGGGCTGGCCGGGACCGTACGCTTTACTTATCAGCAGGTATTTACTAGGTGCCAATTATGTATCAGGCTTGGTGCGAGGTGCTGGGTGCAGGGGGTAGAATTAAAGGACACAATTCCTTCTCTTAGGGAGTTTCCTTGAAGGAAGTCAAGTGGCTCCTGAATTCTATCAAAATAAAGAGCAGCAGTCTGATTTAAGTAGGGGCTGGGGGCGCGTCTGAATGGCGTGCTTCACTGTTGACTTGGCTTTGTTTTACCTGTTTTATGTCTTAGATCGACAAAAAGAATTTTCTAAAATATACTTTTATTTATTCCTTAAATAAGACTAAGAAACCATTAGTTGTTTGTATGTAAAAGCATTTTATTTTTTATTGGGGTTGGCTTGGCAGGAGGCTGTTGAATGTGCCCCACACCCTGGGTATCCCTCTTTGACATGGTTATTGCTGGCCTTTTTCCACCTGTTTATCCCTCATGTCACATTGACACATGGGTCTTAGGGTAGATGTTTGTTTTGAGTTCCCCAAGTCTGGCTGCAAAGTGCTCAGAGGTTGCCAACCTGGGTTAGTCAGGAATCAGCCTCCCTTCTCAGTTCCACAGTTGATTTATTGGTCATCCCTGGCTATCAGTCTGTCGGTCTGTTAAACAGAATAAAACAGGAGTATTTCCTGCAGGTTCCCTGTGGAGTGTGGCAGGCCAGTGCTTGTTGGCTTCATTCGGAAACCGGGCCTCTTGGAAATACAGAGCAATGTCCTTAGTGACTGCCCTTCACAGGTGGCTGCCCCACCTCTCTCCGCTTGCCTCCTGCTTTACATTCAGAGCAGGAAAGCTGTTAGCACAAGGTTCACTTAAAACCCCAGTTGAGGAGGTTATCATGGCATCCTTAATTCTAGTGAACGGCTCTGGTTTTCCCTTCAGCAGTTGGAGTGATTAAATATCATAATATATCAGGGGAGTACCAATTATGAACATGGATTTCATGCTGGGTGCTTTTACATTCTTTGGTTGGTGTTGGGCATAGTACTAACTTACCTTGGCAGCACGTTTAATTGGGGCATTCATGGAATTGAATTGGACTCTGAGCAGCTGGAAGGGTCTCGGGCTGAGGACTGCTGCCAGGGCTTCACCTGCCATGTCCCAGTTGGCCTGTTGGGGCATCTAGGCTCTTACATTTGACATCATGCTGCCCAGGCGACTAGGCAGAATATTTTTGCTTGGAGTTGTGATGCTGTGTTGGTTTTTATTGTAAAACGTCAGAGTCAGAAAGTTCCCTAAGTGTGAGTTCTCTCCTTACAGGTTAGGAAACTGAGCTCAAGGATGTGGCCTACTCAGAGTCTCACAAGACCTCTGACAGTGCCCAAACCTCTGCTGCATAGCAACATCTCTGGCACAGATTGGGTACTTGATACCCACTTGTTGAATAATGAGCAAACCCAGGTCTCTGGAGATTTGTTTGAGTAGCAGAGTTATGTTAACTTTTTTTGGTTTAAACTGTCAACATACCAAATCTGGTTTTGGTTCAGTGACTGATCTAGAGTGTTAGAAGATTCTGCCAGTTTTCTAGAAAACAGTATACAGACTGGTCAGCCTTTCATATTGCTAATGCTAAGTGGAAAGTTTAACCCTGTAGTTCCTTCCTTCTCTCATATATGGTATGTTAAAGCAGTGGTTCTCAAAGGGCAGTTGCAGACCAGCAGCATCACCCTTCCCTAGGAACTTGCTAGAAATGCAAATTCTTCCCTCCTCCGCCAGACCTTCTGAATTAGGAACTCTGGGGCTGAGGCCCAGTAATGGTTTTTTTGTTTTGTTTTGAGACAGAGTCTTGTTCCTTCACCAGGCACCAGGCTGGAGTGCAGTGGCACCACCTCGGCCCACTGCAACCTCCGCCTCCCGAGTTCAAGCAATTCTCTTGCCTCGGCCTCCTGAGTAGCTGGGACTACAGGCATGTGCCACCACGCCCAGCTAATTCTTGTATTTTTAGTAGAGACGGGGTTTCACCATGTTGGTCAGGATGGTCTCGGTGTCTTGACCTCGTGATCCGCCCGCCTCGGCCTTCCAAAGTGCTGGGATTACGGATGTAAGCCACCGCACCCGGCCACCCAGTAATGTTTTTACAAGCTCTCCAGGTGGTTCTCAGGCACGCTGAGGTTTGAGAACCACTGCTTTAAGAGCCAGGTCCTAACAGTGTTCCCTCTACTCGTGAATAGACCCTGCATGTGAGTATCCAGTTATGAACACGCAGGCCACCAAGCATGAGATTACATAACACTGGCAATCAAATAACATTTAATGCAAGTTTTATCTGACATATTTAATATATACATGGTGGTTACTGTGCCAGTGGTAATTAGGCAAATGAAAAGCAGTTCATATAAATAAATGGCTATGATGAATATTAACTAGGCAAATCAAGTTTTTATAGTTTTTTTCTCTCTTAGTTTTTTAGTATCTGCTAGCAGCCATTACTGTTGGTGACTTCCCTAATTACCCAGGTGTACATTTTTCAGACACTCACAGAGATACACTCATTCATGTTTGAAATTCTGGCTCAAATTTCCCAATTGTTAGAAGTCCCTGTGACCACCTATCTCTGGTTGAGTTTCCTCAAAAGTAGGATTTAAATGCAAATAGCTAATTTGGGAGGTGATCCCAGGAGGCACTCTTAGGGGAGTGGGGACTGGGAAAAGAAAGAAACCAATAAAGGATTTGTTATCAAGCAAGTTACCCCTTGGGTCCTGGGGCTTAGACCTGCTAGGGAACTCTAGGAGACTCCAGCTTACTTAAGATCTAGGAAGCTGGGTGTTTATTCACCACTTCCAGTAAGTGTGGGTAAGGGCTGCTTTCCTAGTGGGAGTAGCGGCAGGACATTAATGTCCTCACTCTTTCAGCCTACCCAGCATACAGGCCTAGAGGGCTCTGGCAGCCTGGGAGAATCCTCGGAGTCACAGGTGCTTGCAGTTGGAAACTGACAGATGGGAGGATTTAGAAATGACAAATGCCTCATGTCTGCTTTACCACCCATTAGTGGTCCTGGGCTGAAGCTTCTCAGACTTTCCTGTGTACACCACCCCAGGTCTTTGAGGTGCACCACTGCTGTCCCTGTTGGCACAGGAAGGCTTGCTCCTGGGGTCCTGGTTCTGGAAGGGACATGGGCAGGCAAGCACTCGGGCTGAGAGCAGCTGCCAAGGGTGGTGGCAAGAGAAGGGAGAGGGCACTGTGAGAATAGACTCTGGGTCTCAGAGTCTGGGCCAGGGACAGGGCAGGATGGAGTGAATGAAAAATCCTGGGGCACATGGGTGGCTGGCATTGGGTCTCTATCTCTGGGGAAGGAGAAAAGCAAAGCAGAGGGTTCAGGGCACTTGTAAGAGGAGTAGAAGGCAGAAGAGAGACTTAGATTTCTTGCTAGCCTGTGTCTTTCTTCTAACCCCAACCCACACCCTCATCTTGTCCTACTGTTGTTTTCCACTTTCTCTAGGCTGAGAGAACTGTCAGAAGCCAGTCAGGCTGGGAAGAAAGGGAGCTTTATGTCTGGCCTCCCCGTGGGTGGGTCTGCTGGCACGTTGTTTGTGTGCCACAGTGGTGAAGATGGGGAAATTGGAACCTTGCATTCTTACTGAGATAGTCCTCAATACAGTTCCAGCCGGTCCACGATGAAAGGAGAAAATGAAGGACAATGAAGAGTGCTGTGATAGTGCTGATGGTATTTGATTGTCAACCACCTTTATTCTGATTTTGCTCATTCCTTCCCTTTTTTTAATTTTATTTTTTTAGAGAGAGCATCCCACTCTGTCACCCAGGCTGGAATGCAGTAGTGTGACAACGGCTCACACCATTGTAACCTCAAAGTCCTGGGCTGAAGTGATCCTTCTGCCTCAGCCTCCCAAGTAGCTAGGACTATAGGCGTATGCCACCATGCCCGGCTGGTTGTGTTGTTTTGTAGAGACAGAGTCTCACTGTATTGCCCAGGCTGGTCTTGAACTCCTGGCCTCAAAAGGTCCTCCTGCCTCAGCTTCCCAAAGCACTAGGATTACAGGCATGAGCCATGGCACCTGGGCGCTTTTCCTTTTTCTGAGCTTCAGTCATTTTTTCTTTTATAAAACAAAGGGATAATTTTCATGTTGATTGTTAAATTTTTTTCTTTATAAAATTTATTTTAAAATAATTATCGATTCACAGGAAGTTGTAGAAATAGTACAGAGAGGTCCTTTTTTTAGTATCCTTCATCTAGTTTCTGCCCATGGTAACATATTATTTAACTCTAATACAATATCAAAACCAGGAGATTGATTGTGGAACAATCCACACACCTTATTCACATTTCACCAGTTTTGCATGTATTTGTGTGTGTGTGTGTGTGTGTGTGTGTGTGTGTGTGTGTGGTTATATGCATTTTTATCGTGTAAGTTCATGTGATCACCACCACAATCAAGATGCAGAACTACCCATCCTGTTAATTTTTTATATTTTTTTGAGATGGAGTTTCACTCTTGTTGCCCAGGCTGGAGTGCAATGGCACTATCTTGGCTCACTGCAACCTCCGCCTTCAAGCGATTCTCCTGCCTCAGCCTCCTGAGTACCTGGGATTACAGGCATGCACCACCACACCCGGCTAATTTTGTATTTTTAGTAGAGACGGGGTTTCTCCATGTTGGTCAGGCTGGTCTCAAACTCCCAACCTCAGGTGATCCACCCACCTCAGCCTCCCAAAGTGCTGGGATTACTGGTGTGAGCCACTGTGCCTGGCCCATCCTGTTAATTTTTAAGGTCATTTGCCTTGATAAAAAGCTGACAGCTTTATAACATTTCTGTTCCTCGCAGTTGGGAGGGAAAATGGCCCACAAACTTACCAAATTAAGGGGCCACTGCCACGTGTGTCCTTGTTGAAGTGGGATAGCACAGTGCTCTGCACAGAAGCCATTCTCCTGAAGGAGGCACGTGTGTTTCTGCCCAGGGCTGTAGGGGAGGAAGGCTGAGAAAGTTCATTTTTCCTCAGGTCTTTTTCCTTCAGTGCTCAGCCCTCTAGAGGCCTAAGTCATGTATTAGGCAGCTCAGGCTTCTGTAACAAAA
Organism: Sapajus apella; assembly: GCF_009761245.1. Classification (NCBI taxonomy): domain Eukaryota; kingdom Metazoa; phylum Chordata; class Mammalia; order Primates; family Cebidae; genus Sapajus; species Sapajus apella. The sequence continues at coordinate 2,418,975 of NW_022437023.1, forward strand.
TACCATAGATTGAGTGGCTTAAACAGCAGATTGGGAAGTCCAAGATCAAGGTGCCAGCCAGCATGGCCCCTGATGAGGGCCTTCTTCCTGGCTTAGAAACAGCTGCCTTCTCTCTGTATTCTCACATGGGAGAGAGGGAGAGCCAGCTCACTCTCTCCCTCTTCTTATAAAGCCTACCCTCATGAATTCATCTAACTCTAATTACCTCTCAAAGGCCCCGTCTCCAAATACCTTCATAGTGGGGGTTAGGGCTTCAGCGTATGAAATTTGAGGGAACAGAACTCAGCCATAGAAAATATCTTCATGAAGGGCTGTGCCATATTCTGCCACCTCCTCAATTGCAAAATCAGTGGGGTGTCTTAGCAGAGAGACAGCATCAAGGTTTAGGCCCTGTATTACCAGCTGGGTTAAACTATTTAGTCCCCATGAGCCTGAGTTTTCTCACCTGCAAAACTGAGAGATTGATGTGGGTGATGTCTGAAGCCCTGCTTGCTGGATCTGCAGCTGCCTCCCTCCGGCAGCCCTCGTCTTCCTATCCTCCATTTCCACTGACTTGGTGGTAAGAGTCCAAGGGCCAAGTTTGTTGATCCCTGTACCAGCTGTCCTCACTTATTCCCACTTCTGAGAGCAAAGGAAAAAAGAGGAGTTGGAGATTTTGAACTTCAGTTTTAACCAGAGCCATCCTGCTTATTTTCAGCTGTGTAGAAGCATATTTGAGATTCTGATGCATTTGCCTACACACAGACACACATGGCCGGAACACAAAAATATTTGAGGAAAACAAGTCTCTTATTGATCGTTTCCTCCAGTCTCAGACTCTCTCTACACTAGTTCACTTACTACTCAAGCATGTGATTCTACAAGAGGCAGAATTTTAGATCAAGATTCCTGTGCCCTGGCTGACAGTGGAGCTTGGAAGCCCAGCCTGGGACCCTCTGACCTTTAGCCAGGGACTCTTCGGGGTCCCAGTAAGCGTCCCTTTCACCACTTTCTTCTCTCCCATAAACCACAGGGATTGGCCCACCTGTCCAGGTGCCTACCTCCACTGTGTCCTCCCTCTTCCCTTGTATCCCAGAACTCTAGGGAAGGAATAATGTTTTTCAGTGTCTCCCCAGTTTTGCTGTGTTTGAATAAGCACACTGTCCCCTTTTAAGATTTTATTGCATGTTAAAACCAAAATGGGAAACTTAGAGGTTTGCAGAAAATAACCAGTAAATAGCCAACAATGGGGATGTTATAAAGCTATGAGAAATACTCAAAATAATAGTTGTCAGCCAGGCGTGGTGGCTCACACCTGTAATCCCAGCACTTTGGGAAGCCAAGGCAGGCGGATCAAGAGGTCAAGAGTTCGAGACCAGCCTAGCCAGCATGGTGAAACCCGGTCTCTACTAAAAAATTACAAAAAATTAGCTGGGCATGGTGACACATGTCTGTAATCCCAGCTGCTCAGGAGGCTGCGGCAGGACAATTGCTTGAACCCGGGAGACAGGTTGCAGTGAGCTGAGATCACGCCACGGCACTCCAGCCTGGGTGGCAGAGCGAGACTCTGTCTCAAAAAAAAAAGTTGTCCTGAGTCTTGGTCAAACATTAATAAACTAGCTCTTTCCCTGGCTCCTCTGTCTTCTCTCTAGATAATGTCTTGAGGTTGTAGCTTCCACTCTTTTTCTGAAGGTCCCTACCTCCTAGCACATACACAAAGCCCCTGGAGAACAGTTATTGGCAGTGATCAGGGCTTATAAAACAGCTGAGTCTGGTGGGCTGTGATCGCTCTGGAATCTTCTTGCAGGCTGAGGCTAGAGATAGCCTTTGAAGAGTGGGCTGCTCGGCGGTCTCCCACTGCAAAGGTCTACAAAGTGGAGAGGATTGCACGGCCATCTTTTCTCCCTTCCCTCACCCTGCATGCCACTTTTCTTAATGTCTTTCCTGAGAAAATCTGTATACTCCGTAATTGAAACTTGCAAGCCGCACTTACCAAGAAACCTAAGAGTGTAAGTCGACAAGGCCTTTACTGGAACAGATGCTCTTCACCGACGTGCTTTGAAAAGGCTGTGTTCTTTCTGGTAATCCCATGGGGTTGTATCCTTTAACCTGACGTTTAGCTCCCAGCTGTTGCATGTTGCTGCCCATATAGGGAATGGGTTTTCTCGGGAATCCTCACACTGCCAGCCCAAGAAGAAGCCAGGGCTTGTTGTTCTCTGCTTACCAGTACCACCCTTTCTTCAGATGCTGGGCCCTTCTGTGGCGTCCCATTTTCCTGCCAGCCAGAGGGAGGTGACCAATCTGAGCTCTGGTTCCAGAACCTATTGGGCTACTTTGAGGACATCAAGTTGTGTTCCTGTTCACTTGGCTAGAAAAAAAGACAGGAACCTGTATGGTTTAGAAACACTGACATAGATGGTAGGTTAAAGAAAAACCAGAGGATATAACATTTAATTCAGGATGGTGGTGGCCTCAGAGGAGCAGAGCAGGCATGCGGATGGGTCATTTTTTATTGTTGTTGAAATTACAATACTATAAAATATGTTCTTTGGAATTTAAGAAACATTTCATTTTTTCTTTTTTTTTTTTTGAAGAGAAAAGAACACAGTTTCTTGTGGTTGAGGTCAGCATGGGCTGATGTAAGAGAATATTGACACAGGAACTTAGCAGTAAGACAGTCAGGATACAGTTGCAGGAATTTCAAGTGGGAAGATGCCACACGTTTACTGGGTTAGCCACCATGTTTTTCCCCTCTCATTTTCTCTTCAGGGAAAATCTCAGATCCAAGAAAAATGTATGTCCTAAACAAATCCCTCCCTAAGAATCATAAGGTATAACCACTTTTAAAAGCTCTTTGTGGCCAGGTGTGGTGGCTCACACCTGTAATCCCAGCACTTTGGGAGTCCAGGGCGAGTGAATCACCTGAGGCCAGGAGTTTGAGACCAGCCTGGCCAACATGGTGAAATCCTTTCTTTTCTAAAAATACAAAAAATTAGCCGGGCGTGGTGGTGGGCATCTGTAATCTCAGCTACTTGGGAGGCCGAGGCAGGAGAATCGCTTGAACCCGGGTGGCAGAGGTTGCAGTGAGCCAAGGTCGTGCCATTGCACTCCATCTGGGCAATAAGAGTGAAACTCCATTTCAAAAAAAAAAAAAAGTCTTTGTCTGTTTTTCCACTGGGTATTGTCTGAGCCCACCCAATACTTAGTATCTTGTAGGAGCACTAGTGGGAAATATAAAAGAAGCTGAAGAGGTGTGCACATGTGTCAAAAGACCAGGAGCTATCCTCGGACCTTACGTGTACATGAGCAGGTTTGCATCAGGGTGGTACAGCCAGGCTGCCTCTGCTGCAAGAATTCTAAAGCAGAAAGCTTAGATGCAGTCAGTCCACAAAGGGCACCAGTGCTCATCAGTGCCTGCTGTGTGCCAGCCACACTCCCTGGGTCATCGCATCCAATCCCCACGCTGTACCGTGAAGCAGGCATTAGCATCCTTGTTTATAGGCGAGGGTTATGTAGGAAACTTCGAAAGTAATTATCTTCCATGTACCTGTCCTTCCCGTGAAGTGTCTCCAATTGTCATATCCTCCATGGTTATATTTGGGGGACATAAGGTTGCCATTTCCATAATTAATTATTCTTTGCAATGGTGTTGTGGGTGGAGCAGGGTACACATTGGTTCCTAGCTCAGACATTTTCTTTTGGTTGACCTTGGATGCCCTTGAGCCTCAGAATAGGTCTATGAGACTTGGAGGATTCCCCCTGCTTTTGCCTCTGTCCCTCGTGGTCTGTCAGGGTAGGTAGGAGGACCATTTTGGGGAGAAGGGTCTTAGTTAACTTAGTGACCCTCGCTCTCTGTGTGCTCAACTTGAGGTGGGCTGGGGGCAGTTTTCTCTTCACCCCGTACCATTTGGAAGTTTGACTGCCTGAGGTAGCCTGGATTGACAGATGATGAGAGCCTGTGACTTGCTAATGCCCGTGGTCTGTAACCCAGAGATCATGGCCTGGCTGGTTCACCCTGGACGGAGGCAGTGATCAATAATGTGTAAAGCATTTTTCAAACAGGAACCTTGATGAGGAAGAAAGAAGGGTTGAAAATACGCTGGGAGTCACCTGGGGTGGTTTACCAGCCCGCAGAGGAGAGACTTTTTAGGAAAAAGCTGGAGAGGGGTTCTGTGTCTCTGGGAGTTGACTTATTTGATGGTGAAGGTGGCTTGAGAGTTTCTGCGGTCACAGCGGCTATCTTGTTTATGAGGCACTGCTGCCAGTTCCTCCAGAGGCTTTGCACATGTGCCATTGTTCCAGTAGAAGCCTCTTACATGGCCACTTGTGATGAGGGTTGTTTGGTTCGGTTAATTACAAAACCCTGTCAAAAGAGGGAGTCATTTTTAAAAAAGAATACAAACAGGTTAACCCCAAATGGATGGCTGTGCACCCTTTTGGAGAGCTGTGCACTCTTGGTGTGGAGCTGGGCCCTTTCTTCCAATGTAGACCTGCTAATTTGGAGTTCTCTGCCTTCCTTTTATTACATGAACCACATCCATAAAACACCATTGACTAAAATTTCTAGTTTGTTTCTTAAAAGTAAAGCCAGAATTTGGCCACTTGTGAAGCAATCTGAGTACAGAATTTTTTTGGAATTTTTTTACAACTTATTTCCCCAACCACACTTAATTCAAGAGCACATTTTGAAAAGTGATCTCATCATTGAGTCTCTTCAGAGTACCTGCTTGGTTGTCACAGAAAGGCTCTATTACACTGGCTTCATCATTTATGTAATGTTTAATTAAATTTTCTATTTTCATCACAAATATAACCATCATAAGCAGTTTTGGAAATGATCCCAGCTGACTCTTGGTAAGGGCAACACTGAGTGTGTGGAAGCGGAAGGCCAAGGGTGTGCATGAGTGAGCCTGCCCGGTGTGGACACTGCCATACGCTGGCATCGCTCACTGAGGGACGAGATGGCGTGCAGTTAGCTGACTGGCAGCTCACTTAAGCAGAGGCTGATAACAAGCTTACCAGGTCGGTGTTGTTATCCCTGTTCTAGGTGATCAAGCTAAGGTGTGGGAAGAACAAGTTCCTTGTTCACAGTCATGCTGCTGAAAGCGGCAAAGCTGATTCCACAGTCTCTGAGCATCTCACTACCTGCAGACCCTGCCCTGTGGAAGCCAGCTCTCTCTGAGGTGAGGGTGATGGAGGTAGCCATGGCCTGCATAAGAAGGAGCAGGCCTGACTTGAGACCTTGTTCCCTCTCCTTGCTTTGGTGTTGTCTTGGATCCTCCGGTTTGGTTTGTGACCCAAGAGCTGTGGTGTAGAAAGGCGTCACTCCGTCACATAAAACATTTTGTCCTGAATGGAGAAGCTGCCTCCAGCTGAGTGTCCAGGAAGTGAGCTATTGTTCACACAGCATGTTCTAAATGTTCTCTGCCAGAAGGAAGCCCTTTCTCTCTGGTTTATCTTTTAAAACAAAACGAAACAAAAAAGGAACCTGGGTTTTGATTAACTTGTTTTTCAGGTAGAATTTTGTTTATTTTGGAAGCAGATGAATGTAAATCACAAGCCCTGTGTAATCTCTAAACTGAAACAAGCAAGGGAGGAGGGGGATGTGGACTATTTGCCTGGCATCTGTGGTTTTATGAGGACTACAGATGTTTCCCAGAGTAAGCAAGGTTGGCATCTGGTCAAGTTATAGAAGAAAACAGGCTCGGTATCTCCTGCTATGACCCCAGGAAACGGCAGGGACTAAAATCTCCCAGCAACAGAGGCAGACAGGCATTGCCTTTGGAGGGGGATCAGATCTTACCATCCATGCTTACAGCAGCAAGAACCTTGCCTTTTAGGGTGATGTCATTCAGGGAATGAATGAACTACACCAAAACTGTGTCTTTAAGGCAATGCACAGCTTGCTCAAACTTGTGTCATAATAAATTAACTCCTCGCTAGAGCCCTACCTGGAAACCAAAGGCTGCACTCAGACCTCTTATATGTTGTCTCAGATATTTACAGCACGCCTCTGTTGGTATGTGCATTTTGTGTTTGAGGAAACTGAGGCTTAAGGAAGAGAAGTCAGGTCATTTGCCCATAGTAATGATGCCATGAGTGAGGAATTTTTTTCACCATGTAGAAGAGGAAATTGAAAGTCAGCAAAGTTAAATGACTTATCCAAGGTTTCACAACTAATTAAGTGGCAGAACCAGAATTTGAATTCTTTTTTATTCATAAGTCCTTGTTCTTCCCACCCCATACATACTGCCTTTCCAATGTTCTCAATCCAGTATATTTGAAATCCTACCCTGAGCTTTAATACAGTGAAAGCTAGACCTGAAACATACTGGACGCCATGAATTAGATGGATAATGAATTGAACAATGCCCACATATGGCCAGTGCTGTGACCCGTGGACGTTATTTTGATTTTCTCATATTTGGTTTTCTCTTCTTTCCTTTTTTTTGAGATGGAGTCTTGCTCTGTAGCCCAGGCTGGAGTGCAGCGGCTCACTGCAACCTCCCGCCTCCTGGGTCCCGGTTCAAGCAGTTCTCCTACCTCAGCCTCCCAAGTAGCTGGGATTACAGGCACAGGCACGAGCCACCATGTCCAGCTAATTTTTGTATTTTTTAGTAGAGATGGGGTTTCACGATGTTGGCCATTCTGGTCTTGAACTCCTGACCTTGTGATCCGCCCACCTCAGCCTCCCAAACTGCTGGGATTACAGGTGAGCCACCGTGCCCGGCCAGTTTTCTCTTCTTTAAAGTGGGAAGAATGCCAGATCCCCACCAGGGTGCATATGAGGAGGAACTGGATCACCAAGAGGGCAGTTAGCTGGTGCCTAGTGCAGCGAGGACCCCATTGAAAGAACCCAGCCCAGAACCTAACACCTGTAAGTCTTGAGTTTTAACATTGTTGAACAAAAGTGCTTTCAGGGTCGGTGGGCGACCTTGCTGTGAGCACATGAATTCTGTTTTCAGGAAAGGTGAATGAGCTTTCAACGTAGTTCACATAGCTTTGACGGAATTTTGAAGGTGTATTTGATTTTCTAATTTTATTTGATTTCAGGAGACAGGAGATACAAACATATTCTACTAGCTAAGTATTCTAATGTGCTGCTTACCATGCTAAAGGAACTCACAGATGTAGGGATCAATTTCTTTTGACCCTGATTAATATAAGCCAGTTTCCCAGGGTCTACTCATCCTGGGAACACTGATAATTGAGTTTTCAGACTGTCAAGACTGGGGTTAGCCTGGGTTCCGGCATAGAGAAAGCCACACCACAACACAGAAGCTGTGCTGAGAGCCCTTACCCCAGAAGGCTTTGTGACCGGGAATAATGGTGCGGTCGGCTTCCCACATTCCTTTCTCTTTGTTTCCTTTGCCCGTCGGGCATGTCTTTGCTTATTAGCATGTTGAGCAGAGTTCATTACAAATGAAACTCAGACCTGTGTTTATCTTACAATTTATTATTCTCTAAAAGATTTGATTCTGAAAGATTTTCCAGTATTTCACTATGAGAATTTTCAAACTACAGAAAACTTGAAAGACTCGAGTAGTGAATGCCTATATATCCACCACATAGGGCATGGATTCTATAATTAGCATTTTGCTGTACATGCTTTGCATCTATCCATCTGTCTACCCCTCAGTCCACTTAGCAATCATGTTATTTTTTGATGCATTTCAAAGTAAGTTGCAGACATCAGTACTTTCATTCCCAAACACTTTAACATGTATATCATTAACTGGAGTTCAGTGTTTGTTTATAGTTACTTGGGGGTGGGGGTGGGGTAAAATTTGTACAAAGTGAAATACATGAAGTCTGTCATTCTGTGAGTTTTGACAAATACATTCATTTGTTTAACCCAAATTTCTATCAAGATACTGAACATTACTATCACTCCCAGAAAGTTCCCTAGTGCCTTCCCCAGCCAGCCAGTCCTCACCCAGCCTCTTCTGGTAGTTTTCCACTCGAAATTGCTTTTGCCTATTCTAGAACCTCATATAAATGGAATCATTGCAGTATGTGCCCTTTTGTATGTCCATGAACTTCATTTATCTACCTTCTTCCTGTTTCACAAGTTCAGAGGTAATTAGGAGTGGCAAACTGCAGGAAATCTCAACTGATGGATCCTGATAGTGTACTTGTATTAAGTATAGATGTATGTGTTTTTAATCCTTAAGTACCTATAATTTGGTGCTCAGAATCCTATACCTGTCCACCCTGATATTATAAGACAGGTGTTTCCCTGTAGAATCTGAGGAGCTAATGGATGTGAGACCCCCTTCCCTGGCCACACTGCTGAGGAAATTGATTCTGAGTGCAAGTTTAGGATGTTTTCTTTGGCCTGATTTTATCCATAGCCAGACTAGCAGTGTGTCGTAATGACATTCAGACTGTGAAAGACCCAGACCAAGGGAAGGTTACTCAGAGGCTGGTGGGGGTGCCCAAAGGATCGGGTGGCAGGTTAACCAGTGTTTTTAGATAACTGCAGGCTTTCTGAGGTTTGTGTACATCCTCCTTACCCCTCCCCACCGTACCAAAAAGTCGGCCTGCTCCTGGATGGAAAGTAGATTGCGTACATTGGACGAGAACCCAAATACATAATCCTCATTAATCTTTGAGATTCTTGTCCCACTTATTAAAGCCAGTACTTGGCATATAACCCAGAGTTATGTGGCAAGCAATAATAAAGTTAATTGGAATCTAGGTCTCCCAACTTTGTTATTCTTTCAGCAGTTTCTCCGGGCTTTGAGTAAAAGATTACTTTTATAGTAAGCTGTTCTAGTATGAGAAGGTCGTTCGGCAAGGATTGGGTCCGTGTATTTCCTTCACGTCGTGTCAGGTCAGGGCCACGTATTTCCTCCCGGTCATGTTCATGTCATGTCTGTGTATTTCCTTTCTATCAAGTTGCAGTTGTGGGCTTAAGCCCTGACCTCTGGGTCAGAGAAAGGGCCAGCTGGTAGTTGTGGGGTGTGAGGTGCTTTCTGGGAGCAAGACCCAATATCAGCAACCTAAGAGGTATGGGAAAGACAGTGGGAAATTGGAGCCTTAGACCATGCTCTGGAAGCCAAAGCTCTGTGGCTTTCCTCTCTCCAGCAGTCCAGCCTGGGGCAAACACAAAAGGCAGGCTTTAATTGGAGCCTTTGTCAGGCAAGGACAAAGCGCTTTTGAAACTAAACAGCTCTGTTGTCTCTCAGCCTAGCAGAAAATGGGAAATTGAAAAAGAAGGTGACAAGGTAAAGGGGATTGAAGTCGGGGGACACAGCAATAAACATGGTAACAACCTGAGTGCCCCCCTGTGATGAGACAGCTGAAGCGGAGACTAAGCCGGCTCTGTGCAAAAGGAGTTCCTCATTGTTAGCGGCCATGTCTGGTCGCCTCGGGAAGGATAGCCCTGAGCCCACTGGCAGATAGTTATTCATTCCCTGCCATGCGCCTTTCCCCTCCCCCACCCCATCCTGCCTCCCTCTCCTAAAAGCAGTTGACAAGGTTAGAAAATCAGGACAAATAATTTACTTCAATCCGTCTTTGTCTTTCCTGAGGCCATGCGCAATTCAGTATGGGGGGAGAAGGAAAAAAACATCACCCAGACCCTGGCCAGTGACCCTTTTTCAGATGTGGAATCAAAGCCCACTCTAGGCTGAGAGCCTGTCTGCTGCTAAGAAGCAGAAGACAGAGATGGTGATGAATTCTTATGTGGTTTCTGGGCCTGGGAATGCAGCTGTCAGCAGTCTTTAGGGTTCTTTGCACAGCCTAAGGAACTGATTTTGACGTCAGCAGTCGCCTGATGGGATCAGCACAGAGCATCTGGTGAGGCTGAGGAGGCTGTGGCTCCGTCCCTCAGCCCCCCTGCTCCTGGGAAGGGGGAGCACTGTGTAAGCAAGGCCATCTGGCCAGAGGAGAGGGTCTGCCACTTTGCCCCCTGCAGGAGGAGGCAGGCTCGGCTGCCAGCGGCACCTGCCACAGTGAGAGCAGGGCCCTCTGCAGGCAGTTTGGGAGTGCCGGTGGAGGAGAGCTTCAGTTTCTTCACATGAAAAGTGGGATAGTATGTTTGCTTGTCTGTGCATCGAGGCTCTGCAGGATTGCTCAGAGAAGGGGTCAGCTGGAAGCTGTGGAGTGTGAGGTGCTTTGCGGGAGTGCCAACCTTGTGCCAGCAACCCAGAGAGTCGAGAAACATAAAAATGAGGAGGGAAAGGGAGTTAGAAAATTCAGACTGGTCCAGAAGGGAGAGTGTTAGTTGCGTTTCCCCCTTACCCTGTTAAAGTAAAAGTGGCAAGGGTATTAGTGATAGCTAACAAATGATAGCTAACAAACGTTTGTCACCGAACACCACCAGCATGCCAGCTGAGTACAAGGCATACGATGGGACCTAAGGAAAGTACAGCATGATGCAGGGTCTTTCCCCTGAATGATTCTTTAGTGTTTCCGGAATACACCATAAAACAGTTAATCAGGGAAGTAATCATGCAAAGCACAGGGTGTTTCTGGGCCAATAAAGTCATCAGTGCCCAGTGGAAGAGGCAAGGTGGAAGGTGTCTCCAGCCCTATATCTCAGGCCTACGGAGACCGGTGTGTGTTTTCCAACTGCCGGGGGGTCCTAGGGCACCAACAGCTCCCAGGCAGCAGAAAGGGGGTTGGGAGGGAATGTCTGATGCCAGGCACCAACCCAGTTGCAGAAACTTCTCTCATGCTCCCATTTACACCAAAGGAAAGTAAAAGGAAAGTGATTCCTTTCCCATCTTCCTCTGCATGGGGCCCCAACTTGTAGACATGTTGACCAGACTGATTCCTGCTGTCCTGATATTTGGCCCCATGTAGTAGCCCTGCACACAGCCATAACTTGTACCGCATCCTGAAAGGGAGGTTTCCCATGGGCCTTGGAGCCAACTTGCACCAAAACTTGTGATCTGCCTGTGCCCAGTACACTTCCTGGCACACAGAAGACCCATCATAACTCTTTCATCCCCCTCCTTCAACTCCCAGTATCTATTAAAAAGCCAGGCGTCATCGATCGGCATGACACCCTGCCTGGTGATGAGGGATGGAGGCCTACCCATACAGAGCTCTATCTCCCATTGCCAGCCCGTGGGCAACCAGAATCCTGTGGTTTAAACAAGCCGATGTCAGATGGCCTGAGCAGCAGTATCTCCAGTGTTTGTTTTTGTTCTTGTTTTCAGCCATATGGGGAATACATTTTACACAGCCCTGGCAGGGAAAAATAGTCTAAACAGAGTCATCCTGAAAACTTTCTGAAAATGGAGTATTTCCAAGTGTTTATTGAAGACAAGAGGCCATTATACTGATAACTTTCAAGTTCTTATATTAACAAACACAAGTGTAAGTTCTCCATCAGTTCACGTGAAGTGCAGTGATGAGGAAGCATGGCCATTTCTCATCTCTCTCCAAAGTGTCACCCATCCAAAACCACAGAGAAAGAAGGGAACACTGAATGGTGCCCGTCCATTACATTTCACCTGCCTCTTCCCCTGAAGTGCAGAACATTTCTGGGAAAACTGCCTATTCAGATTGTTTTTTAACTAAAGCCTAGGAGGTTAAACTGCATGAAGTGTGTAGATTAGAATGATATCTGCTGTGTCTGAACGCTCTTCTTTGTCTAGACTAAAATGATCACATTTCCTCTCTGCTGGTTGTGGACTATGTGGGTGAGGCAAGGAGAGATGCGCTCCGGCTCCTCCCCATCTCCACAGCCCAGGCTGAGGGCTTAGGTGGACCCCAGCTCCAGACGCTCTGCTTTGGTGCCAGGGAGGGGGCCTGCCAATCTCTGCCCGAACAGGGCCTCTTAGTTGCCATGTACCTCCTGGGCTGGAACTTCTACCAAGGCAGTTCCAGTTGCTGAGGAGGAGTCCGGGGTTACAGGCTGCCGAGGATGCTGAGATTTGCTGGAACTAGAATCAGCTCAGCTAACTCAGCCACAGCAGTTCACAGAACAATAAAACAACTTCCTAGCCCCGGGCAAAATCGCTCTGAGAGTGTCCATTAGCATTTCCCAGCCGGTCTGCCATCTGGAACACCTCACATACCCACCCACGGGTAGGTACCCAGACTTCTGGGTCAGGCACCTGTCATCCCAGCACTTCGGGAGGCTGAGGCGGGAGGATCCCCTGAGCTCAGGAGTTCAGGAGTTCAAAGTTTCAGTGAGCCATAATTGATTGCGCCACTGCACTCCAGCCCGGGTGACAGAGTGAGACCATGTCTCAAAAAAAGAAAATAAAAGAAACCTGGACTTCTGCTGGCCTCTGTCAGTTGACTAGCACGCGACTCCTGGCAAGCAGGAAAGAGCAGAGCGGAGCGGAGAAGCAGTGGGAGTGCTCAACTCCGTTCACTCTGATGCCCAACGGCCCTTCGGCAAAATTTCACAAATTGTACCATCAAGGGATGCTGATTGGACAGGCCAGCTGGGGCTTCGGATATTAAGTGATTATGATAACAATGAAATATATAATATAGATGACTTTATTTCAGAGGATACCTTGGAGTCACCTCACCATTTCCCCTGCACGCTGCATGGTGTAGAGAACAGCTTTTTCAGTGAAAACTCTAAAGAAATGGAAACTACACTTTCATTCACAGATTCATTCAATAGGTTGTCTATTTACCATGTGCCAGGCCCAGCGGGTGACAAGGCAAATAAAATACGCTTGATGCCAACCCTCCTGGTGGCTACAGTGGTCCACTCTACATATGAGTAGAATAGAAGGATGCAGGAGAAGCAGCTGGGAGATGGGTAAGGGAGACTTTTCTCCAGTCACAATCTTGTATCTTTTGAATTTTGAATCATGTGAATGTATCAAAAAATAAATGTAAGTAAACATATTTTACAACTTTAAAAATAGGTTTTACTAGGCTGGAGCACTCGAAGTGGAAAGCAAACTAACCTTTTACTGAGCGTTTACTGTGAGCTAGACCTTCAGCCAGGTGCGGATATGTACATGATGTCTTTTAATCCACACAACCCTGAACAAGAGGCAATATCATCCTCATTTTTATCCTCTTTAAATGGAAGCTTGCCAGGTGCAGAGGCTCACATCTGTAGTCCCAGCACTTTGGGAGACCAAGGCAGAATGATCACTTGAGCCCAGGAGTTTGAAACCAGCCTGGACAACATAGTAAGACCCCCTCAGGTACAGTGCTCATACCTATAACCCTTGCACCCTGGGAGGCCAAGGTGGGCGAATCTCTTGAGTCCAAGAGTTTGAGGCCAGCCTGGACAACATGGTGAAACCCTGCCTGTACAAAAAATAACAAAAAATTAGCCAGATGTGGCACCACAAAAATGGCGATTTTGGTGAGCTGGCACGCCTATAGTCTCAGCTACTAGGGAGGCTGCAGTGGGAGGATCGCTTGAGCCCAGGAGGTGGAGGTTGCAGTGAGCCATGATCACACCACTGCACTCCAGCATGGGCGACAAAGCAAGACCCTGCCTCAAAAAAATAAAAATTAAAAATTAAAATAGCAAGGCATGGTGGTGCCTACCTGTTGTCGTATCTATTCAGGAGGCTAAAGTGGGAGGGTCACTTGAGTCCAGGAGTTCAAGAGCAGTCTGGGGAACATAGCAAGACCTTGTCTCTATTAAAAAAAAAAAAAAGTAATAAAAATAAAAATAAATGGAAGCTTTGGGAGGGTGAGGATAGTCGCCTGTCTGTCTGGGTAGTTTTCCTTGTATCATGCTGCCCCTGCTGAAGGAGGCAGCACTTGAAACGGACAGGACCAAAGAAAGTGATGAGGGTAGAGGGAGCTGTTTTCTTCAAGGGGCAGAGCCAACTTGCTCTGACACTCTCCCTCCTCCCCGTGCCTCTGAGCTGCTAGGGCCAGTACGTAGAGACACACCTCCAGTTTGCTCCAGAGGTCAGATTTGTTTCCCTCTGCCTTGCTGAGCTCAGGGAAGGAGCTTGCAATCTGGTTAACAGGTAATTGGGTGACAGCCTGAGCCAGCAGTCACTTCTGTGGCTGGAGGAAGATACCTCCCTGAGCCCCTGGCTGCCTGAGGAGAGGTGGTGCTTGCTGTGTGCTTTTCTGCTGGGTGTCAGATGTGCAGCTTTGTCTGCCAGCTGGAGGCTGGCTGGAGAATTGTTTTTCTGATTGTCTGACCCAGGTTCCTTACTTGCACTTAGAGGAAAAAGCATCCAAACCCTGGTACAAAAGGTCCTCTTTTCATTTCTTTGGAAACAGAGCAGTGAATGAGCTCATTATCAATGTAACCCAAAAAGGAGGAGGAAGGGAAGAAGAGAAGGTGGCTGTTCCCCATGGCCTAGTCCTGCCCCTGGCCAGGTTTCCTGGGGAAGGGGCTTGGATCTGGCCCAGAGTGACCGAGGCCAGATGGCTGGGACAGGTGGTCCATACTAGGGGCAGTGCTGGAGACATTGGATGGTTTCAGACTAGTTTTCTCTGCTGTGGTCCAGAGGAGGGACAGGTGTCTGCCCTTCTCATCCCCTGAACACAGAGCTCTATCCAGGACTGCTGGCCTCCAAGAAGCAAAAGACCTTCCATTCAGTTGTAATTGCCTGCCTTCCCAGAGGTTCCTATGTGCAGGCACTCTAGAAATCATCCTCACTCCCCAGAGCTGGTGGTCATACAATATCAGTCATCTGCTGAATGCTTATTATTTACCAGGCACTACCCTAGGCACTCAGGGTAGCATGGAACAAAGCCGGCAAATCTCCTCTCTCATGGAAGTTAAAGTCTAGCATGAGCAATGAAATGGCCAGGTCTGGCCTGTGATTGCTGCCTCATCCCAGTCTCTGCTGGTCTGGGAGAACTGCTGGGGAGTGAAACAGAGATGCCTCGAAAGGGAGGCTCTTTGGTATTTCTAGCAGCTAAGCTCAGACTGTCACCATCTCACTCCATTCCAAGCCAATACTTCAGACCCTGTGGGCTGGGACCAGAGAAGGCCTCTCTTAGATCTGAGCAGCAGAGTCCTGATACCTTGCAGGCTGGTGCTGGTCTGGGAAGCATCTGAAAGAGACCTGGAGGTCTCAGCCCCTAGTGGTCCTGGTGGCGAGCTGGCAATGTTTACCCCAAGCCTAACTGCCTCTCCTCTTTGTTCTTTCTTCCATTTCAGATTGAGAAAATCATGAGCTCTATCGGAGAAGGGATTGACTTTTCTCAGGAACGGCAGAAGATCTCAGGTACCGTACCAAGCAGCCATTTTCTCCACAGACCTTGGCAGTTTGGCTCCTTCCTGGCTCGGGCTTTCCTCTAACACAGAAGACACACGTTCAGTGGGTGGGAGAGGTCAGCTTCAGACCACGTCGTGCTCCTACAATTCACAGTCTCCAGTATCTAGACAGCCCCATTTTGCTATTATTTTTAGAGCAATGCCTCCTTTTACATATGGGAGGGGAAAAGGTACAAAATGAATTTTAAAGCTGCCTATTATGAAAAATTTTTAGATGAACAATCGTCACTTACTCACTATTTTATGGGCTTTCTTAGATCGGCTTAGATCGGAGTCTTCCTTAGCACTTACTGTGAGCTAGACCTTCAGCCAGGTGCTTTATGTACATGATATCTTTTAATTCACATGACCCTGGACAAGAGGCAGTATCATCCTCATTTTCATCCACTTTAAATGGAAGCTTGCGAGGTGTGGTGGCTCACATCTGTAGTCCCAGCACCTTGGGAGGCCAAGGCAGGAAGATCACCTGAGCCCATGAGTTTGAAACCAGCCTGAGCAACATAGTGAGACCCCCAACTCTACAAAAAATAAAAAATAGCTGGGTACAGTGGCTCATGCCGTTAATCGTAGCACTGTGGGAGGCCAAGGTGGGCGAATCACTGGAGTCCAAGAGTTTGCATCCAGCCTGGACAACATGGTGAAACCCCTCCTTTACAAAAAATAATAGTTGGTCTCTGCAACTTCCGAGGCGGCTCTCGTCTCATCCATGACAGTGGGAGAGCATTGGGTTAGACCAGGGGTCTCAGACTTGTAGCATGCATGTGAATCGCCTGGGAGGGTTGACTGTGCTGTTTCCTCTTCCCACAGCTCCCTGTGCCTCAGTTTACTTCGTCACTTACCATTCTTACACTATGTCACTGCTACTTTGGTCATTCTTTTCTAAGCCCTAGTAGTGAGGTCAGCTTCTGTTTCCTTTGTTTAAAACAGGGAATGGGGAGGCCACCTGAGCTGTTTTCTCTGATAATAGGATTGCGCTGTGTTGCTTTCTCAGGTGAGATGCTCTTAAAGGTGCCTCTCAAAGCAGGTCTCACGTTCCCCCAAGCATCCAAAGATGGTCTGGGCACCAGGGCATCCAGGCTGAAAGCAGCCCAGCCAGGAGCCTGGCCTCTCTCACCCTCATGGAAATGCCTCTCTGCACTGAAGGGGCGGAACTTCTTGCTCACTCGGAAGGCTCCATCCAGGATTGACCTGTGAGTCTCGAGTGGCATCTCTGGTTCTTCCATGGGCTTCTGTGGCCCTGGCAGGAAGTCATATGGGTGGACTTTGAGTGTGCGCATCAGGGAGAAAGGAGCATGGGAGATCACAGGGCCTAGTGGGGATGGCCTGGTCTCTGGAGCCTCACAGCCCTGGGTTCAAATCTTGGCCCTAGAGACATACATGTCTTAGCAAGTCACTTAATGTCTCTGCACCCTTCACCCCTCATCTGCAACCTTTGGATAATAGTGTCAACCTCACAGGTTTGCTGTGAATCAGTAGTAGATACAAATACTTCAGCTAAAGAGATATTCAGTAAACAGTAACTGTGTTTATTTTTTTTTTTTTTTTTTGAGATGGAGTCTCACTGTTTCACCCAGGCTAGAGTACAATGGCGTGATCTTGGCACTGCAACCTCCGCCTCCTGGGTTAAAGCAATTCTCCTGCCTCAGCCTCCTAAGTAGCTGGAATTACAGGCATGCGCTACCACGCCTGGCTAATTTTTATATTTTTAGTAGAGACAGGGTTTTACCATGTTGGTCAGGCTGGTCTCGAACTCTTGACCTCGTGATCTGCCTGCCTCAGCCTCCCAAAATGCTGGGATTACAGGCGTGAGCCACTGCACTGGGCCCTGTGTTCCTTTTTGTCCATGAAATCATTCCTTACTCATATCAAGAAACCTAGATGACAGAGGCTTCTGCTCCCCGGCTAGTCTCCCTCCATCAGCTTTCAGTCTTGGTTCCTGGAGCCACCATCCCCTCCGCAGCAGTGTTTCCCTGGGTTCTAGCAGAGAGGGCTGAGCTGGGCTTGGTCCATTTTTATCAGTCTCAGGTTATGCTGGAGTCTGCAGAGGTGGCTTTTCTGTCTAAGTTTGTGGATCTGTTTTCAGCGTCTGTTGCTTTCACTCAGTCAAACGATCTCATGCTCTGTTGTCGTTTGCAAGCTTTTCCAAGGGTCGAGTGTTTATAGGAAATAGATGTTCAGGACTGAGACAAACACGGTTACCATTTTCAAAGCTGTGCTTTGACGACAGGGATGGGATGGATAGCAGTCAGTTCCATGGAGGATGCTTTCTGCTTTCTGCATACAAGGAGCAGGAGCCAAAATCACTTGCATGTGCTTGAGAGCTGGGAGTCAGAAATAGCCATTGCCTCTTGGATTTGCTAAGCCAGGCGATGTGGCAGCACCTCGGGAAGAGCCCTTCCCTTGGAAGTGTGAATGCTGAGCTTTCCCTTGACGTCTGGTCTCCTGTCTGATCCCACCTACCAGTTCTTGTCCCCCATAAACCCATATGAGTGTGTTGAGAGGCAGTCTGCCTCTACTCTTCGGTTTCTGGATCCCAGGACACAGTCTTGTTTTAGTAGTCATTTTCGTGAACCATCCTCTGTAGTTCAGCTTGGGAAAGTCAGGAGCAGGCATATGTGGCGGACCACCTAAACAGAGGGTCCATCCACCTGTGCTGCAGAATGCCAGGCTGCTGTGTCTGTACCACTACTAGACTCTGAAACATAGAAAGGATGGGCTCAGGCCTGCCTGTGAACCCTGTCTGATGGGTCAGGAGAGGTATTTCTCCAGGATCTCAGGGAGTACCGTCTTCAGCTCAGACCAAAACGGAATCACTGTTTATTTTGACTGGTCAGTACCAGGGTTCAGATTGTCCTTGGGCTGGGTTTCAGGATCAGAGAGAAAAGATCTGGGCTCTGGGGTCAGCAGCCTGGGTGGAGGAAGAGCAGGCCCTCCAGCTGGCATCCCTGCAGCAAGTGTGGGATTGCCCAGCCCCGCTGGTTTTGCAGAGGCGCCCTCACCCCCACCTGAAGGGCACGACCACAGCATTAGAGTCTCAGGCCTGGTTTAGGGCCATGGGCCCCTAGGCTGCCACCACTGGAGCTAGGTAGCTGAATCCCCAACAGAAGCATTTACAGCCAACTCATCCCTGTGCCAACTGCCATTCTCAGGAATCCAGGAGGGTGACCTTTCCCACTGGCCCAGGCCGCTTTGGCTTCTGTCAACAGAGGCCTCCATCAAGCAGAAGGGAACTTGCTTGGCTGTCTTCTGATAGAGCCAGCCATGTTAGGTGTTGAGTAGCTGGTCAACCAGGATCCTTCTGGGGCCTGATGAGAACTCTTTCTTTGCCAGGGCTCATCTACAGCCTATCGGGATACCAGTATCTCCCAGCATATTTGGAGGATGACGTGTAGTCCCTGGACTTATGTCCCTGTACCTATTTTATCTTTTTTGCCCGTCTACATCTGTACTTGGGATTTGGGCCTGATTTCCCCTTGTCCTTGGCCATTGCTCTCCTCCCCCAGAGTGTGAGTGGCTTGCTCTGGGGATGGGGCTCTTCCGCTGGGCTCTGACAGGCCCGAGAGAAATCTGTCTCCAATTTGTTTGGCATACTCACCTAAGGAACATCAAGTGTAATGGCCTTATTTCATTGCCTGTTTTTATGATGCAGCACAGTCATTCCAAAGTGGCAAGTTGGGGCGAGGGGGTCACTTACCTGTGGGCTATGCCCTTTGGGGCTGGTCATTCCTTTGTTCTCTCCTGGCTGTCCTGGAAACTGTCTAACAAAGCTCTAGGAGCGTTCCCTCTCTATTCTTCCTGACAAGCTGTTTCCAGCCCCTGGAGCTGGAGGTAAAGTTTCATGTCTCCGCCCTTCATACGCATTTGTGCAGCCAACATCAGATATTGGGAAATCTGTCATTTTGCCGTGTTGCTAGTGCTGCTGTCTCCTTCTCCCTCAGCAGCCACAGCAGCAGCCACTTCTGCTCCGATGTGATGTCCGATCCCTGATGTATTTTCCTGAGCTTGGAAGGGGGAGGGTGAGGAGGGGAGGAAGGGGAGGGCCAGACATTACGAGAGTGAGCAAGGACTGTGGAGCCAGCAGCAGGCAGCGTGGAGCCCAGGAGCCTTTAGACAAAGCATTCTGCTGCGGCTCTGTCAGCGCGCACATCCTCCGGCAGCAGGCAGGACCACAGCTGCCCGGCTGGGGGATTACAAGCAAGAATGAATCAGCACCCGGGGACACTTGACTTCATGGGCATACGGGAACCTGCCGCTTAGGCTCCTGGAGCAGACTTCCCCATTCAAGGGCAGGGGAGCTCAAGTATTCCCCCAGACTTGGCATCTTGGAGTGCTGCGGCAGCGTGCATCCAGAAGGCCGCCGGGTCCCTGATACCATCTGTTCTGCAGGAGACAGAGGAGAGGGAGTGGAGGCTGGCACAGTTGGTACCAGGGTCTTGTAAATAACCGAGCAAGTTGTCATTGTCCTGCCCCAAGGGGCAGAAAGTACCTGGGAACGGCAGAATGACTTTCACCGTGTCAAGAGTTCACTGGAGGTGATGTTTTTGTAGTTGGTTCTTCTTTTCCCTTCCTTGTACCTCTTTTTCCTTCTCTTCTCTTTTTTCCTTCTTTCATCTGTTCTTGCCCACGAGAATCAGAGAAGTAGGTTGGGGTTCGGACATCCAGCTCAGAACATCCAAGGTCTGCCAGAAAGGGCCGAACTTCTGTCCTCCCTGCGCCACTACGATCCCTATCCAGACGGAGGAGCAAATAGATGTCTCCCTTCCCCACTCATCCTTGGAGGAAAACGTCAAGATCCGGAGACCCTGGGATGACTGTTGCTGTCTTCATCGCTCAGCCGAAGAGAGAGCAGCGCAGGACGTGAATAGACTTAAGCTGCCACAGCTCAGCTGACGGAGGACCACTTCCTTTTTCTATCGCTTTTATCTGGTTGGGTTTTGTCTTATTTAGCCAAGAACTGAATTTTCCTGCCTGTTCACCTGAGCAGGCAGGTGAGTCACAGGAACAGCTACTATCAGAAGACGAAAATGAATGCCCAGCCCCTGAAAACCAGCCCAACCCAAGAAGGCAGCACTTTAGACAGCGCACTGGCCCAGGAGACGCCCTGCTCGCCAGCCGCCAGAGTCTAGCTGTGGACCGGGCTCCTGGCCCGCTGGCCGCGCAGCCTGGCGGAATGCGATGCTGCCATCCCAGCAGAGCCACACCTGAGCCCGACCCCCCGAGGCCTGGCCCATGTGCCCCACTCAGCCCCTTGCTGCCTTGAACCTCTGAGTACAAAGGGCCGGTGGCCATGGTTTGCTTATTCCGGGACTGCTGGGGGAAAACAAGTAAAAGTCTCTTTTCTCCCCCTGCCGTGTTCTGTGCTGCTTGTGTTGCATGTGCTGGGTCCTGGTGAACAGCCGCTGCTGCTATTTCCCTCCCGGAGCCCTCGCTGTGTGCCTGTGTCCCTCAGCTGCATGAAGATGTGTGCTCTCTCCTGACTGGTTTATGCTGCAAGGTCGCAGAACTTGCCCCTCGCCACAGCCCCGTGGGGGCTCCAGAAGTTGCATGGATGAGAGGAGCGGCGGGGCTCATGGGCACTTAGCAGCGCCCTCAGCCCCCTCTAGTGCCTGTGGGGACAGACTTTCTGAAATATCTCAGCACGCACGCTGATGAGGAGTTGACCCGGAGACTGTTGGGGGTTGGCTTCCCCCAACCCCGACCTGTGGGCAGAGACCGTGCATGTGCAGCTGTGGCCCTGGAGCAGCTCAGACCTGGGGGTGTGAGTGGGCAGCAGCCGCCCGAGGCTGGGCAGTGTGTGGACAGCACCAGGTGGTCCTGTCCTTGGCTGTACACAGAAGAGGAGCTGCGTGTCCGCTGCTCTCTGGTCTCTTGTATATAGTTTGGCTGTTTCATGGTAATGACTATGATGTGGCAATGCCATCTGTCTTCCTCTGAGTGCCGCTGCTACCGCCTTAATGGTTTTTCCCTTTTCAAGCGTCTGCCGATTCCTCTCTCGTCAGGTTCGCGGACGCTGGAGCAGAGTGTCGGGGAATGGCTCGAGTCGATTGGGCTGCAGCAGTATGAGAGCAAGTTGCTTCTGAATGGCTTTGACGATGTCCGCTTCCTGGTAAGTGGCTGCAGGTCTCCTCGTCGGCAGGGTGCTGTCAGTGGGCACAGGCCCCACAGGAGTCTGCAACAGTACGTAGACCCGAATCCCAGGGAAAGCTCACTGCGGTCACTCAGACACCAGGAAGTCAGCCAGGTGGCGCGTGCCTCCTTTCCAAACCCTCCCTCTCCCTCCGCCCCAGAAACAGCTCCGGAGGGAACTCTCTTTGCAGATCCACATCCCAAGAAGGAGGGTCAAGGCTGGGCACCAGGAGTTTTATTTATTTTTCAAAACTTTGTTGTCAAGTGAGTTGTCGGTGAAGCAAAGAGCCTTGCCTCCGGCAGAAAGACCCCTTCCCTGCCGAGCCAAGGCCCAGTGCCTGGGCTAGAGTCCAGGTTTACACAACCCCATGTCCCCATGGCCTCAGAGATGGCCCAGAGAAAAGGCTGAGCTGATGACTTGGAGGGTTGGTTGCTTCTTTGAGAAGCTCTCTCACAAAACACAAGGGGCCAGAAAAGAAAAGAGAAACCAGGGTGTTTCCTCTGGATCCCTGCAGAATAGGGACCCAGTTAGTACCCTGGGCTTAGGATCTGGTGCACCCTTTGCCATTTCAGAAAGTAGCTCTGAGCAGGGTACCTGTCACTGTCCCTCTCTTGGAAGCCCTTCCCGCGGGATCTGTATGGGCCGGGCCTGCCCCTAGGCGCAGGCATTTGAGTCGCAGTTAATGATTGTGGTCGCTGACACTTCTTACTAGTGCTTACTGTGTGCTTGCGCAGTTCTTAGTGGCTTGCATAAATTGGCTCATTGAATCTTCCCTGCAGCCCTGGGGTGTGGGCTCGTATCAATCTCCGTTGCCCAGATGAAGGAAATGAGGTAGCATGGCTAGGTCGCTTGCTCAGGGTCACACTGTCAGTCATTGGCAGGGTAGAAATGTGCATCTAGTGCTCTGGATCTGGGGAGCAGGCTCTAACCACTGTGCTGTACAGCCTCTTTCTTCTCTGTGGATACAGGGATGGGGGCATAGCTACCTATGTGCTTTCTGTCACCTTCCAGCCTGAGTCATCTTGGTTTGAGTTAGTCCTGCCCTCTCTGAGGGGATCTCTCTCACCTGTGCCTGCCTTGCACGGCTGTCTCAGTTGAGGGGCCAGGGTCAGAGTCAGCACACAGCTTATACTGCTTGCACTCTGTTCTCCACTGGGGGCTTCTGAGGGTTTCTCACTGATGGGGTTGTGTTTGGGGCCTCCTAAATAGTGGCCTGCCCAGGGAGCTGGCTGAGACTTCCAGGAGAGACCCAACTCACCTAGAGCCATCTCCACCTCCAGGGAAGAAGATACTGCAGTCTGCCACAAAGCACCCCTCCCAAGCTGGCTTTGGCGCAGTTAATTTTCAGCTTTTAGAAATCTTAAGTTTTAAAACAGCAATTTTTTTTTCTTCTTAAAAGTTAAACTGAGTATATTTATGGTTCTTGTGACCTAACCCCTGACTCACCATGTTCCTCGGGGAAGGATGACAAACTCAGGATGGAGTGGGGGCGGGGAGGGGCTCAGGCAATGCATGGGGACCCAGGTTGGCCCTGGCTCAGAGCATTGAGGGGCCTTCCCTCTCTCAGCTTAACCCTTCCTTAGGCTGGCCACCGGATAGGCAAGTGAGGGGGGTCTTAGGGTGTTCCCTCCCTGTACTTTGAGATGCTAGAGGCTGAGCTGTTGCTTCCCATCCCTCCTTCTGCTGATTTGGGAAAGGACAAGGCTCCTACCCCTCAAATAGCCCAAGACTCCTTAGGACTGGGCCAGAGAGCAGCTGAGCAGGTGTTTGGAGAAGTGTGGCCTTGGGCCAGAGCTTCATGCATAGGGCAGGGCCTCCGTAAGATGCGTCTCTTCCTATGCTGGAAGGACCCTCATCGAGGGTGGCCTGCAGCTCAGTCCTTCTGGGGGCTCTGGCTGCTAGCGGGTGGAGTCTGTGCGAGAAGGGATGCCCAGCACGCCTGGCTGAGCCAGGACCTCAGATACCTGGAGTGGCCTGAGGAGCTGTGCACAGCATCCCGGGTAACTGCATGTGAATGGCCAGATGGGTTGTCAGGGAATTATGTTTTAGCAACCCGAAAAAAGGAAGATGGAAACATGGGAAGGGGAGCATTTCTGTTATTGAAATATTCCCTCATTGCATGTGGTATAATTTGCATCACATTAGCTACCATCTATCCCATGTCGTTAGGTTTTCAGTAGGCTACAGACATTTCCCTTGGTTCTGAAATGCCCTGGAGACTCTTCTACAAAATGCACAAGCAGCTTCCAGGAAGCCAGGCTGGACATGTCTTAGGAGCATCTGGAAACTGAGGCTGTTTCACAGTCAAGGTGTTGCTGTGGGATTTCCCTGTGACAGGGTCCCGAGGACTGTCATAGAAGTACAGGGCATATGTGCACATCACACGGCTCCCTCTCAGGGTGGAAGGAACTGGAACGTCCTGTGGCCTAATTGTCCTCTCTGCCGAATCCCTTCCGGATAGTTTCTGCCATGATGGTTTTTTAAAGAAGTCACCCATTCATTCTTTGCATTGTACGGCTGATTTAGAGCATTCTTTATATTGAGTCAAAATCTGTTTCCTGTGGTGTCTGTCTCTTGGTCCCAGGTTTACCTTTTGGGACCACACACAACATGTTTAAGCCCTTCAGAAAATTGAAGACCTCTGTCTTGGCCTCCAGGTGTCACATCCCCTTATTCTTCCTCCTGTGATGTGGTAATTGAGCTGGACAAGCAGGCAACGTGAACTATATCCACACTCTCTTGCTTACAGACAGAAAGGGCCTTTGATTTAGAGGGGCAGGGCCAGGGCAGTGGGGGCTGCCAGGTGCTCCCTAGGATGGGCAGAACCGACAACAGACACACAGGAAGAGAGGGAAAGTGGCTCCCACACCTGCCAGCCAGTCCGAAGGCCCACCACACTGCACCTGCATCGTAGTTGGTTCCATTTTCACCACAAATCTTATCCACAGGAAATGGGCTTTCTTAGGAGAAGGGAGGAAATGCAATGCATTTAATCAGCGCAGAAGGAAGGTAATTGGTGGTTGGCAAATGTGTAGCTCCGGGCATGCTAGAGCAGGTTTTGTATGTGAAGACTCAGCCTGACGCCCTTCACAGACATGTTGATTGAATATACGATGGCACTCCTGATGCTGGAGTGCCATGTAGACATTAAAAAAAACATGTTTTTAAAGAATTTCTAATGTGGGAAAATGTCCACCTTGTAGTGTTGAGTGAAGAAATTGACACAGAAATTCACAATATGATCTTAATTTCTGAAAAAGAAAACATGTATGCATAGGGGTGCAAGGGAGTAAGTCAGGATGTTTTCAGTGGCTAGCTCAAGAGGACTCCAGGTGGCTTCATGTTCCTTTTTGGAGTGTAATAGTTTCTCTCTGTTTCCCACCATGAATGGATGCGTAATCAAAAAAGCAAATAACGTAGGTGTCATAAGGAACTTGATGGTCCAGCTGGGATAACAAAGCACACAAGGCAATGAAAACAACACAGTGGCCAGTGTTCAGTGCAGCACAGGCTGGCAAGCGCCGCCAGCAGGGGGAGGAGGCCCAGATGCCAGAGATGCTGCTGCTGCCCAAGTGGCAGAGCCAAGTCCAACCTCGAACCTCTGGGTTCTGCTGTCTGTCACAGGGGTTTTGTAGAGACGGTGGGACCTGGAAAGATCACAGAGAAAGGAGAGGCCTGCAGGGGGCCAGCCTGCCTGTGGTAAGTGAGGAGGCTGCTGGGGGGCATTGAAGGGCAGGGCCCTGACAGCTAGGCGGGAGAGGTGGCTGGGCCTGACCTCAGGGCTCTTAAAAGCCACGTGTGGGAGAGTCCCAAGATCTCTGAGTCCTGAGCATGGGGGGATGATCTGTTAGTGCCCCACACCAGGCAAAAAGCCCCTTGAGTGAGGCACACTTTAGCCATCCAGGGCGTGGTTGAGGGCCCGTGTGTGGCAGGCTGTCATAGCTTGGGGCAGTGGACAAATGGAAGATGGGAATGAGGCTGGCAGCCGGCTCAGGATGGACTAGAATTGTACGCTGCATCAGCCAGGCGGGATGGGAGGCCTCCTGTTCCTCCCGTCAATTTCTTTCTCTGCAGGTTCCTGCCACGTGGCAGATAGGCCCCTGCTGTCTTCCTGTCTGTTTCTGAGGCGGTGCCAGCTTGTTCCCACGTGTTGGAGAGAGATGACAGGTGAAGAGAGGCCAAAGGCATAAGCTGGGGCCAGGAGGTTCTTCTTTATTGGCTTTTATGAAACTTTCCAACCAGGTCACCAAGCCCCTGAGGTTCCCTTCCTGTTCCTGTCACCTGGATTTGCACCTCACTCTCCAGCCCTCTAAACCAGCTTCACATGAACAGTGGGGCTTGTCATTGCCCCCTTTTGCCTTCTTCCCCCCGAGGCCCAAGAGGCCACTGCCAGCCTAAGCAAGCTGCCACTGAGCACCATTATCAGAATGGTCATGGCCGAGAGGCCCTCTCCCCAGCCTCTGCCTCCACCCCCGTCCCGTCTCCCTGCACAGCACTTTGTGAGCTGACTGCTGTACTGGCATTGCTTGCCCAGTTGAAGCAGAGCCTTAAATAGGAGGATCAGTGGAGCTGAGGCTTGGAAAGGAAAGGAATCCTCTTAGACAAGTGTGAATCCTGCCTCCTGGACTGGCTAAATGCTGTAGTCACTTAAGAATGTCATTCCTCAATATCCCAGGAGTTAATGCTGCACCAGGGTCTCCCTTGGTCTCGGGAGCCTGGCTGAGGGCACCCCTTATAGCAAGCGTGACGAGGGGCAGGCTTACTTGGGGCCTGTTCCTAGCGAGTGCACCTCTTGCTCCCCTTCCCTTTCACTGCCTGACCGCAGCACCTGCATTCCTGGCAAGGGCAGCTGGAATCGCTCGGGAGCCCCCTCTGACTGCCCCAGGCCCTGTTCTGGCCTTCTCCAGTCCCCTACACAGTAGAAGGAACTTTGAGAACTTTCCGAATGTCTGTTTTCATGCCTGCTAATTTGACCAACTGCTCTTTAAAATGGAATCAGACTGGCTGGCAGATGTCTTCCATCGCTTCTGATTGCTGGCCTCTTGGTGTGAGCACTGCAGAGGCGTCTTTCCTAGCATCTCGAATGTCTAGGTACTCACTCAGCCAAACCCCACATTAAACACAGGCAGAGAGTAAGGCCCAGGGGCCAGGGCAGCGGGGCCCCTGTCTTTCTGTCAAAGCTATAGACCTAACAGTTCACAGTCATCATCTGTGCACTCCAGGGTCCGTGGAACCAGGGCTCTCAGATACAGTAATGTGCCCAATGTTGCCCCTCGGGCAGACTGGAGTCGGGACTGGAAGGCAGGTCCCTAGACCTGGAGTGCTGCTCCCACCTCCCAATCTCCCCTTCCCAGGAAGGTGCAGCCCCTGGGGCTCATGTTCATATACCCTCACAAGGTTGGAGCCTGGCACTGGGGCCCGTCAGGCTGGGTGAGCGCATCACCCCCAGGCTGGTCCAGGTCAGAACTCTACCCACTGTGTGTTGGAGCCATTCAACAAAAGGCTGAGAAAGGAACTGGCAAGGAATCAGATGCAGGTCGGCTCTGTGTACTGGCTCAGGTCCCCCAAGCCCTTCTGGGCCTGTGCAGCCACCACCACTGCCTGGCCCGTTGCTTCTGCGCACCTCCTCCCCACCCTGCCCTCTGTGAAGCTCCGGGGTAGTTAAGTAAACTGAAAGGGGGAAGCTCAAATGTGTAATTAGTGACAAAGGGAACTGGACCAGGAGTCAGGAGACCTGGGTTCTCCTCCAGGTCCCCCCCTGTGTGACTTTGGGCAGGTTACCCTTCCTCCCTGTTCATCCTCTGTCACCTGGGCCTTCATTTGACCTACTTACTTCTTGAGGCATTAAACTCCAAAGAGGACATGGTGTTATGTGTGGTGACATGGTGTCAGAGAGCAAAACTGTATGTACGGATGCAAGGTGGAAGGTGGCTTCTCTGAAAACGGTGGCAGTCTTTCTCTGCAGGCTGCGGAGGCTGGTTTTGTCTCTGTTCTTGACCTCAGATCCATGAGTTAAAGCTGCTTTGGGTGATCTTGGGACCAAACCTCTGACTCCAGACTCACTTGGTCCCAGCAAATCTACATGGCTGATTTGGGGGTGACTATGGCACCTTGACCTAAGCCAAGACCTCAAAGAGGAAGGTGTGTCAGGATGACAGGCAGGAGATGAGTGGGAAGGCTGCCATGTCTGCCCACAGAGAGAATGGGGGTGCCAAGGTCCTGCTTGGGAGACCAGGGGTCAGAGGGGGTGCTTTAATGAAACCCATGTGCTGTCATATCCATCCTTGAGAGCTCTTCCCACGGCATGACAGATAGAGAGGGCCTCAAAAGTCACTGCAGAGGCTTTAGGAACTAGTAACTCTTGCTTCTTCCTGGTGGCTGTCACCATTGGGTTTTATCCCTTGAGGAGAGGCCAAGGCCTGGCTGGGGTATGGGATAGTCAGGAAAGCAGAGAGCTGTGGGTGGGTCAGGTCAAGTGGTCCCTGCTCCTGCTGGCAGCTGTTAGTTGAGGGTAGGATGTCAGTTTGCGGCCACTTGGGGAAGTTCTGTTGCAGAGTCCCAGCAGAGCAGACAAACCAACCAGTCTCTGAGCACCTGATTCCTGCCCACAAGCTGATGCTGGGTACCAAACACTGTGAGGCAGGGGGTTCTACTCCTGTTTAGTGGGCCCTGCCTTCATAAGAGCCTGAGCAGCTAAACCGGGATTGGAAACCCTTTCTCCACCCCTTTCTACCACAGCCGTTTTGCATAGTTGCTGGCACTAGGAAAGCCCTCACCCCAGGTGGGTGACTGCATGCAGGCCTCAGGGAGCATGGCTTCTGTTTCCCATCATTCTTAAGATCTGGGGCCATAGTGGTGAGTATCAGAGAGCCTGTCCCTCCTCCTTGCTTTCTATCACCTCTCCTGACGCTTCTTCCTGCCCCCTACCCGGGCCAGCCCCACAGCAGTTGCCCTGGGGCTGGGGAGAACCTTGCGCTCCCCTTGCTCTTTGGGCCCATGTGCCGTGGCCATTAGAGCCTCAGAAGTTGGTCCCGGCTGAGACCAGAAACCTGGTGTGTTTAGTCACCTGCACCCCAAACGAACGTGCTGAGTAACATGTTCTGGGCACTGCAGAAACCGCCTGCAGTGGCGGCCGGCCAGCATGAGCCAAGAGCGGAGAAGCCTGAGTGCCCAGTGGCAGGGCGAGTGACGGGCATGCTTGAGTTGGTGCACCACAGGTGTTCATAAAGGCAGTGAAACGTCACAGGGGATATTTGCATGCAATAGATGGGCATGTGAAAAGAGGCAGGTTAAAGAAACTTAGGTGGCGAGCAGTAGGGAGAAAAGAAAGAAACTGTATGCATTCAGTCTATAATCCCAATTTTACTAAAGTTTTTTCTTAATATAAAGCACAGAAAAATACACCCAAAATGGTAGAAATGATTCCAATCTTCCCTTTTTTTTTTTTTTTTTTTTTTTGAGACAGAGTCTCGCTCTGTCACCCAGGCTGGCGTACAGTGGTGCAATCTAGGCTCACTGCAACCTCCGCCTCCCAGGTTCAAGCGATTCTCCTGCCTCAGCCTCTCAAGTAGCTGGGATTACAGGTGCCCACCACCATGCCCGGTTAATTTTTGTATTTTTAGTAGAGAAAGAATTTCACCATGTTGTTCAGGCTGGTCTTGAACTCCTCACCTCATGATCCACCTGCCTCGGCCCCCAAAAGTGCTGGCATTAATGGGTGTGAGCCACCGCACCCAGCCCCAGTCTTCCTGTTTTAAGAAAATTAATTAACTTAGGAAGATAAGCTGAGCAGAAAGCAAGGTGGGTACTGCAGTAGCCCCTGCCCCTTCTCCTTGAGCCAGTACCTCCTGCCCTCCCAGGATGCCCAGGGCCAAGCCTTGCTGTGCTCCCTCCTTCCGCCTGGGCCTCCACAACTCCATCTTCTCCTGCCCCTTCAGGCAAAGCCCAGTGACAGTTACTGGCAGGAAGGAGAAAGCATTCAAATGGCTTAGGCTGATGGAAAGTGACGCTAATTACAGCCACCATGGTAGGCGCTTCTCGTGTGCCTCACCGAGGAAGGGCACCCAGCAACGATCTCAGGCGACTCCACAAACCCAGCCCCTTACTGAGCTCCAGCCCACCAGGCTGGCTTCTCCCAGAGTCAGGCTGGCCCTTGACACGGTGCCCAGGCTGTGTATCCAGGGGCCTGGGCCCACATCCTGACGCTGTTTCTCCCTTATAGAGGCTTTGGCATTTCCAAACCCACTCACCTCTAAGAATTGGATTCCGTACAGTTAAAAAGAAAGAAACAGTGTCCCTTCCCCAAGAGGTGAAGAAGAGGTGGCCAGGAGTGAATCCTGGGAGGAGCGTTTGTGCGCAACACTGAGAGACGTGATTCTTTGGGAGGAAGGCAGCACTGGCTCTCAGCTCAGAAGAGGCTGTGCCCCCGCCAGCCTGTAGCATCTGCCCGCACCCCCACGCTTCACTTTTGTCTTCAGCAGACTCCACCTGCCCCAGCAGGAAAAGCCTAGGAAGACGACTGGGGTTGGTCAGATGGGGCCTGAGCAGTCCCTTTGCCGGGCACTAGTACTGTGGCCTTGGATAAGTCCAGTCTGCTCTCCAAGCCTGTTTCTTTCTGTGTAAGGTGAGCTGCTCCTATCTGAAAGGTTTGTTGGGCGAATTTTTGCAGGTGATGAGTATGACGGCCCCAGCACAGTGCTGGACCGTGGTCAGGACTCAGTATTGCTGGCCTGTATCTTCACGGTGAGCCCAGGACAGGCCACACGTCAGCTCCTCACAAAGCCCGGCAGAGGGTGCCCAGGGAATTCTTGTCATGCCCAGAGCTCAGTGACCCAGGGAACCACTTCTTGCTGCCCCTTTGCCTTGAGTTCTCGAAAGCAGGCCATGGCCATGATCACAGGCTGAGGAACCAGGCCGCCAGGGGCCATCCTGGCTCTGCCTCCTCCATGGGGGCACTTTCTCCTTTCCAAAGCTGGGAGCAGTCGGACACCTGCCGGCAATGTGAAGTCTGTGAGGGAGTCAGGACAGGGAGAGGCCCAGGTCGCAGGCGAAGATCAGTGCCCTGTCCCGACTCAGCTGCCGGGAACCCTCCTGTCCCCTCTTCCTCGGGGACTGGACCTAAAGCAGGCCAGGCTGGAAGACCAGCTGTGTGTTTCAGATGTCACTCGGAGTTGTGAAGCTTTTCTTAAAGCTGAGACAATCCCCGTTAGTGCACTGAACTGTTTTACTGTATTCGCTTCCTGATTATAGAAGCGTCCCACCATGTAGTAAGCACTCAGCAATGGTTGGTATGGCAGCAGGTACAGCAGAAAGTCTCTCCCCATGACCCTTCTCATGAAGAGGTTTCTAAAAGCCAGTGGTCCCCTTCTCCCTGAGTCAAGAGGGTGTGGGAACTTCCAGAAGCGTTTCTTGCCCTTTGAGGATTTGTGGCACTGGGTGGTCACGGCACAAGCTCATTCCCATTGCGGAGATATGGCTGCTTCAGGAACTGAAGGATCCCGCACTGCGCCCAGAATGGGCTCTGGCAACGGTTTGCTTTGCTTTTCTGTCATTTCCTTCATTTTTGTTGTGTTTCCATTCATCTCTTTCCCTCAAAGCTGCACACAGCCCGCACTTCTGTTGACTGACGTCTGGTTAGCAAGGGGCCGGTCTCCAGTGGATCTGGCTTCCTGGCTGTCAGCCTTCAGGTGCCCTGAAAGCTGGTGAAGGTGTTGGAGTCAATGCTGGGATGAGCAGACGTTCAGAACTTTACTGCAGTGCTGCAGTCACTCTTGGACATTCACATCCTCTTGGAGGTTTGAGGCAGGCTCAGCTCAGCTCTTCGCTTTGGTATCCTCATCATCAGGTAGAAAGTCTGGGCTGGATCCAGGCATGGTGGTGGACACCTGTAATTCCAGCACTTTGGGAGGTCAAGGCAGGAGGATTACTTGAGCTCAGGAGTTCAGGACCAGCTTGGGCAACATAGTAAGACCCCCATCTCTAAAATAATAAAAAATAGCCGGACATGGTGGTGCATGCCTATGGTCCCAGCTACTTAAGAGGCTGAGGCAGGAGGATCACTGGAGCCCAGGAGGTTAAGGTTGCAGTGAGCCATCATCATACCACTGCACTCTACTTAAAAAAAAAAATCTGGGAAGGCAGCTGCCTCTCTCTGCCTTTCCACAACAGCAGATGTTAGATTTGGTCCCAGAGCAACTGTGGCAACTGTGTGGTGACTCTCAGATTTGGGGATGACTCGGCTGGCCTCAGACCTGGAGTGGTGCCAGCAAGGGGTGTGCTCTGCAGCCGGAGCAGAATGGGGGCTTCCAGCCTGGCTTCAGGGCTCTCATCACCTGGGCTTGCTGGAGCTTAAGGCTGGCAGTGTCCTCTGTGGGACAGAGTTTATGTCACCAAACACAGGCTCTGGGGAGACTCCCATGGTCAGCAGTCACCACATGGAGTGGGGGCCAGCAGGTCAGCAGGGGTCTGCATGAACTGGCCCAAGTCACTTAGCTTTTCCAAGTGTAAAGTAGTGCCCACCACAACAGAGTGAAAGTCCAGAGAGGCCAAGAAATACACAGGAATTTCGGACACCATCAAGGCCATTCCAGATTGGGGAAAAAGATCACTCACCAAGAAATGGACAGCCTGCTGCCAGGAAAAAAGTAAGGCTGGATCTTGACTTTACACTTTACATCAAAAGAATTTCCAGATGGGGGCTGGGTGCAGGGGCTCATGCCTGTAATGAGCCTCGGCCTTTGGGAGGCCGAGGCAGGCAAATCATGAGATCGGGAGATGGAGACCATCCTGGCTAACATGGTGAAACCCCGTCTCTACTAAAAATACAAAAACTTAGCCAGGTGTAGTGGCATGTGCCTGTAGTCCCAGCTACTTGGGAGGCTGAGGCGGGAGAATTGCTCAAACCTGGGAGGCAGAGGTTGCAGTGAGCTGAGAGCTTGCCACTGCACTCCAGCCTGGGTGACAGAGCAAGACTCCGTTTCCAAAAAAAAAACGAATTTCCAGATGGATTACAGATTTAGCTGTAAAAAAGGAAACTGTTAAATTATAGGAAAAAATATCTATAAAACAATGTAAAACATAATCTGGGAAAGGCAAGATCTTTTTAAGCCTGACAGAACGGAGAAGCTCTACAAGAAAAGTTGGGTACACTCAGTTACAAAAAATAAATTTCTCATGAGCAAATCCAGCATAAAAGCCAAAAGATAAACAGCAAACTAGAAAACAATTATCTAACTCATTTCTTAGATAAAAGGTTAACTTATCTGTTGTATGTACACACACACACTTGCACACACACACAGGTTGTTTTGTTTGGTGACAGGGTCTCACTCTGTCGCCCAGGCTGGAGTGCAGTGGTGCAACTGCAGCTCACTGTAGCCTTGACCTTTCGGGCCCAAGTGATCCTCCCACCTCAGCCTCCGAGTAGCTGAGACCACAGGTACACACCACCATTCCTGGCTAATCTTTTGATTTTTGTAGAAACAGAGTCTCACTACGCTGGTCTCAAATTCCTGGGCTCCAGTTCTCCTCCCACCTTACCTCGGACTCCGAAAGTGTTGGGGTTACAGGCGTGCACCATCGCACTGGGCCAGATTTCTTACTATGTAAAGAATTCCTACATATCTATGCAGAAAAGACTGACAACCTCATAGAAAAACTGTCCAAGTCTATAAGCAAGTTAACTCCTGGAAAAGGAGCTCTGGGTGTCCCAAGTGTGCGGCAGCAGAGCCATGTGGACAAGCACGTTGGGCTGAATCTGGCTCCAGATGCACTTACCATGTGACCTCGGCAAGTCACCAGAGCTCTGTGGGCCTTAGCTTCCTCAGCTGTAGGGTGGGAATAACAGTCGTCCCTGTGTCTAAACGGCTTGGGCAGGTCCAGTATGGAGTAGGGGAGGGAGTGCTTTGGAAATGCTAGATAGACAAAACGTGGAAAGATGCTCAGCCTCACCTCTGGATGAGTGATCCTACTCTGATAAGAAATGTGCAAATAGAAACTGCAGTGATAGACTCTTGCCCCACTGTGTTGCTGACGGTGTGGGGGATCTAGCAGTGGCTTCACTAAGAGGAGCAGAAAGAGCCGTCACTGTCAAATGCACACACCCTTCAAGCCAGCAGAAGCCCTTCCTCCTAACAGGCCTAGACATGCCACACACGGGGGCGGGTATTCATGCAGCCCCATATGCAGTAGCTGAAGTTGAAGCAAATGTCCTTCAACGGGGAACTGGCTGAATAAATGATAGCATATGCCTAACCTAGATGATGCAGCTTGTCCAAAGGAGGCTGGCCTACGTGCGCTGCTGTGGAACAGCCTCCTGTGTGTTTTCAGTGATAAGAACAGGCACCAAGTGTGTGCGAGAGAATGGCGTTTGTGTGAAAATGCAGTGTGCAGGCTTGTGCCCGTCTGTGCCCAGCCAGGCTCTGGGAACACCCAGGAATTGGCAGCATCTACAACTGCGAGGGGCCCCACAGCTGAGGGATGGGCGGGACCTGTGAATTTTGTATCATAGGCCATACATAGTGTGTATTTTAAGATTGAATCTGCTCACACTATCTTGTGACTACTATGAGTAATTAGAGACATCCTCGCAGGGGCCAGGAGCATGGAGGAGAGTCAGGCTGCCTGGCTCCACCACTAGATATGTGGTGCTAAGAAATGTCTGACCTCTGTGTGCCTCAGTTTCCTCGTCTGTTAAAACAGATGAACAGGATTAACAGAGACCCTCACTTGCAGGTCGTGAGCATAGAATGGGACGCGCCAGGTAAAAGTTCTCAGCTCTGCCACGTAGCAAGAAAGCAGGAGTGCCAGCCTCCAGCCTCACATCCGCTTGCCCCTCTTAGTGCTGTGGTGGGCGCTCCCTGCGCCTCTCCACCCTCAGCTGCTCCATTGAGGCCAGTGGAGGTTGCAGGGAGCAGTACAAACTGGGCTCAGCTCTGACCCACCTTCTCTCTGGGACAAGGACACTCTTCTCTGACAGTCTCCCCCTTGAAGGCTCCTCCCCTCCTTAGAGTGAGACTGGCTCCTCGGGTACCCACCTCTGTCACCCGCTGCCCTCCTGAGGTGGTTGTTGCAGCCTCAGAATTATAAAATCCTGCCTACGAGGAAGCTTGAGATGAGCCCACCAGTTCTTTATCTTGGATACATGGAACCTGCTCCACAGAAAAATACACACACACTCAGGAGCCTGGGGCTCGAGGTGGGGCCTGGGTAGGCAGCGCCCCCACCCTTGTGTGCCCTGGCCAGCCTCAGCACTCTATATATTCTGTGCATATTCTGGAGTCCCCAGGTCCCCTGGGAGCTGCCTGGGTGGCCGTGGGCCATCTGGGCAGATTTGTCCCCACGCCCTCTTGGTACCTGCAGTGAAGGAGAATTTGGTGCCGGGCCCTGAAAGGCCCACCTGCCCCCCTGAGGGCCACCATCCATCCATCCAAGAGGGGCCCTGAAGTCCACCTTTCTGCTCTCAGGGGTCTAACGTGATGGAAGAGCAGGACCTGCGGGACATTGGCATCAGCGACCCACAGCACCGGCGGAAGCTGCTCCAGGCCGCACGCTCCCTGCCCAAGGTGACTGTCGCCAGCCCCGTAGCCTCAGCCGTGTGGAGCCAGGGCCACCTCCCTAGCACCACCTGTACCAAGAGCGGGAGGAGCAGGGCTCGGCAAATGCACACCACGTGGGGCCTCCACCCCTCACCCTGGGAGCTCCTGAGGGGCCACACAAACCTGTTTGCTTCCTCAGTCCGCCCCAGGCCCTTGGAGAGCCAGGAGAGCCCTCGGGCAGGGAGCGGCTCCTCAGGGGTCCTGAGGAGGTTGGTGGTCTGCCCTGCTTGGGAGCCTGCTACCCACTGCCTTGGC
Organism: Sapajus apella; assembly: GCF_009761245.1. Taxonomy (NCBI): domain Eukaryota; kingdom Metazoa; phylum Chordata; class Mammalia; order Primates; family Cebidae; genus Sapajus; species Sapajus apella. Next base: position 2,454,121 of record NW_022437023.1, read on the forward strand.
CTTTCACCCAGAGCCCCCTTCAGGGTCTCTCCTGGCTCCCTGGAGCCCAGACCAGCTCACACTGGGCCGCTCCCCAGGTGGGCTTGAGGGAGGTACCATCTTCCCTGGGGAGCCAGGAGCTAGTGGGCCCGAGCCTCTCCCCTGCACCTGTGCTGGTGCTCAGTCCAGTGACCCCGTCCCTTCTACCTGCCCAGAGTTTGGGAGGTCCCCGCTCCGTGGGCACGCACAATTTTTGGCCTGCCAGCCCATGACCTCAGCAGAGCTCAGGGCGGAGGCGTTCTGCAGACCCTCCTCCCCACCTCCGCTTACCTGCTAGGGTCATCTTCCTGCACTGTCAGAGCTCCAGTGGCTACTGCCTTCCCCGTGGGGAAGCGGAGACCAGCCAGTGATAGGGAGGGCTGTACAAGGAGAGGCACTCAGATGTGCTGAGGACCCCAGGCACGCAGGGCCCTCTTGGCCACAGTCTGTGTGAGCTGGCCTGGGTCCATGGCGCTTGGGTCCCTCTCCTGTGACTGCTGAGATGTCAGTTTCACCTCCCTCCTGGCCCTGTAGGTGAAAGCTTTGGGCTATGACGGGAACAGCCCCCCTTCGGTGCCCTCCTGGCTGGACTCCCTGGGGCTGCAGGACTACGTCCATTCCTTCCTGTCAAGTGGTTACAGCTCCATTGACACCGTGAAGAACCTCTGGGAGCTGGAGCTCGTCAACGTGAGTAGTCCCTGCATGGCCCAGCCTGGACCCTCCAGAAGCCTGAGCTTCCCTTGGGGGCAGCCTGGCCCAGCTGGTGAGCGCTGGGGGCTGGAGCGGACTGTGGGCAAGTGGGCCACCTGACCCTCCTTGCTCCTTATCACGCAGGTCCTGAAGGTCCAGCTGCTCGGCCATCGCAAGCGCATCATCGCCTCCCTCGCAGACAGGCCGTACGAAGAGCCGCCGCAGAAGCCCCCCAGGTTCTCCCAGCTGAGGGTGAGTCAGGGAGGGACAGGAAGGAATGTATGTTTCTCCTCGGTATTTGCAGGAATTCCATAGAAATCTTTAGGATTCTTCAGAGACCACTGTTGTGTAGGAGAAAGCAGTTCCAACAGGAGAGGAGCTTTAGAGAAGTTCCCCACCACCCGTTTCTATTTGGGGATGGCCGATCAAACACTTAAAATTGGGGGTATAGTAGGAAAACAGCTGGCTGTGCCTGGGCATTGAACTTGGCTCTGTGCCTGGGGACAGGGAGGGGCTGGGTGGCATGACACCTGAGACAGCCTGGAATTTAAAAGGCCGGGACTCACAGCCTTCTGGGCACCCCCAACATCTGAGTTCGAATTCCCAGGCTAGGGTGACGAAGACAGCCTGCATTTTAAAAACCTCACCCATGATCCGTTGCTCCTGCCAGTAATTCCTTACTGCAGAAATGGGCTAGACTCAGAGTCTGCAGCTGAGGGAGAGCTCTCCCCCAGCCCCAGGCCAAAATATGCAGCAATGGAGCAGCCACTCCCGGAGCCCTGAGCACTGGGCCCGCCCCAGCAGGGCTCACCCCATTGAACCCTCAGGGGCTTGGTGAGGTGGGTCCTATTCATCCTCCTCTGACAGATGAGAAAGTGGAGGCCCAGCCTTGCTCTGGGAACCAAACACACAACTGACATTCAAATGTAAACACTGAGGAGCCTGGTTTGTATTCTGTGGGGGACAGTGGCCTTTAGAGCTGGCAGAGCTGAATTTTTTCTCAGGAGGATGCTCTGGTCATGTGCAGAGGCCTGCAGTGGATCAGGACAGAAGATTTAATCTTTTAGAAGTGCAAAAGCAGCTTCCCTGCCCTCTCTGGGGGCACTGGTGGGCGGTGGCTGCGTGGTGCCACCTGCCTGACACCCCCATGGCGTTGGCCTCTTCGTCCAGTCCCTGTTGCTTCTCCCGGTGCGGCTGCCCACACCATCCTAACCAGGGGGCCGGCTGGCACCTGTAGCCAGGCACTGGGCCAAGGGTTGCAAGTTCCACCTGGATTTCTACCTCCACAGTGCCAAGATTTGCTCTCCCAGACGTCATCCCCGCTGAGCCAGAATGATTCTTGCACCGGGCGGTCGGCAGACCTGCTGCTACCTCCAGGGGACACAGGCAGAAGGCGTCATGACAGTCTCCATGACCCTGCGGCACCCTCCCGAGCAGAGCGCTTCAGGATCCAGGTGGGCATGGGGTGGGGGGCAGGTGGGGGGAGCTGCGGCCAGGGTCCGCTTCATCCCTCTGGGCAGGACAGGGCCTCCCAGAACCACCTGCTGCCCCATACCTGAGCACAGTTGGGCTGGCATCAAGGTCAGAAGCACCAGCCTGCTCTGCTTGCCCCCACCCCGCTGCCTTGTGTAAGGCCCACCCTGCCCCCATGGCGCCGAGCTCTGGTGCAAAACTCACTTCAGCTGTTGGCTGCCAGGGCCACTCCTACGGCCTGCATGGCTTGCATTTCCCTCCCTTAGCTTCAGATCCCCCGTCGTCTGTAGCGTCCTGTGTCCTGCACTGCAGGCCCCTGCTGGCCCCAGAGCCCTCCACTCTCTCCTGACCTCTCTGAGCGCCTTCTTGGCCCCTTCCTTCCCTGCTTGCCCAAGCTGTTCCCAGAACTGCTTTGTCTGCGGCCTCACCTCCGCAGCGTTGTCTTCCTCCTGCCCAGCAAAACCACAGCCAGATCAGACTGTTCTTCCCGTTCTCTGCCTGCAGCCCCGTGGGGGGCACCGCTGGAGACGCCACCTCCGCTCCCGGTGGCTGCCCTAGCCCTGGCTGAGGTGGGCCCATCCCACCTTCCTGGCTCACCCTCTCAGGGCATCGTTTCCAGGGGGCCTGGATGTACTCAAGACCTGCCTGTCCTGCCTCCCGCCTTGTACGGACCCTGGGTTTGTCCTTGTCTTCTTGGCCTGTCAGACAGAGGATTGGCAGGTGTCCGTCAGGCCCCTCCGTGGGAACTTCAGTTTCACCCCTGCCTGTTTCTCTGACTCTCACTTCTCACTTTGGCCCCGGGCACTTTCATTCCGTTTCCACATGCACAGCCGGGAATTTTAAAGGATTTTAAAACACATCGTCCAGCGGTTCCAGTTGCCGTTGAGAGGCTTTTTGCGCACTACTGGGAAACACTTCATGTTTCCTGAATCTTTTCCTTCCTCTCCATTCCTTCCATCAGCACCCGGATGCCCGGATAGGGACGCATCATCTCTCACCTGGACCACAGTGGCCTCCCCCATCCCCCAGCTGCTGCCCGAGGGATCCATATGAAATGCATTCCTAGGCATGGGAGCTTCACTGGCTTCCCGGCTGTGAGGATCCCTCCCAGGCCCTGGACTGGGCCCCAAGGCATCCCAGAGTCTCGTGGCTGCTGCCCTCCCCTTTGGTCTTTGTGCAGACGGCAGCCTGTGCCCCCCGCAGGCTCTGCCATCTCCTTTCTGGTCATTTCCCATCTCCTTTGAGACTCATCTGTTCTCAGGCGGTCTGGGTCCCTGCTGCGCCTCTGCTGTCGCTTGCACCTCCCCACCCCCGCAGTATGTGTGAATTGGTGGTCTCCCCTTGCCCCCTCCACTTGACCCTTGAACTAGCCAAGGTCACTGGCATCTTCCCCCTTGGCTGTGCTGGAGCCAGGCAGTGAGCCTGTGCATTCCTCTGGAACAAGGAGCAGTTGTCTGACTGTGTACGTTCTGCAGGAGGAGCACCGCGAGGCCAAGCTGACCCTGCGGCCCCCCAGTCTGGCAGCCCCCTACGCCCCAGTGCAGAGTTGGCAACACCAGCCAGAGAAACTCATCTTCGAGTCCTGCGGTTATGAAGCCAATGTGAGTTGCTCCTGCCCTCCGCCCTCCCAGGAGGGCCAGCCTCCCTGCTCCCTGCCTCTTCTCAGCCAGGCACCTGCACCTGCGGCCCTGAGTCCCAGCAGAGACTCCACAAAGCCAGGCCTAGGTCGAGCACTGTTCTCCACTCTTCAGCCACTCTTGGCAGCTAAGGGGGAGGGGTGGAGGCATCTGGTCCTTTGGCCAGAGAGTTGAATGGAGGGCCTTTCCAGCTGGGGCAGGAGAGGGGTTGGGAGGGGTAACCACTTGATTGCGGGACAGTCCCAAATTGGTTGGGTCACCCCTGCATAGAAACGCAGGACTTCCTAAGCCTAGCCACTGCTTGCCCCCACAGTACCTGGGCTCCATGCTGATCAAAGATCTTCGAGGGACAGAATCCACACAGGATGCCTGTGCCAAGATGCGGGTAGGATGCCTATGTGGGGTGGGCAGGAGGTTGTGTGGGGTGGGAGGGTGTCTTTGCGGAGTGGGAGTGTCTGTGCAGGGTGGGGCGTTGCCTGTGTGGGCTGGGGTGGTGTCAGCGGGGTAGGGGGTACCCGTGTAGGGTGAGGGGTTGTCTGCAGGGTGGAGGGTGACTATGCAGGGCGGGGAGTGCCTGTGCTGGGTCAGGGGGCATCTGCGGGCAGGGGGCTGTCTGTGTGGGCTGGAGGGTGCCGTGGGACTGGCCAGGACAGAAGGTAGCAATGGGGGTGGCAGCTACAGTTGGCTACGCCCTGCCATGCTATGTAAGGACGGGAGGGAAGCTGGGACCTATGGAATCCCAGGAGGCTTAGCCCTGAGAAGGGGCATTGATAGGGCCCCCTCTTGTTTCCTGTAGAAATCCACCGAACACATGAAGAAGATCCCCACCATTATCCTGTCCATCACATACAAAGGTGTCAAGTTCATTGATGCCTCCAACAAGGTGTGCTGCTTACAGGGACTCTTGGAGGGAGTGGGACCCGTGTCCCCATTAGAGCCACAGGGCTCCAGGGCAAGCAACCCAGCTGCCTTCTCTCATCCCTTATCTCTCTAGAGGGTCCCCAGCCCTCTCTTATTACTTCCTACTTCACCACCTCGCCAAGAGGCATGTTTCTCATCTGCTGGCCTGGGTGCCTGCTGTCAGCCCCGTCCCCACCCTAGTGATAACGGCTCTTAGCCTCTCCACCTGGGCTCTGCTGGCCACGCTCCTGCTCACAGGTCTTCACAGGTCCGATTCCGTCTGTGAGCAAAGGACTCCCCCTGTGCACCACTGTGTGGAATCCCACCTTCCTGACACCCTTCCCACTTTGCCCCCACCCTGGGAGGTGGGAGAGGCTGGGGAGAGCTCGTGGTTGGGTGTGAACATTTTACTGTCTTAGTTGCTGTGGTCAAGGGTGGAGACCCCAAACCGAAATTGTGCAAGGTTAGACACCATCCCCCACCCCCACCAGAAACAAAATGAGAAGAGGAAGGGAGTTTGGCTGACACTGCAGGCTGGGAGGGAGAACAGTAACAATGGCAAAAGGCTGGGGCAGGGGGTGCCAGATGCATGTGAGCCTGAGAATTCCAGAACACGGCTTTCCCCAACAGAACGTCATCGCAGAGCATGAGATCCGGAACATTTCCTGTGCCGCCCAGGACCCAGAGGACCTCTGTACCTTCGCCTACATCACCAAGGACCTGCAGACCAGCCACCACTATTGCCATGTGTTCAGCACGGTGGATGTGGTGGGTGGAGTCCTGGGGACAGGCAGGGTGGGCTTGGGTGGCAGCCCTGAGGCGTCCAGCCCCATCGCAGGGTACAGATGTGGCGCTGTCCTGGCCCTGGCCGGTGCCTGGCAAATGTTTGGTTTATGAGTGGGGTACTAGGGACGGTGGTTTCCAGCATTTTTTTTTTTTTAAGAGGTGGAGTCTCCCTGTCTTGCCCAGCTGGCCTTGAACTCCTGGGCTCAGGCAAGTTACCTACCTCAGCCTCCCATGTAACTGGATTGTAGGTGGGAGCCACTGTGCCTGGCTTTCCAGCTTTTAGGCAAGTGTTTCTTAGGTCAGACGAGGCCTTTGTCTCCCCTGGCTCCCTGCCCTCGCCCTCCAACCTCTGGCTGGGCCGCCTCCCAGAAATGCCCTCTACTCCCCTCTTAGGGGCAGCAGTGCCCTCTTTGGCAGTAGATTTTCTTCCCTCAAATTCTTGCTGAGGCTCAGCTCTGGGTGCTGCTGGGCTGAGGAGAGTTCATCCTCACACAGCTGCCCATAGGGAGCAGACTGGAAATGACAGCCCACTTGGCAGGTGTTCCCTCTAACCTGCGACAAAGACTGGGAGTGGCCCCAGGCTACCGCCTCACTCCAGGAGTAAGTCAGAGGGGTCAGGTCCCTGCCGCCCTCTGGGACAGCAGCTAGTTCCAGAATCTCTGTGGCTCCTGGAACACAGGCAGCTCTGAGCATTCCCACACCCCCGGGACCTCATCCATCCCAGCACCTCTGCTTGCTCTGTGCCAGTGAAGGTTAGAAGGCTCCAGGCTGTGTGAGCTTGGAAACATCACGTCTCATCTGTCTGGAGGGGAATATAATGTGACCCACCTCAGGGGCCGCTGTGAGATGGAGGAGGTGGTCCACACAGCACACAGAGAATGCCATTCACCTGTCGCTGACTTTCCCACATGTACTCAGTTCTGCTGTAACGCCACATATCTTCTCCTAAAAATTGCTATGCTGGGTAAAATCACACAATAAAAACCACAGGGTTTATGGGGAAGTGGCGTTAGGGGCACAGCACTCACAAACTTTGTCGGTGACACATTAAAAGCACCAGCACCACTTATTCATATTAATGGTTAAGAAATACTCAAGTACTGCCGCAGGCATGGCCCCTGCCTGGGCTTGCAGGGGTGTACACCTGCCCTCCCCGAAGCCCAGCTCCTGGCCACATCCTGTGTAGAGGAGGGAGGACCACTGGGATCTAGGAAGAGTAAGAGGAGGGAAAGGGAAGGAAACAGGGAGGAGCGCTCCCAGGTGGACTTAGAGGGGCACACAGGGTCCCTTCGAGGAAGGGCGTATCCAGTGTGAAGCTATCGGACCGGATGTGGTCGGGGCTTGGTTCAACTGGCAGCAGTTTTTGCATTTGCCTAGTGTTTCTATCAGGTGAAATCTTCCAGAAGGAAATGGTGTGTTATGATCAAATTGTGTCTTTTCGAAACCAGTGTTCTCTTCTTACCCCAGATGCCACCTGTGTGCTCAGGGTGAGGGCGAGGACAGGGCAGGAGTGGGTGAATCAGCTCCCGAACCAGGCGCTTAAGTGGTGATCTGCTTCCTCCCAGAACCTGACCTACGAGATCATCCTGACGCTGGGGCAGGCCTTTGAGGTGGCCTATCAGTTGGCCCTGCAGGCCCAGAAGTCCAGGCCGATGGGCGCCTCTGCAGCTGAGATGATTGAAACAAAATCTTCCAAACCGGTGCCTAAGCCTCGGGTCGGCATGAGGAAATCCGCAGTACGTGGGTCCCCCACTAGCCAAGACCCACCCCCCCCGGCCCCAGGGATTCAAAGGCTTGGGGTGGCCAGCACGACAAGGGTCTTCTGGCACTTTCAGAAAGCTAGCCCCCCAGGAAAATGACCCTCTTAATTGCCCCCCACCCTGCCAGGTCGTGCCCTGGAAAGGCAGCAGCTCCTCTGGCCTGGGCAGGCCTCTGGCACTCCCACTCCCCTCCCTTGCTGGGCTCCCTCAAGGGCAAGGCCATCAAGGGGCTGCAGAGAGCGGCCAGCAGGCAGCCCCCAGTAACTGCGCCATCCCTGTGTCTGTGTCTGCTTTGCTCTGCACCCCAGGTGCCGCTGCCCCCCGATAGTCGCTGTTGTTACTGTCACACCTGCTCCACTCACCGTCCTTCCTACCTACCGCTGCCGTCTGTTAGTACCGGAGTCAAGGTCTTTATGCCTCCTGCTCTCTTGTGTGTCAGTCTCCCTGAAGTGACCGTGAGCGCTCTCAGCCTCTGGTGGCCTCTCCCTCTGCCTGTGTGACATTCTTTCCCCTCTTTCTGAGATGCCCTCTGCCTGTCCTGTGTGTGCTTCAGCCCTCTCTGTTTTTCTGCTGTGTGTCCTCTCTCCAGAGGTCTGGGGTGACTACGGTGGTCTTGCCTTGGGGTGAGCTCTCTGGTCCTAGCAGAGGGACCTGAGGCTTGGCATTTCAAAGCCCCACATCCCCTTCCTGCCCAGTGTGAGCGGGTTTGTGGCTTAGAGCAGGAGGCCTGGGTAGGACAGGGGTCCTTTAACTGAGCAATCCCAAGAAATCCCTGAGAGAAGTTGTGCCTGGAGATGGCTCTCCCCAAGATTCTCCAGGAGGGGCCTGCTCTTTGGCTGAGGAGAATAAGGGCTGCCGCTCCCAGCACAGGGGCCACAGCCCAGCCTGGAGCAGGGTGGGAGGAGCCTTCGGGGCCTGCTGCCTCCGCCCTGGCACAGAGCTCCCTCTGACTCTTGACCGCTTCCTTGTTTGGCAGCTGGAACCACCTGACATGGACCAAGATGCCCAATCCCATGCCAGTGTCTCCTGGGTTGTGGACCCCAAACCAGACTCTAAGCGGAGCCTCAGCACCAAGTATGAGACCACTATCTTCTAAACAACCCACTCCCTGTCTCCACTAGTCTCACTGTGCCTTTGCCATCCGATCTTTCTGCTGTCCTCAACTCTCTCCTTCCAGCTGCTGAAGCCACGGCCCCGCCTGCACTGGGACCTGCTCCTCCCGGGCAGGCAGCAGCGTAGACGCTGTACCCTCGCAGCTCTCGCACCTACCACCACTGAACACTGTGAATTCTCCCCCTTGGGCTGAGGACAGCTTGGGGGGGTGAGTTGCCTTTGAGGTGGGCACCAAGAGGGCTCCAGGGGCCTGTTGCACCCCAGAAGCCTCCACAGGCAGGCACTGTGAATCCTGACGGGCAGGGTGGTCTCCAGCAGAATCCCAGTGGCACTGATAGCTCCCCGGGGTTGGGCTGGGCTCTGTGCGGCGCCCTCCTTCTGCCTGCTGTACTGAGCCACAGCTGGGCACCGCTGCCAAGAGCTGACTGTCCTCACCTCTCCTGAAACAACCAACCACTGTGACCACCCAGTGCCAGAATCCCCAGCACTCTGCTCACAGCCGGCCTGCAGCCCCGCCCCGCTGTCCTCCACTGCTCTGAGGTGCTGGCCTCACTCTCATGGCCAGGCCCTTGTGAGACCTTGAGCTCAGTGATGTGGCTTGACCAGGGACAGACTGCTTTCTGTCAGGGCCCAAGATAATGCGCCAGGCCCTTGGGCCTGTGCTGACTGTCCCGCTTGGGGCTCTGGTATCTGAACACTCACAGGCTGGCTCACACAGCAGGTGCCTCAGTCCTGATGAGCCTTCCCCTCCAAGGAGCGAGGTGGCACGTGTGTGGGTGGCCCCTCGTATCTTCGCCACGGAGTCTCAAGGCCTGGAAGCCTCGGGCCTGGCTCTGGAGTCTAGCTCACTGAGGAGGAAGGTCTTCCGAAGGACCAGCGAGGAGGCAGCCTGTGCCCTGCGTGCACGGCACACCTTCTTCCCTCACAGAACAGAGCCGCTGGAGGATGGGCCCACACCGAGTGGCCTCCATGTCCTCCAGGAGTTTTCTGACATGCTTCACAGTGGGGGATCGCAGATAGTCCGCGCCGTCCAGTGCACCCCTGACTGCCTTCCTCAGCCTCCTGACTCCTCCGAGAGGAGAGGCCGTCCCCTCACAGCAGCTCAGCAGCTGGGATGGTGGAGCTGAGTCTCTGAAGAGGCCCCGTGTTCTCCAGTGTGGGCAAATCAGTTTGGATGGCAGGAGACAGGAAGGAAGCGGTGCCGTAGGCAGCCGTGCACACGTAGCAGAGTCCACTAGGAAAGCCGGTCGGCCACGACAGTCAAAACCCAAGTTGATAAATGGGGTGGGTCCTGCGCACCCGCCCATCCTTGTGCCTTCCTGAGCAGACTCGCTGAGCCAGAGGTGGCTGGGGGCTGCGGGCTGTGGGTGTCTGAGCAGGCGTGGAGGGCACCTGGGGAGGCTGTGAGGGATCTTCTGTCCTGCTTTGTTTCCTTTCCATTTCCTCCACCATCCACAGGCCCCATTGGTTAACCCTTTCCTCCCCCCATTGTTTGCTTCTGCCAAGCTGAGCCACTGAGGAACCACACTGTGCTGCGGAAACATAGACGTGGGGGCACAGGCTCCCACCGCCGCTGCCGCCGCCTCACCTGCAGCTTTGAAGACCCAGGCCTCACCTTCACCTGCAGGACGTCCTCTTGGCCACTTGGCCTGGGCATCCCACCACCGCGTCTTGCAGAGTGAGCCCTGCCTTGGCTGCGGAGAAGCACTCCAGGCCGCTAGCAGATGGGACTGGCATTCCAGAGGGTCAAGAAAGTGACTTGTTCAGAACACATTGTTTTTAATAGAAAAAAAAAATCTTTTTATAAAATGAACTTTTAACACTTGGCTCAAACCTCTAGGTCATACTGCCAATCTTTAGACAAATGGCCATTGGGCAGAGGACAGTCTGCACAGTCTCTGTCCTCAGGATGGGATCTGGGTGCAGGATCTGGGTGGGTCTGAAGAGAAGGTGGTGGCCTGTGGGTGAGGGGAACAGAGCAGGCTCCGGCAGAATTGAGTAGAGTGAGTCTGCTTTTCAAACCCAACCATGTCAGCTGCTGCTCTTTATGAACTGCCCAACTTCCTGTCCCCATCAGAGGCTGGACACAGGCTTCTCGCAAGAACACAGCCTTAAAGGCACCTGGGCAAAACAAAGGTCTCTGGTCTGTTTCTGGGGTTCCTGATGGGAAGGTTCAGTGGCCAAATGAAGATAAGTGTGCAGTTTCTGGTGCTGGGAAGTCTTAGCCAGTGCCAGAGTGCCAGGCCTCTCACCTGTCAGTGACTGGAGGACTGCCCTGGGCTGGCTGGCCGCAGGCTGGCGGGTGCCGTACTGCCTGTAGTGCGTCAAAGAACAGGAAAAGCAGCTTTGTTTGGGGCATTAATATTTGGGGTAGGTCAGCTAAGGTTGCTACTTGCCAATTTGTGATTTGTCTAATCAGCCTGTGTGACTGGGGCACATTCTGATTCTCTGAATTATTGGTTTGACAGTTACATGCTCGGCTGCTGGGCTCATCCCTGACCCCCGGTGTGGAAAAGGGTATATAAGGTGACAGTGCATTTATGCTCCCCAGCATGGCCTCTGGGGCAGGCTGGCATCCTGATGCGCCACTGCTGCTTAAGCTTTCCCACTGGCTTGCTTTGCTTTTAAAAGTAACTTGGGTTGCATTCTTCCTTCTGGACTAGAGTAGAAACGCAGGGGAAAGCCCTGTGGGGTTGAGAGGCAAAGCTGGCTCGGTTGCGTGCCCAGTTCCTCCCATGGGCACTTTAGCAGGCTCCGAGCTTTCCTGGCATGGGTCATTCTGGTCCCAGGATGAATAGTCCAGGCTTCAGCAACACTCCTCTTTCCCAGCAAAGGCTGTGAATTTAAATTCTTTGTTGCTGTGTATGTGCAGGCATTGCTCTTGGGCACATTCTCAACCCGTGCGGTTGGCCAGAAGTGGGGCTGTGTCTCTGGCTGGCTTGAAGCCGGGCCTTGTGAGTTTCTGTCTGCTGAGCACTCAACAGAGTGGGGCCTGGGACCCAGCTCCCTCTGCAGCAGAGGCAGACCCTCCTCCACTTCTCGGTACTAAATGAAGACCTCAACACCTTGCAATTTTACTTCATTTCCTGCTCCTTTCAGGGGCTGTGAAGATTCCCATGAGCTCATGCCGTACAGTACTCGGCCCCAACTTTCTTCCAGGGGTTGACCAGGAACCCTAAACCATCCGGAATAGACTGTGCTGCTGCTGTGCGTGTGGTGGCTCCCGTCTCTTCCTCCTGAGGGGCCAGGCCACGTCTAAGTGGGTCTCTGTCAGGGGTGGTAGGTCCGAAAGAAACTGCAGACACTACGATGCACTCCTCAAGCTGTCTTTTGTGCTTAGATCATCCATAGGTGTTTCTTCCGCTTGAAGCTGCTATATCTTTATTTATTCAGGGTATTTTCATATTGGAAGCCTTGGCTAGTCTGCTCTGGCTCTAGGTTTTGTTTAGAGATTGGTTTATTTCTGAACATTCAAGAAAGGAAAATGACTGGGTCCTCCCTCCTTCCCTTCTTCCCACCCTCCCTCCCTCCCTTCCTCCCTCCCTCCCTCTCTTCCTCCCTCCCTCCCTCTCTTCCTCCCTTCCTTCCCTTTCCTCCCTTCCTTTCCTTCCTTCCCTTTCCTCCCTTCCTTTCCTTCCTTCCTTCTCCTCTGGGGCTGGTAGTCTCCCTTTCTTAGAAAGGTTATTGTAACTTTAAGGACAGGCTTCAAGTGGGAAGGTCCCTGCTTTTGCACTTCTCCCAGTGCAGGTCACATGAGGGGCAGACCCTGTCGCTGCATTTCTGAACTGTGAAGGAGCCCATTCAGGTGGGAGACTTCAGATGGGCTCTGACAGACAGTACCTGTCCCGGCCACAGGCTCCTTGTCCACCTCTTCTCCCTTGCCCACCAGCTCCTCCTCGCATAGGACCTTCCTGACAGGCTCTGCTTGTGCAGCGCTCCGTGTCCCTCCTGGGCCCTCCGGCGGCAGACACTAGTGGGAATTCCAGAGGCGCTGGGGTTTGAGCAGGCAGCAGGCAGCGCTGCAGTCATCGAGACGTTAGAAAACCAGTCTGAACGTGGTCTGTCTTTGAATGCCCAGGCCGGCAGAAAGCAGCTCACAAGTGTTGTTGCTCATGGCACGGCAATGGACTGAGTTGTAATAAAAATGTTTGTTATTTAATCTTTGCCTCTGTATTTTGATACTTGAATGACTTCCCCTTTTGTTTTACTGTACATATAATTGTTAATCTGTCTGATTTTGTCTGAATTATAAAATTTTGAGGTACCAAACATAACCAATCTGTGCAACAACATAGACTGACCTCACTACCCACAAGAGAGTGTAAATATTCCCGGGCTTCCAGCTTTGGTTTTGTTATTTTCATAACTGTACAACTTAGAACAGACTGAATTAATAAATGAGAAGCGACATGAACCCAGCCTTATTCTTCCGAGTCTTTGAATTGGAAAGCGTCTTGACTGTTTTCTGGCAGAGGCGCGGGCACAGGCAAGACGCAGGCTGAGGGTCGGTGATTCGCGTCCTGCGCTGTTGGGCTGAGATGACAGCTTGGCCGTTCGGCCTTGTGTCTCACGCTAACAGTTACAGATGCCCTGTGAGGTGCAGGAGCCCACGATTCACCTTCCCTCCTGAAGAACGTCGTGCCGTGAACACCACGCCAGGGCCTGTTCTATTACTGCTGCAGAGGCATCTCTCCTGCATCCGGGCTGGGCTTGTCCACCCACAGACATGAATATGTCTGCCTCCCAGGCAGCCTGGGGGATCCAGAGCTGTGAAAGAAAGTGGTCTCCCGGAACTTGCTTGGATTGCGGAGGTTAAGTTTTAGACATAAACAACTAGCTACCAGCCCGAAGCCATGCTGTGGTAAGGATGCAGAGGCAAAGTGTACCCAGAGGGCTGGTGGCAGGGAGAGGATGGAGGGGGCTCTTTGCTGTACTGAAAGGCGAGAATTTGGGAAGGAACAAGCAGTCCTGCAGCCCCTTCATTGATGGGATACCTGTGTTCCCGCTCTGCTCGCTTTCCAGACAATTGTCTCATTAGCCCCACTCTATTATCACCTCTATTCATACAGTAGGGCCCAGGGCCCGCGGAGGGACCTGAGCCCCATCTGGTCCAGTGGCTCCAGCTGCCAGAGCCCCTGTGCCTAGACCTGCTTCAACCCTGGCTGCCCAGCACTGAATGCTTTTATACCTGAATTTCTGTGGAGTCTTCCATTTCTTAAAAGGGCCGTAAAGAAAATCACTTACCTAGTTCAGTACCCAGTATTATTTGTAAAGAAAACAAGGTCCAGACATGGGAAATGATTTTCTCCTAGCCAGCCTACCAGTGAATGGCAGAGAGGGAGCCAAATCCCAGGTTGTTACTCCCAATTAGGGCTTTGTAGGCCATACTGCATTGGGTTGGAAAAGTCCACTGAGGCCCAGTGGGGGAGGGCCTCACATTCCAGACTGAGGGGGTTCTTCATCCCTACATCCCTTGGCTCCCTGGCTATGGCACTCTTTCCTTAGCAGAAGAAACTTGACAGCCAGAAGAGAGGCTGGGTCACAACTAGTGTCAGCAGGGCACCAGGACACATCGCCGCTATCATTTCTTCTGGTGCCACCTTACACGTTCTGCTTCTGTGTGAGGCAGAAACCCCGGCCTCTTCCACCCACTGCTCTCTCCCCCTTCAAGGGTTCACTTCTGTTCACACTCCTCCACATCCCCATGGGCCTCCCCTTCACAGATGCTCAGGCACCCAGGCAGCTGGGGCGTTACTATTGAAGATTGGGGTAGATCACCCCTCAGCAATGAATGACCTGGCCACGGAGGAGGAAGAACTTTCAAGCTGGAACACTTTCCAAGGCAGCTCAAAACACTCTCTAGTCAGCCATGGCTGCCCCTGGCTTCCTGAACCTAGAGGGTATCCAAGTCCCAGACAGGGACAGGCTGACCGGCTACTGTGTCATACTGTCCAGCCTGGAGCTCACACTGTACCCGCTGTCAGCAACTAACAACCATGGAGAGCTAAGGTTTGAACCATCGCCTCCCCCCGTGCAGCCTCTAGGACTTTGAGACCACTTTTGTCAGGACCCAGCTGTTAGGAACACTATTATAAACAACCATTTACCAAATAGAATTTTCCTAACACCATAAAACATTTATTACTCCGTAAAATGGAGCTGGGACAATTGGGTAGCCAGGGGGCACTGGTGCAGGGAGATTCCTGTTCCCACTTACACCAGAAGAAATTCCAGACGGCTCACATATTTAAATGTAAAAAACACCTCAAAGCTAGGAGAAAAGGGAGGTTTCTTTTCATAAGCTTGGTATGAGAAAGGCCTTTCCAAACATGTTATAAAAGCCTTAATCCTTTTTTTAAAAAAAGGATTAGTATATTTGACTATATAAAAACCAAATATTTCTGCATAGCAAAATGCACCCTTAAGAAAAAAACAACTGAAACCTAACGTGTGCACCACATGTAACAAGGACAACCTGACAGCGCCTGTGTCTCGGAAGATCAGTAGATGCTCTTTTCCCTGTTCTTCCCACTAAGTACAATTAAAACCCCCAGTGGAAACACCAGTGGGCACAGACAAAGCCTTTTCTTTCCAGCCAGAGGACCAGGAAAGGAGCAGCTTAGCAAGACAGAAAATTTAGACCATACATAACTGCTCTCTACCCCAGCCAAGCACCACAAAAAAAATGGGGTCCCACCCAGACCAGCAAAGGCCCTGACCTCTGCCCTCGCAAAGCTATAATGAGGCGCCCAGCAATCTCTCGTGTGGCGTCAGAGGGGCCTGGTGGGGAGACAGAACGTTCACCAGCACCCAGGGCTTTCCATGCTGTTCCTGCCTTGGAATCAGTGAAAACTACAGGGGCAGCCAGGAGCCCCACCGTACCCCAGCAGTAACAAGCAGCCCCCCACCTCAGGTGTCAGTGGAGGCCAGGTGAGGAAGCTGGACTTTGACCCCAACCTGGCAGTAATATGTTGTTTTCCCTTGCTAGAGTGGTGTCAAAGTCAGCTAAAAGAGGTTTAAATAAGAATGAGAAACAGAAATGTCCAAGTTTCAACAGAAAATCACTTGTCATACCAAGATCCAGAAAAACCTCAATCTGAACTTAAAAGGCAATCAATAGATATCAACACTTAGCCGGGTGTGGTGGCACACACCTGTCGTCCCAGCTACTCAGAAGCCCGAGGCAGGAGAATGGCTTGAGCCAGGAGGCGGAGGTTGCACCATTGCACTCCAGCCTGGGTGACAGAGCAAGACTCCATCTCAAAAAAAAAAAAAAAAAGAAAAAAAAAAAGATATCAACACCAAGATGTCACAGATACTAAAATTATCTGACAAATATTTTAAAGCAGCCATGATAAAAATGTTTCAACAAGTAATTATAAACACACTTGAAGCAAATGAAAAAATCTGAGCAAAGAAATAAAACAATATAAAGAGCCTATTGGAAATTTTAGAACTAAAAAATACAATAACCAAAACAAAAAGCTCAGTGGATGGGCTTAAGAGTAGAGTGGAAGGGAAAGGAAAGAATGCACCAGAAACTGGGAAACAGAACAACAGAAATTACCCAATCTGAACAACAATGAACAGCATCTTGGAGAGCTGCGTGATCATAACAAAAGATCTAACATTTGTGTCAACAAAGTAGAGGGAAAAAGAGGGAGGCTAAGAAAATACTCATGGTCGGGTACAGTGGTTCATGCCTGTAATCCTAACACTTTGGAAGGCTGAGGTAGGAACTGCCTGAGTCCAAGAGCTCAAGACCAGCCTGGGCAACATAGTATGACCCTATGTCTACAAAAAAATTTAAAATTAGCTGGGCGCGGTGGTATGTGCCTGTAGTCCTAGCTACTCAAGAGGCTGAGGTGGCAGAATTGCCTGAGCCCAGGAGGTCCAGGCTACAGTGACCTTTGATTGCACCACCACACTCCAGCTTCAGAAAAGAAGCACTCAAAAAAATAATGCCTTCCAATATTTGGCAACAAACATAAACCTTCGGATTCAAGAAGCCAAGCAAATTCCAA